>NW_027211847.1:623452-935178 GCF_036971445.1 Narcine bancroftii
AAAGTGGAGCCCATGGCGAACACTGCATGACAGAGGGTAATCAAAGGGAGCAGGGGGAACCGATTGGAAAAAGTGGGGAACTGTGGGGAACACTGCAGAACAGAGGGGAACCAAAGGTAGCAGGGGGAACGGATTGTAAAAAGTTGGGCCGATGGGGAACACTGTAGGACACAGGGGAATCAAAGGGAGCAGGGGGAACTGATTGGAAAAAGTGGGGAACTGTGGGGAACACTGCAGAACAGAGGGCAAACAAACGGAGCAGGGGGAATGGATTGCAAAAAGTTGGAAACAGTGGAGGACAATGCAGGACAGAGGGGAAACAAACAGAGCAGGGGGAATGGATTGCAAAAAGTTGGTAAGCGTGGAGGATACTGCAGAACAGAGGGGAACAAAAGGGAGCAGGACGAACAGATAGGAAAAAATTGGGGAACTGTGAAAACACTGCATGACAGAGGGGAACCAAAGTGAGCAGAAGGTACAGGTTGGAAAAAGTGGGGAACCGTGGAGGACACTGCAGGACAGAGGTGAACCAAGGGGAGCAGGGCGAACAGATTGTAAAAAAGTGGGGAACTGTGGGGAACACTGCAGAACAGTATGAAACCAAAGCGAGCAGGGGGAACAGTTTGGAAAATGTGGGGAACCGTGTGGATCACTGCCGAACAGAGAGGAACCAAAGGGAGCAGGGGGAACAGATTAGAAGAAGTGGGGTACCGTGTGCAAAAATGCAGAACAGTGGGGAACCAAAGGGAGCAGGTGGTACAGGATGGAAAAAAATGTGGAGAATCGTGGGGAACACTGCAGAATAGAGGGGAACCAAAGGGAGCAGGGGGAACGGATTGGAAAAAGTGGGGAAGCGTCGGGAACACTGCAGAACAGAGGCGAACCAAAGGGAACAGGGGGAACGGATTGGAAAAAGTGGGGAACCATGAGGGACACTGCAGTGCAGAGGGGAACAATAGGGAGCTGGGGGTACAGGTTGGAAAAATGTGGAGAACCGTGAGGAAAACTGCAGAACAGTGAGGAACCAAAGGGAGCAGGGGGAACAGTTTTGAAAAAGTGGGGAACCGTGTGGAAAAATGCAGAACAGTGGGGAACCAAAGGGAGCAGGAGGAACAGATTGGAAAAAGTTTAGAACAGTGTGCAACACTGCAGAACAGAGGGGAATCAAAGGGTGCAGGGGGAACAGATTGGAAAAAGTGGGGAACCGTGAGAAACAATGCAGAACAGAGGTGAACCAAATGGAGCAGGGGGTACAGTTCTGAAAAGTGGGGAACCGTGGGAAACAATGCAGAACAGAGGGGAACCAAAGGGAGCAGGGGGATCTGATTGGAAAAAGTGGGGAACAGTGTGGAAAAATGCAGAACAGAGGGGCACCAAAGGGAGCAGAGGGAATGCATTGGAAAAAGTGGGGAACTGTGGGGAACACTGCAGAACAGAGGGCAAACAAACGGAGCAGGGGGAATGGAGTGCAAAAAGTTGGTAACCGTGGAGGACAATGCAGGACAGAGGGGAAACAAACAGAGCAGGGGGAATGGATTGCAAAAAGTTGGTAAGCGTGGAGGACACTGCAGAACAGAGGGGAACCAAAGGGAGCAGGGCGAACAGATTGTAAAAAAGTGGGTAACCGTGGGGAAAACTGCAGAACAGAGTGGAGCCAAAGGAGCAGGGGGAACAGATTGGAAAAAGTGGGGAACCGTGGGGAACACTGCAGAACAGAGGGGAAACAAACGGAGCAGGGGGAACGGATTGCAAAAAGTTGATAACTGTGGAGAACACGGCAGGACAGAGGGGAACCAAAGGGAACAAGGGGAACAGGTTGGAAAAAGTGGGGTCCCATGGGTAACACTGCAAGGCAGAGGGGAACCATAGGGAGCAGGGGGTACAGGATGGAAAAAAATGTGGAGAATCGTGGGGAACACTGCAGAATAGAGGGGAACCAAAGGGAGCAGGGGGAATGGATTGGAAAAAGTGGGGAAGCGTCGGGAACACTGCAGAACAGAGGAGGACCAAAGGGAGCAGGGGGAACAGATTGCAAAAAGTGGGGAACCGATTGGAAAAAGGAGGGAACCGTGTGGAAAAATGCAGAAAGGTGGGGAACCAAAGGGAGCAGGGGGAACGAATTGGAAAAGGTGGAGAACTGTGGGGAACACAGCAGAACAGAGGGGAACCATAGGGAGCAGAGGGAACGGATTGGAAAAAGTGGGGAACCGTGGGGAACACTGCATGACAGAAGGGAACCAAAGGGAGCAGGAGGTACAGGTTGGAAAAAGTGGGGAACCGTGGAGAACACTGCAGCACAGAGGGGAACAAAAGTGAGCAGGGGAAACGGATTGCAAAAAGTGGGGCCCATGCAAACACTGCATGACAGAGGGCAATCAAAGGGAGCAGGGGGAACAGATTGGAAAAAGTGGGGAACTGTGGGGAACACTTCAGAACAGAGGGGAACCAAAGGTAGCAGGGGGAACGGATTGGAAAAAGTGGGGAACCATGGGGGACACTGCAGGGCAGAGGGGAACCAAAGGGAGCATGGGAACAGATTAGAAAAAATTTGGAGAACCGTGGGGAAAACTGCAGAACAGAGCGGAACCAAAGGGAGCAGGGGGAACAGATTGGAAAAGTGCGGACCCGTGGGGAACAATGCAGAACAGAGAGGAACCAAAGGGAGCAGGGGGAACAGATTGGAAAAAGTGGGGATTCGTGGAGAGATCTGCAGGACAGAGGTGAACCAAAGGAAGCAGGGGGAACGGATTGGAAAAAGTGGGGGACAGTGTGGAAAAATGCAGAACAGAGGGCAACCAGAGTTAGCAGGGGAAACAGATTGGAAAAAGTGGGGAACTGTGGGGAAAACTGCAGAACAGAGGGCAAAAAAACGGAACAGTGGGAATGGATTGCAAAAAGTTGGGAACCGTGGAGGACAATGCAGAACAGGGGAAAACAAAGGGAGCAGGGCAAACAGTTTGTAAAAATGTGGCGAACCGTCGGGAATGCTGCAGAACAGTATGAAACCAAAGCGAGCCGGGGGAATGGTTTGGAATATGTGGGAAATCGTGGGGAAAACTGCAGAACAGAGTGGAGACAAAGGAGCAGGGGGAACAGATTGTAAAAAGTGGGGAACCATGGGGAACACTGCAGAACAGAGGGGAAAAAAACGGAGCAGCGGGAACGGATTGCAAAAAGTTGATAACTGTGGAGAACACGGCAGGACAGAGGGCAACCAAAGGGAACAAGGGGAACAGGTTGGAAAAAGTGGGATCCCATGGGTAGCACTGCAAGGCAGAGGGGAACCATAGGGAGCAGGGGTTACAGGATGGAAAAAAATGTGGAGAATCATGGGGAACACTGCAGAATAGAGGGGAACCAAAGGGAGCAGGGGGAATGGATTGGAAAAAGTGGGGAAGCGTCGGGAACACTGCAGAACAGAGGAGAACCAAAGGGAGCAGGGGGAACAGATTGCAAAAAGTGGGGAACCGATTGGAAAAAGTAGGGAACCGTGGGGAAAAATGCAGAAAGGTGGGGAACCAAAGGGAGCAGGGGGAACGAATTGGAAAAGGTGGAGAACTGTGGGGAACACAGCACAACAGAGGGGAACCAAAGGGAGCAGAGGGAACAGATTGGAAAAAGTGGGGAACCGTGGGGAACACTGCATGACAGACGGGAACCAAAGGGAGTAGGAGGTACAGGTTGGAAATAGTAGGGAACCATGGAGAACACTGCAGCACAGAGGGGAACAAAAGTGAGCAGGGGAAACGGATTGCAAAAAGTGGGGCCCATGGCGAACACTGCATGACAGAGGGTAATCAAAGGGAGCAGGGGGTACGGATTGGAAAAAGTGGGGAACTGATGGAAACACTGCAGAACAGAGTGGAAGCAAAGGGAGCAGAGGGAACGGATTGCAAAAAGTGGGGCCCATGGGGCACACTGGAGGACAGAGCGGAATCAAAGGGAGCAGGGGGAACTGATTGGAAAAAGTGGGGAATCGTGCAGAACACTGCGGGACAGAGGGGAACCAAAGGGAACAGGGGGAACAGATTGGAAAAAGTGGGGAACCATGGCGAATACTGCAGGGCAGAGGGGAACCATAGGGAGCAGGGGCTACAGGTTGGAAAAAATGTGGAGAACCGTGAGGAACACTGCAGAACAGTGAGGAACCAAAGGGAGCAGGGGGAACAGATTGAAAAAAGTGGGGAACCGTGTGGAAAAATGCAGAACAGTGGGGAAACAAACAGAGCAGGGGGAATGGATTGCAAAAAGTTGGGAAGCGTGGAGGACACTGCAGAACAGAGGGGAACCAAAGGGAGCAGGGCGAACAGATTGTAAAATAGTGGGGAACCGTGGGGAACGCTGCAGAACAGTATGAAACCAAAGCGAGCCTGGGGAATGGTTTGGAAAATGTGGGGAACCGTGGGGAAAACTGCAGAACAGAGTGGAGCCAAAGGAGCGGGGGGAACAGATTGGAAAAAGTGGGGAACTGTGGGGAACACTGCAGAACAGAGCAGAACCAAAGGGAGCAGGGGGAACAGATTGGAAAAAGTGGGGAACCGATTGGAAAAAGTAGGGAACCGTGTGGAAAAATGCAGAAATGTGGGGAACCAAAGGGAGCAGGGGGAACAAATTGGAAAAGGTGGAGAACTGTGGGGAACAATGCAGAACAGAGGGGAACCAAAGGGAGCAGAGGGAACGGATTGGAAAAAGTGGGGAACCGTGGGGAACACTGCATGACAGAGGAGAACCAAAGGGATCAGGGGGAACAGATAGGAAAAAATTGGGGAACTGTGAAAACACTGCATGACAAGGGCAAACAAAGGGAGCAGTAGGTACAGGTTGGAAAAAGTGGGGAACCGTGGAGGACACTGCAGGACAGAGGGGAACCAAAGGGAGCAGGGGGTACAGGATGGAAAAAAATGAGGAGAATTGTGGGGAACACTGCAGAATAGAGGGGAACCAAAGGCAGCAGGGGGAACGGATTGGAAAAAGTGGGGAAGCGTCGGGAACACTGCAGAACAGAGGCGAACCAAAGGGAAAAGGGGGAACGGATTGGAAAAAGTGGGGAACCATGGGGGACACTGCAGGGCAGAGGGGAACCATAGGGAGCGGGGGTACAGGTTGGAAAAAGTGGGGAACCGTGTGGAAAAATGCAGAACAGTGGGGAACCAAAGGGAGCAGGAGGAACAGATTGGAAAAAGTTGAGAACAGTTGGCAACACTGCAGAACAGAGGGGAATCAAAGGGTGCAGGGGGAACAGATTGGAAAAAGTGGGTAACCGTGAGGAACACTGCAGAACAGAGGTGAACCAAAGGGAGCAGGGGGTACAGTTCGGAAAATGGGGAACCGTGGGGAACAATGAAGAACAGAGAGGAACCAAAGGGAGCAGGGGGAACTGATTGGAAAAAGTGGGGAACTGTGGGGAACACTGCACGACAGAGGGGAACCAAAGGAAGCAGGGGGAACGGATTGTAAAAAGTTTGGCCGATGAGGAACACTGTAGGACAGATGGGAATCAAAGGGAGCAGGGGGAACTGATTGGAAAAAGTGGGGAACACTGCAGAACAGAGGGGAACCAAAGGGAACAAGGGGAACAGGTTCGAAAAAGTGGTGTCCCATGGGTAACACTGCAACGCAGAGGTGAACCATAGGAAGCAGGGGCTACAGTATGTAAAAAAATGTGGAGAATCGTGGGGAACACTGTAGAATAGAGGGGAAACAAAGGGAGCAGGGGGAACGGATTGGAAAAAGTGGGGAAGCGTCGGGAACACTGCAGAACAGGGGAGAACCAAAGGGAGCAGAGGGAACAGATTGGAAAAAGTGGGGAACCGATTGGAAATAGTAGGGAACCGTGTGGAAAAATGCAGAAAGGTGGGGAACCAAAGGGAGCAGGGGGAACGAATTGGAAAAGGTGGAGAACTGTGGGGAACAATGCAGAACAGAGGGGAACCAAAGGGAGCAGAGGGAACGGATTGGAAAAAGTGGGGAACCGTGGGGAACACTGCATGACAGAGGAGAACCAAAGGGATCAGGGGGAACAGATAGGAAAAAATTGGGGAACTGTGAAAACACTGCATGACAGAGGGGAACGAAAGGGAGCAGGAGGTACAGGTTGGAAAAAGTGGGGAACCGTGGAGGACACTGCAGGACAGAGGGGAACCAAAGGGAGCAGGGGGTACAGGATGGAAAAAAATGAGGAGAATCGTGGGGAACACTGCAGAAGAGAGGGGAACCAAAGGCAGCAGGGGGAACGGATTGGAAAAAGTGGGGAAGCGTCGGGAACACTGCAGAACAGAGGCGAACCAAAGGGAACAGGGGGAACGGATTGGAAAAAGTGGGGAACCATGGGGGACACTGCAGGGCAGAGGGGAACCATAGGGAGCAGGGGTACAGGTTGGAAAAAGTGGGGAACCGTGTGGAAAAATGCAGAACAGTGGGGAACCAAAGGGAGCAGGAGGAACAGATTGGAAAAAGTTGAGAACAGTGGGCAACACTGCAGAACAGAGGGGAATCAATGGGTGCAGGGGGAACAGATTGGAAAAAGTGGGTAACCGTGAGGAACACTGCAGAACAGAGGTGAACCAAAGGGAGCAGGGGGTACAGTTCGGAAAATGGGGAACCGTGGGGAACAATGAAGAACAAAGGGGAACCAAAGGGAGCAGGGGGAACAGATTGGAAAAAGTGGGGAATCATGGGGAGTTCTGCAGAACAGAGGTGAACCAAAGGGAGCAGGGGGAACTGATTGGAAAAAGTGGGGAACTGTGGGGAACACTGTACGACAGAGGGGAACCAAAGGAAGCAGGGGGAACGGATTGAAAAATGTTTGGCCGATGGGGAACACTGTAGGACAGAGGGGAATCAAAGGGAGCAGGGGGAACTGATTGGAAAAAGTGGGGAACACTGCAGAACAGAGGGGAACCAAAGGGAACAAGGGGAACAGGTTCGAAAAAGTGGTGTCTCATGGGTAACACTGCAACGCAGAGGTGAACCATAGGAAGCAGGGGCTACAGTATGTAAAAAAATGTGGAGAATCGTGGGGAACTCTGTAGAATAGAGGGGAACCAAAGGGAGCAGGGGGAACGGATTGGAAAAAGTG
This sequence comes from Narcine bancroftii, assembly GCF_036971445.1. Classification (NCBI taxonomy): domain Eukaryota; kingdom Metazoa; phylum Chordata; class Chondrichthyes; order Torpediniformes; family Narcinidae; genus Narcine; species Narcine bancroftii. The sequence continues at coordinate 630,531 of NW_027211847.1, forward strand.
GGGAAGCGTCGGGAACACTGCAGAACAGAGGAGAACCAAAGGGAGCAGGGGGAACAGATTGGAAAAAGTGGGGAACCGATTGGAAAAAGTAGGGAACCGTGGGGAAAAATGCAGAAAGGTGGGGAACCAAAGGGAGCAGGGGGAACGAATTGGAAAAGGTGGGCAACTGTGGGGCACACTGCATGACAGAGGGGAACCAAAGTGATCAGGGGGAACAGATAGGAAAAAATTGGGGAACTGTGAAAACACTACATGACAGAGGGGAACCAAAGGGAACAGGAGGTACAGGTTGGAAAAAGTGGGGAACCGTGGAGGACACTGTAGGACAGAGGGGAACCAAAGGGAGCAGCGCGAACAGATTGTAAAAAAGTGGGGAACCGTGGGGAACACTGCAGAACAGTATGAAACCAAAGCGAGCCGGGGGAACAGTTTGGAAAATGTGGGGAACCGTGGAGATCACTGCAGAACAGAGGGGAACCAAAGGGAACAAGGGGAACAGGTTGGAAAAAGTGGGGTCCCATGGGTAACACTGCAAGGCAGAGGGGAACCATAGGGAGCAGGGGGTACAGGATGGAAAAAAATGTGGAGAATCGTGGGGAACACTGCAGAATAGAGGGGAACCAAAGGGAGCAGGGGGAATAGATTGCAAAAAGTGGGGAAGCGTCGGGTACACTGCAGAACAGAGAAGAACCAAAGGGAGCAGGGAGAACAGATTGCAAAAAGTGGGGAACCAATTGGAAAAAGTAGGGAACCTTGTAGAAAAATGCAGAAAGGTGGGGAACCAAAGGGAGCAGGGGGAACGAATTGGAAAAGGTGGAGAACTGTGGGGAACACAGCAGAACAGAGGGGAACCAAAGGGAGCAGAGGGAAAGGATTGGAAAAAGTTGGGAACAGTGGGGAACACTGCATGACAGAGGGGAACCAAAGGGAGCAGGAGGTACAGGTTGGAAAAAGTGTGGAACCGTGGAGAACACTGCAGCACAGAGGGGAACAAAAGTGAGCAGGGGAAACGGATTGCAAAAAGTGGAGCCCATGGCGAACACTGCATGACAGAGGGTAATCAAAGGGAGCAGGGGCAACCGATTGGAAAAAGTGGGGAACTGTGGGAAACACTGCAGAACAGAGGGGAACCAAAGGTAGCAGGGGGAACGGATTGTAAAAAGTTGGGCCGATGGGGAACACTGTAGGACACAGGGGAATCAAAGGGAGCAGGGGGAACTGATTGGAAAAAGTGGGGAACTGTGGGGAACACTGCAGAACAGAGGGCAAACAAACGGAGCAGGGGGAATGGATTGCAAAAAGTTGGTAACAGTGGAGGACAATGCAGGACAGAGGGGAAACAAACAGAGCAGGTGGAATGGATTGCAAAAAGTTGGTAAGCGTGGAGGATACTGCAGAACAGAGGGGAACAAAAGGGAGCGGGACGAACAGATAGGAAAAAATTGTGGAACTGTGAAAACACTGCATGACAGAGGGGAACCAAAGTGAGCAGAAGGTACAGGTTGGAAAAAGTGGGGAACCGTGGAGGACACTGCAGGACAGAGGGGAACCAAGGGGAGCAGGGCGAACAGATTGTAAAAAAGTGGGGAACTGTGGGGAACACTGCAGAACAGTATGAAACCAAAGCGAGCAGGGGGAACAGTTTGGAAAATGTGGGGAACCGTGTGGATCACTGCCGAACAGAGAGGAACCAAAGGGAGCAGGGGGAACAGATTAGAAGAAGTGGGGTACCGTGTGCAAAAATGCAGAACAGTGGGGAACCAAAGGGAGCAGGTGGTACAGGATGGAAAAAAATGTGGAGAATCGTGGGGAAAACTGCAGAATAGAGGGGAACCAAAGGGAGCAGGGGGAACGGATTGGAAAAAGTGGGGAAGCGTCGGGAACACTGCAGAACAGAGGCGAACCAAAGGGAACAGGGGGAACGGATTGGAAAAAGTGGGGAACCATGGGGGACACTGCAGTGCAGAGGGGAACAATAGGGAGCAGGGGGTACAGGTTGGAAAAATGTGGAGAACCGTGAGGAAAACTGCAGAACAGTGAGGAACCAAAGGGAGCAGGGGGAACAGTTTTGAAAAAGTGGGGAACCGTGTGGAAAAATGCAGAACAGTGGGGAACCAAAGGGAGCAGGAGGAACAGATTGGAAAAAGTTTAGAACAGTGTGCAACACTGCAGAACAGAGGGGAATCAAAGGGTGCAGGGGGAACAGATTGGAAAAAGTGGGGAACCGTGAGAAACAATGCAGAACAGAGGTGAACCAAATGGAGCAGGGGGTACAGTTCGGAAAAGTGGGGAACCGTGGGGAACAATGGAGAACAGAGGGGCACCAAAGGGAGCAGAGGGAATGCATTGGAAAAAGTGGGGAACTGTGGGGAACACTGCAGAACAGAGGGCAAACAAACGGAGCAGGGGGAATGGAGTGCAAAAAGTTGGTAACCGTGGAGGACAATGCAGGACAGAGGGGAAACAAACAGAGCAGGGGGAATGGATTGCAAAAACTTGATAACTGTGGAGAACACGGCAGGACAGAGGGGAACCAAAGGGAACAAGGGGAACAGGTTGGAAAAAGTGGGGTCCCATGGGTAACACTGCAAGGCAGAGGGGAACCATAGGGAGCAGGGGGTACAGGATGGAAAAAAATGTGGAGAATCGTGGGGAACACTGCAGAATAGAGGGGAACCAAAGGGAGCAGGGGGAATGGATTGGAAAAAGTGGGGAAGCGTCGGGAACACTGCAGAACAGAGGAGGACCAAAGGGAGCAGGGGGAACAGATTGCAAAAAGTGGGGAACCGATTGGAAAAAGGAGGGAACCGTGTGGAAAAATGCAGAAAGGTGGGGAACCAAAGGGAGCAGGGGGAACGAATTGGAAAAGGTGGAGAACTGTGGGGAACACAGCAGAACAGAGGGGAACCATAGGGAGCAGAGGGAACGGATTGGAAAAAGTGGGGAACCGTGGGGAACACTGCATGACAGAAGGGAACCAAAGGGAGCAGGAGGTACAGGTTGGAAAAAGTGGAGAACCGTGGAGAACACTGCAGCACAGAGGGGAACAAAAGTGAGCAGGGGAAACGGATTGCAAAAAGTGGGGCCCATGCAAACACTGCATGACAGAGGGTAATCAAAGGGAGCAGGGGGAACAGATTGGAAAAAGTGGGGAACTGTGGGGAACACTTCAGAACAGAGGGGAACCAAAGGTAGCAGGGGGAACGGATTGGAAAAAGTGGGGAACCATGGGGGACACTGCAGGGCAGAGGGGAACCAAAGGGAGCATGGGAACAGATGAGAAAAAATTTGGAGAACCGTGGGGAAAACTGCAGAACAGAGCGGAACCAAAGGGAGCAGGGGGAACAGATTGGAAAAGTGCGGACCCGTGGGGAACAATGCAGAACAGAGAGGAACCAAAGGGAGCAGGGGGAACAGATTGGAAAAAGTGTGGATTCGTGGAGAGATCTGCAGGACAGAGGTGAACCAAAGGAAGCAGGGGGAACGGATTGGAAAAAGTGGGGGACAGTGTGGAAAAATGCAGAACAGAGGGCAACCAGAGTTAGCAGGGGAAACAGATTGGAAAAAGTGGGGAACTGTGGGGAAAACTGCAGAACAGAGGGCAAAAAAACAGAACAGGGGGAATGGATTGCAAAAAGTTGGGAACCGTGGAGGACAATGCAGAACAGGGGAAAACAAAGGGAGCAGGGCAAACAGTTTGTAAAAATGTGGCGAACCGTGGGGAATGCTGCAGAACAGTATGAAACCAAAGCGAGCCGGGGGAATGATTTGGAATATGTGGGAAATCGTGGGGAAAACTGCAGAACAGAGTGGAGACAAAGGAGCAGGGGGAACAGATTGTAAAAAGTGGGGAACCGTGGGGAACACTGCAGAACAGAGGGGAAAAAAACGGAGCAGGGGGAACGGATTGCAAAAAGTTGATAACTGTGGAGAACATGGCAGGACAGAGGGCAACCAAAGGGAACAAGGGGAACAGGTTGGAAAAAGTGGGATCCCATGGGTAGCACTGCAAGGCAGAGGGGAACCATAGGGAGCAGGGGGTACAGGATGGAAAAAAATGTGGAGAATCATGGGGAACACTGCAGAATAGAGGGGAACCAAAGGGAGCAGGGGGAATGGATTGGAAAAAGTGGGGAAGCGTCGGGAACACTGCAGAACAGAGGAGAACCAAAGGGAGCAGGGGGAACAGATTGCAAAAAGTGGGGAACCGATTGGAAAAAGTAGGGAACCGTGGGGAAAAATGCAGAAAGGTGGGGAACCAAAGGGAGCAGGGGGAACGAATTGGAAAAGGTGGAGAACTGTGGGGAACACAGCAGAACAGAGGGGAACCAAAGGGAGCAGAGGGAACAGATTGGAAAAAGTGGGGAACCGTGGGGAACACTGCATGACAGAAGGGAACCAAAGGGAGTAGGAGGTACAGGTTGGAAATAGTGGGGAACCGTGGAGAACACTGCAGCACAGAGGGGAACAAAAGTGAGAAGGGGAAACGGATTGCAAAAAGTGGGGCCCATGGCGAACACTGCATGACAGAGGGTAATCAAAGGGTGCAGTGGGTACGGATTGGAAAAAGTGGGGAACTGAGGGAAACACTGCAGAACAGAGTGGAAGCAAAGGGAGCAGGGGGAACGGATTGCTAAAAGTGGGGCCCATGGGGCACACTGGAGGACAGAGCGGAATCAAAGGGAGCAGGGGGAACTGATTGGAAAAAGTGCGGAATCGTGCAGAACACTGCGGGACAGAGGGGAACCAAAGGGAACAGGGGGAACAGATTGGAAAAAGTGGGGAACCATGGCGAATACTGCAGGGCAGAGGGGAACCATAGGGAGCAGGGGCTACAGGTTGGAAAAAATGTGGAGAACCGTGAGGAACACTGCAGAACAGTGAGGAACCAAAGGGAGCAGGGGGAACAGATTGGAAAAAGTGGGGAACCGTGTGGAAAAATGCAGAACAGTGGGGAAACAAACAGAGCAGGGGGAATGGATTGCAAAAAGTTGGGAAGCGTGGAGGACACTGCAGAACAGAGGGGAACCAAAGGGAGCAGGGCGAACAGATTGTAAAATAGTGGGGAACCGTGGGGAACGCTGCAGAACAGTATGAAACCAAAGCGAGCCTGGGGAATGGTTTGGAAAATGTGGGGAACCGTGGGGAAAACTGCAGAACAGAGTGGAGCCAAAGGAGCAGGGGGAACAGATTGGAAAAAGTGGGGAACTGTGGGGAACACTGCAGAACAGAGCAGAACCAAAGGGAGCAGGGGGAACAGATTGGAAAAAATGGGGAACCGATTGGAAAAAGTAGGGAACCGTGTGGAAAAATGCAGAAAGGTGGGGAACCAAAGGGAGCAGGGGGAACAAATTGGAAAAGGTGGAGAACTGTGGGGAACAATGCAGAACAGAGGGGAACCAAAGGGAGCAGAGGGAACGGATTGGAAAAAGTGGGGAACTGTGGGGAACACTGCAGAATAGAGGGGAACCATAGGGAGCGGGGGTACAGGTTGGAAAAAGTGGGGAACCGTGTGGAAAAATGCAGAACAGTGGGGAACCAAAGGGAGCAGGAGGAACAGATTGGAAAAAGTTGAGAACAGTTGGCAACACTGCAGAACAGAGGGGAATCAAAGGGTGCAGGGGGAACAGATTGGAAAAAGTGGGTAACCGTGAGGAACACTGCAGAACAGAGGTGAACCAAAGGGAGCAGGGGGTACAGTTCGGAAAATGGGGAACCGTGGGGAACAATGAAGAACAGAGGGGAACCAAAGGGAGCAGGGGGAACTGATTGGAAAAAGTGGGGAACTGTGGGGAACACTGCACGACAGAGGGGAACCAAAGGAAGCAGGGGGAACGGATTGTAAAAGGTTTGGCCGATGGGGAACACTGTAGGACAGAGGGGAATCAAAGGGAACAGGGGGAACTGATTGGAAAAAGTGGGGAACACTGCAGAACAGAGGGGAACCAAAGGGAACAAGGGGAACAGGTTCGAAAAAGTGGTGTCCCATGGGTAACACTGCAACGCAGAGGTGAACCATAGGAAGCAGGGGCTACAGTATGTAAAAAAATGTGGAGAATCGTGGGGAACACTGTAGAATAGAGGGGAACCAAAGGGAGCAGGGGGAACGGATTGGAAAAAGTGGGGAAGCGTCGGGAACACTGCAGAACAGGGGAGAACCAAAGGGAGCAGATGGAACAGATTGGAAAAAGTGGGGAACCGATTGGAAATAGTAGGGAACCGTGTGGAAAAATACAGAAATGTGGGGAACCAAAGGGAGCAGGGGGAACGAATTGGAAAAGGTGGGGAACCGTGGGGCACACTGCATGACAGAGGGGAACCAAAGTGATCAGGGGGAACAGATAGCAAAAAAAATTGGGGAACTGTGAAAACACTACATGACAGAGGGGAACCAAAGGGAACAGGAGGTACAGGTTGGAAAAAGTGGGGAACCGTGGAGGACACTGTAGGACAGAGGGGAACCAAAGGGAGCAGGGCGAACAGATTGTAAAAAAGTGGGGAACCGTGGGGAACACTGCAGAACAGTATGAAACCAAAGCGAGCCGGGGGTACAGTTTGGAAAACGTGGGGAACCGTGGAGATCACTGCAGAACAGAGGGGAACCAAAGGGAACAAGGGGAACAGGTTGGAAAAAGTGGGGTCCCATGGGTAACACTGCAAGGCAGAGGGGAACCATAGGGAGCAGGGGTTACAGGATGGAAAAAAATGTGGAGAATCGTGGGGAACACTGCAGAATAGAGGGGAACCAAAGGGAGCAGGGGGAACAGATTGCAAAAAGTGGGGAACCGATTGGAAAAAGTAGGGAACCTTGTAGAAAAATGCAGAAAGGTGGGGAACCAAAGGGAGCAGGGGGAACGAATTGGAAAAGGTGGAGAACTGTGGTGAACACAGCAGAACAGAGGGGAACCAAAGGGAGCAGAGGGAAAGGATTGGAAAAAGTGGGGAACCGTGGGGAACACTGCATGACAGAGGGGAACCAAAGGGAGCAGGAGGTACAGGTTGGAAAAAGTGGGGAACCGTGGAGAACACTGCAGCACAGAGGGGAACAAAAGTGAGCAGGGGAAACGGATTGCAAAAAGTGGGGCCCATGGCGAACACTGCATGACAGAGGGTAATCAAAGGGAGCAGGGGGAACCGATTGGAAAAATTGGGGAACTGTGGGGAACACTGCAGACAGGAGGCGAAACAAAGGGAACAGGGGGAACGGATTGGAAAAAGTGGGGAACCGTGGGGAACACTGCAGAATAGAGGGGAAACAAACGGAGCAGGGGGAACGGATTGCAAAAAGTGGATAACTGTGGAGAACACGGCAGGACAGAGGGGAACCAAAGGGAACAAGGGGAACAGGTTGGAAAACGTGGGGTCCCATGGGTAACACTGCAAGGCAGAGGGGAACCATAGGGAGCAGGGGGTACAGGATGGAAAAAAATGTGGAGAATCGTGGGGAACACTGCAGAATAGAGGGGAACCAAAGGGAGCAGGGGGAATGGATTGGAAAAAGTGGGGAAGCGTCGGGAACACTGCAGAACAGAGGCGAACCAAAGGGAGCAGGGGGAACAGATTGCACAAAGTTGGGAACCGATTGGAAAAAGTAGGGAACCGTGTGGAAAAATGCAGAAAGGTGGGGAACCAAAGGGAGCAGGGGGAACGAATTGGAAAAGGTGGAGAACTGTGGGGAATACAGCAGAACTGAGGGGAACCAAAGGGAGCAGAGGGAACGGATTGGAAAAAGTGGGGAACCGTGGGGAACACAGCATGACAGAGGGGAACCAAAGGGAGCAGGGGGAACGGATTGGAAAAAAATTGGAGAACCGTGGGGAAAACTGCAGAACAGAGCGGAACCAAAGGGAGCAGGGGGAACAGATCGGAAAAGTGCGGACCCGTGGGGAACAATGCAGAACAGAGTGGAACCAAAGGGAGAAGGGGGAACAGATTGGAAAAAGTGGGGAATCGTGGGGAGTTCTGCAGAACAGTGGGGACCCAAAGGGAGCAGGGTGAAAGGATTTTAAAAAGTGGGGAACAGTGTGGAAAAATGCAGATCAGAGGGGAACCAGAGGTAGCAGGGGAAACAGATTGGAAAAAGTGGGGAACCGTGGGGAACACTGCAGAACAGAGGGGCACCAAAGGGAGCAGTGGGAATGCATTGGAAAAAGTGGGGAACCGTGTGCAAAAATGCAGAACAGTGGGGAACCAAAGGGAGCAGGAGGAACAGATTGGAAAAAAGTTGAGAACAGTGGGCAACACTGCAGAACAGAGGGGAATCAAAGGGTGCAGGGGGAACAGATTGGAAAAAGTGGGAACCGTGAGGAACACTGCAGAACAGAGGTGAACCAAAGGGAGCAGAGTGAACGGATTGGAAAAAGTGGGGAACTGTGGGGAACAATGCAGAACAGAGGGGAACCAAAGGGAGCAGAGGGAACGGATTGGAAAAAGTGGGGAACCGTGGGGAACACTGCATGACAGAGGAGAACCAAAGGGATCAGGGGGAACAGGTTGGAAAAAAATGAGGAGAATTGTGGGGAACACTGCAGAATAGAGGGTAACCAAAGGCAGCAGGGGGAACGGATTGGAAAAAGTGCAGAACCGATTGGAAAAAGTAGGGAACCGTGTGGAAAAATGCAGAAACGTGGGGAACCAAAGGGAGCAGGGGGAACAAATTGGAAAAGGTGGAGAACTGTGGGGAACAATGCAGAACAGAGGGGAACCAAAGGGAGCAGAGGGAACGGATTGGAAAAAGTGGGGAACCGTGGGGAACACTGCATGACAGAGGAGAACCAAAGGGATCAGGGGGAACAGATAGGAAAAAATTGGGGAACTGTGAAAACACTGCATGACAAGGGGAAACAAAGGGAGCAGGAGGTACAGGTTGGAAAAAAATGAGGAGAATTGTGGGGAACACTGCAGAACAGAGGGCAAACAAACGAAACAGGGGGAATCGATTGCAAAGAGTTGGGAACCGTGGTGGACAATGCAGAACAGGGGAAACCAAAGGGAGCAGGGCAAACAGTTTGTAAAAAAGTGGGGAACCGTGGGGAATGCTGCAGAACAGTATGAAACCAAAGAGAGCCGGGGGAATGGTTTGGAAAATGTGGGGAACCGTGGGGAAAACTGCAGAACAGAGTGGAGACAAAGGAGCAGGGGAAACAGTTTGGAAAAAGTGGGGAACCGTGGGGAACACTGCAGAACAGAGGGGAACCAAACGGAGCAGGGGCAACGGTTTGCAAAAAGTAGGGAACCGTGGAGAACACGGAAGGACAGAGGGGAACCAAAGGGAACAAGGGGAACAGGTTTGAAAAAGTGGTGTCCCATGGGTAACACTGCAACGCAGAGGTGAACCATAGGAAGCAAGGGGTACAGTATGCAAAAAAATGTGGAGAATCGTGGGGAACACTGTAGAATAGAGGGGAACCAAAGGGAGCAGGGGGAACGGATTGGAAAAAGTGGGGAAGCGTCGGGAACACTGCAGAACAGAGGAGAACCAAAGGGAGCAGGGGGAACAGATTGGAAAAAGTGGTGAACCGATTGGAAATAGTAGGGAACCGTGTGGAAAAATACAGAAATGTGGGGAACCAAAGGGAGCAGGGGGAACGAATTGGAAAAGGTGGGGAACCGTGGGGCACACTGCATGACAGAGGGGAACCAAAGTGATCAGGGGGAACAGATATGAAAAAATTGGGGAACTGTGAAAACACTACATGACAGAGGGGAACCAAAGGGAACAGGAGGTACAGGTTGGAAAAAGTGGGGAACCGTGGAGGACACTGTAGGACAGAGGGGAACCAAAGGGAGCAGGGCGAACAGATTGTAAAAAAGTGGGGAACCGTGGGGAACACTGCAGAACAGTATGAAACCAAAGCGAGCCGGGGGAACAGTTTGGAAAATGTGGGAAACCGTGGAGATCACTGCAGAACAGAGGGGAACCAAAGGGAACAGGGGAACGTATTGGAAAAAGTGGGGAACCGTGGGGAACACTGAACAATAGAGGGGAACCAAAGGGAGCAGGGGAAATGGATTGGAAAAAGCGGGGAACCGTGGGAAACACTGCAGAACCAAAGGGAGCAGGTGGAACAGTTTGGAAAAAATGTGGAGAACCATGGGGAAAACTGGAAAACAGAGTGGAGCGAAAGGAGCAGGGGGAACTGATTGGAAAAAGTGGGGTCCCATGGGGAACACTGCAAGGCAGAGGGGAACCATAGGGAGCAGGGGGTACAGGATGGAAAAAAAGTGAGAAACGTAGGGAACAATGCAGAATAGAGGGGAACCAAAGGGAACAGGGGGTACAGTTCGGAAAAGTGGGGAACCGTGGGGAACAATGGAGAACAGAGGGGCACCAAAGGGAGCAGAGGGAATGCATTGGAAAAAGTGGGGAACTGTGGGGAACACTGCAGAACAGAGGGCAAACAAACGGAGCAGGGGGAATGGAGTGCAAAAAGTTGGTAACCGTGGAGGACAATGCAGGACAGAGGGGAAACAAACAGAGCAGGGGGAATGGATTGCAAAAACTTGATAACTGTGGAGAACACGGCAGGACAGAGGGGAACCAAAGGGAACAAGGGGAACAGGTTGGAAAAAGTGGGGTCCCATGGGTAACACTGCAAGGCAGAGGGGAACCATAGGGAGCAGGGGGTACAGGATGGAAAAAAATGTGGAGAATCGTGGGGAACACTGCAGAATAGAGGGGAACCAAAGGGAGCAGGGGGAATGGATTGGAAAAAGTGGGGAAGCGTCGGGAACACTGCAGAACAGAGGAGGACCAAAGGGAGCAGGGGGAACAGATTGCAAAAAGTGGGGAACCGATTGGAAAAAGGAGGGAACCGTGTGGAAAAATGCAGAAAGGTGGGGAACCAAAGGGAGCAGGGGGAACGAATTGGAAAAGGTGGAGAACTGTGGGGAACACAGCAGAACAGAGGGGAACCATAGGGAGCAGAGGGAACGGATTGGAAAAAGTGGGGAACCGTGGGGAACACTGCATGACAGAAGGGAACCAAAGGGAGCAGGAGGTACAGGTTGGAAAAAGTGGAGAACCGTGGAGAACACTGCAGCACAGAGGGGAACAAAAGTGAGCAGGGGAAACGGATTGCAAAAAGTGGGGCCCATGCAAACACTGCATGACAGAGGGTAATCAAAGGGAGCAGGGGGAACAGATTGGAAAAAGTGGGGAACTGTGGGGAACACTTCAGAACAGAGGGGAACCAAAGGTAGCAGGGGGAACGGATTGGAAAAAGTGGGGAACCATGGGGGACACTGCAGGGCAGAGGGGAACCAAAGGGAGCATGGGAACAGATTAGAAAAAATTTGGAGAACCGTGGGGAAAACTGCAGAACAGAGCGGAACCAAAGGGAGCAGGGGGAACAGATTGGAAAAGTGCGGACCCGTGGGGAACAATGCAGAACAGAGAGGAACCAAAGGGAGCAGGGGGAACAGATTGGAAAAAGTGTGGATTCGTGGAGAGATCTGCAGGACAGAGGTGAACCAAAGGAAGCAGGGGGAACGGATTGGAAAAAGTGGGGGACAGTGTGGAAAAATGCAGAACAGAGGGCAACCAGAGTTAGCAGGGGAAACAGATTGGAAAAAGTGGGGAACTGTGGGGAAAACTGCAGAACAGAGGGCAAAAAAACGGAACAGGGGGAATGGATTGCAAAAAGTTGGGAACCGTGGAGGACAATGCAGAACAGGGGAAAACAAAGGGAGCAGGGCAAACAGTTTGTAAAAATGTGGCGAACCGTGGGGAATGCTGCAGAACAGTATGAAACCAAAGCGAGCCGGGGGAATGATTTGGAATATGTGGGAAATCGTGGGGAAAACTGCAGAACAGAGTGGAGACAAAGGAGCAGGGGGAACAGATTGTAAAAAGTGGGGAACCGTGGGGAACACTGCAGAACAGAGGGGAAAAAAACGGAGCAGGGGGAACGGATTGCAAAAAGTTGATAACTGTGGAGAACATGGCAGGACAGAGGGCAACCAAAGGGAACAAGGGGAACAGGTTGGAAAAAGTGGGATCCCATGGGTAGCACTGCAAGGCAGAGGGGAACCATAGGGAGCAGGGGGTACAGGATGGAAAAAAATGTGGAGAATCATGGGGAACACTGCAGAATAGAGGGGAACCAAAGGGAGCAGGGGGAATGGATTGGAAAAAGTGGGGAAGCGTCGGGAACACTGCAGAACAGAGGAGAACCAAAGGGAGCAGGGGGAACAGATTGCAAAAAGTGGGGAACCGATTGGAAAAAGTAGGGAACCGTGGGGAAAAATGCAGAAAGGTGGGGAACCAAAGGGAGCAGGGGGAACGAATTGGAAAAGGTGGAGAACTGTGGGGAACACAGCAGAACAGAGGGGAACCAAAGGGAGCAGAGGGAACAGATTGGAAAAAGTGGGGAACCGTGGGGAACACTGCATGACAGAAGGGAACCAAAGGGAGTAGGAGGTACAGGTTGGAAATAGTGGGGAACCGTGGAGAACACTGCAGCACAGAGGGGAACAAAAGTGAGCAGGGGAAACGGATTGCAAAAAGTGGGGCCCATGGCGAACACTGCATGACAGAGGGTAATCAAAGGGAGCAGGGGGTACGGATTGGAAAAAGTGGGGAACTGAGGGAAACACTGCAGAACAGAGTGGAAGCAAAGGGAGCAGGGGGAACGGATTGCTAAAAGTGGGGCCCATGGGGCACACTGGAGGACAGAGCGGAATCAAAGGGAGCAGGGGGAACTGATTGGAAAAAGTGCGGAATCGTGCAGAACACTGCGGGACAGAGGGGAACCAAAGGGAACAGGGGGAACAGAGTGGAAAAAGTGGGGAACCATGGCGAATACTGCAGGGCAGAGGGGAACCATAGGGAGCAGGGGCTACAGGTTGGAAAAAATGTGGAGAACCGTGAGGAACACTGCAGAACAGTGAGGAACCAAAGGGAGCAGGGGGAACAGATTGGAAAAAGTGGGGAACCGTGTGGAAAAATGCAGAACAGTGGGGAAACAAACAGAGCAGGGGGAATGGATTGCAAAAAGTTGGGAAGCGTGGAGGACACTGCAGAACAGAGGGGAACCAAAGGGAGCAGGGCGAACAGATTGTAAAATAGTGGGGAACCGTGGGGAACGCTGCAGAACAGTATGAAACCAAAGCGAGCCTGGGGAATGGTTTGGAAAATGTGGGGAACCGTGGGGAAAACTGCAGAACAGAGTGGAGCCAAAGGAGCAGGGGGAACAGATTGGAAAAAGTGGGGAACTGTGGGGAACACTGCAGAACAGAGCAGAACCAAAGGGAGCAGGGGGAACAGGTTGGAAAAAGTGGGGAACCGTGTGGAAAAATGCAGAACAGTGGGGAACCAAAGGGAGCAGGAGGAACAGATTGGAAAAAGTTGAGAACAGTTGGCAACACTGCAGAACAGAGGGGAATCAAAGGGTGCAGGGGGAACAGATTGGAAAAAGTGGGTAACCGTGAGGAACACTGCAGAACAGAGGTGAACCAAAGGGAGCAGGGGGTACAGTTCGGAAAATGGGGAACCGTGGGGAACAATGAAGAACAGAGGGGAACCAAAGGGAGCAGGGGGAACTGATTGGAAAAAGTGGGGAACTGTGGGGAACACTGCACGACAGAGGGGAACCAAAGGAAGCAGGGGGAACGGATTGTAAAAGGTTTGGCCGATGGGGAACACTGTAGGACAGAGGGGAATCAAAGGGAACAGGGGGAACTGATTGGAAAAAGTGGGGAACACTGCAGAACAGAGGGGAACCAAAGGGAACAAGGGGAACAGGTTCGAAAAAGTGGTGTCCCATGGGTAACACTGCAACGCAGAGGTGAACCATAGGAAGCAGGGGCTACAGTATGTAAAAAAATGTGGAGAATCGTGGGGAACACTGTAGAATAGAGGGGAACCAAAGGGAGCAGGGGGAACGGATTGGAAAAAGTGGGGAAGCGTCGGGAACACTGCAGAACAGGGGAGAACCAAAGGGAGCAGATGGAACAGATTGGAAAAAGTGGGGAACCGATTGGAAATAGTAGGGAACCGTGTGGAAAAATACAGAAATGTGGGGAACCAAAGGGAGCAGGGGGAACGAATTGGAAAAGGTGGGGAACCGTGGGGCACACTGCATGACAGAGGGGAACCAAAGTGATCAGGGGGAACAGATAGCAAAAAAAATTGGGGAACTGTGAAAACACTACATGACAGAGGGGAACCAAAGGGAACAGGAGGTACAGGTTGGAAAAAGTGGGGAACCGTGGAGGACACTGTAGGACAGAGGGGAACCAAAGGGAGCAGGGCGAACAGATTGTAAAAAAGTGGGGAACCGTGGGGAACACTGCAGAACAGTATGAAACCAAAGCGAGCCGGGGGTACAGTTTGGAAAACGTGGGGAACCGTGGAGATCACTGCAGAACAGAGGGGAACCAAAGGGAACAAGGGGAACAGGTTGGAAAAAGTGGGGTCCCATGGGTAACACTGCAAGGCAGAGGGGAACCATAGGGAGCAGGGGTTACAGGATGGAAAAAAATGTGGAGAATCGTGGGGAACACTGCAGAATAGAGGGGAACCAAAGGGAGCAGGGGGAACAGATTGCAAAAAGTGGGGAACCGATTGGAAAAAGTAGGGAACCTTGTAGAAAAATGCAGAAAGGTGGGGAACCAAAGGGAGCAGGGGGAACGAATTGGAAAAGGTGGAGAACTGTGGTGAACACAGCAGAACAGAGGGGAACCAAAGGGAGCAGAGGGAAAGGATTGGAAAAAGTGGGGAACCGTGGGGAACACTGCATGACAGAGGGGAACCAAAGGGAGCAGGAGGTACAGGTTGGAAAAAGTGGGGAACCGTGGAGAACACTGCAGCACAGAGGGGAACAAAAGTGAGCAGGGGAAACGGATTGCAAAAAGTGGGGCCCATGGCGAACACTGCATGACAGAGGGTAATCAAAGGGAGCAGGGGGAACCGATTGGAAAAATTGGGGAACTGTGGGGAACACTGCAGACAGGAGGCGAAACAAAGGGAACAGGGGGAACGGATTGGAAAAAGTGGGGAACCGTGGGGAACACTGCAGAATAGAGGGGAAACAAACGGAGCAGGGGGAACGGATTGCAAAAAGTGGATAACTGTGGAGAACACGGCAGGACAGAGGGGAACCAAAGGGAACAAGGGGAACAGGTTGGAAAACGTGGGGTCCCATGGGTAACACTGCAAGGCAGAGGGGAACCATAGGGAGCAGGGGGTACAGGATGGAAAAAAATGTGGAGAATCGTGGGGAACACTGCAGAATAGAGGGGAACCAAAGGGAGCAGGGGGAATGGATTGGAAAAAGTGGGGAAGCGTCGGGAACACTGCAGAACAGAGGCGAACCAAAGGGAGCAGGGGGAACAGATTGCACAAAGTTGGGAACCGATTGGAAAAAGTAGGGAACCGTGTGGAAAAATGCAGAAAGGTGGGGAACCAAAGGGAGCAGGGGGAACGAATTGGAAAAGGTGGAGAACTGTGGGGAATACAGCAGAACTGAGGGGAACCAAAGGGAGCAGAGGGAACGGATTGGAAAAAGTGGGGAACCGTGGGGAACACAGCATGACAGAGGGGAACCAAAGGGAGTAGGAGGTACAGGTTGGAAATAGTGGGGAACCGTGGAGAACACTGCAGCACAGAGGGGAACAAAAGTGAGCAGGGGAAACGGATTGCAAAAAGTGGGGCCCATGGCGAACACTGCATGACAGAGGGTAATCAAAGGGTGCAGTGGGTACGGATTGGAAAAAGTGGGGAACTGAGGGAAACACTGCAGAACAGAGTGGAAGCAAAGGGAGCAGGGGGAACGGATTGCTAAAAGTGGGGCCCATGGGGCACACTGGAGGACAGAGCGGAATCAAAGGGAGCAGGGGGAACTGATTGGAAAAAGTGCGGAATCGTGCAGAACACTGCGGGACAGAGGGGAACCAAAGGGAACAGGGGGAACAGATTGGAAAAAGTGGGGAACCATGGCGAATACTGCAGGGCAGAGGGGAACCATAGGGAGCAGGGGCTACAGGTTGGAAAAAATGTGGAGAACCGTGAGGAACACTGCAGAACAGTGAGGAACCAAAGGGAGCAGGGGGAACAGATTGGAAAAAGTGGGGAACCGTGTGGAAAAATGCAGAACAGTGGGGAAACAAACAGAGCAGGGGGAATGGATTGCAAAAAGTTGGGAAGCGTGGAGGACACTGCAGAACAGAGGGGAACCAAAGGGAGCAGGGCGAACAGATTGTAAAATAGTGGGGAACCGTGGGGAACGCTGCAGAACAGTATGAAACCAAAGCGAGCCTGGGGAATGGTTTGGAAAATGTGGGGAACCGTGGGGAAAACTGCAGAACAGAGTGGAGCCAAAGGAGCAGGGGGAACAGATTGGAAAAAGTGGGGAACTGTGGGGAACACTGCAGAACAGAGCAGAACCAAAGGGAGCAGGGGGAACAGATTGGAAAAAATGGGGAACCGATTGGAAAAAGTAGGGAACCGTGTGGAAAAATGCAGAAAGGTGGGGAACCAAAGGGAGCAGGGGGAACAAATTGGAAAAGGTGGAGAACTGTGGGGAACAATGCAGAACAGAGGGGAACCAAAGGGAGCAGAGGGAACGGATTGGAAAAAGTGGGGAACTGTGGGGAACACTGCAGAATAGAGGGGAACCATAGGGAGCGGGGGTACAGGTTGGAAAAAGTGGGGAACCGTGTGGAAAAATGCAGAACAGTGGGGAACCAAAGGGAGCAGGAGGAACAGATTGGAAAAAGTTGAGAACAGTTGGCAACACTGCAGAACAGAGGGGAATCAAAGGGTGCAGGGGGAACAGATTGGAAAAAGTGGGTAACCGTGAGGAACACTGCAGAACAGAGGTGAACCAAAGGGAGCAGGGGGTACAGTTCGGAAAATGGGGAACCGTGGGGAACAATGAAGAACAGAGGGGAACCAAAGGGAGCAGGGGGAACTGATTGGAAAAAGTGGGGAACTGTGGGGAACACTGCACGACAGAGGGGAACCAAAGGAAGCAGGGGGAACGGATTGTAAAAGGTTTGGCCGATGGGGAACACTGTAGGACAGAGGGGAATCAAAGGGAACAGGGGGAACTGATTGGAAAAAGTGGGGAACACTGCAGAACAGAGGGGAACCAAAGGGAACAAGGGGAACAGGTTCGAAAAAGTGGTGTCCCATGGGTAACACTGCAACGCAGAGGTGAACCATAGGAAGCAGGGGCTACAGTATGTAAAAAAATGTGGAGAATCGTGGGGAACACTGTAGAATAGAGGGGAACCAAAGGGAGCAGGGGGAACGGATTGGAAAAAGTGGGGAAGCGTCGGGAACACTGCAGAACAGGGGAGAACCAAAGGGAGCAGATGGAACAGATTGGAAAAAGTGGGGAACCGATTGGAAATAGTAGGGAACCGTGTGGAAAAATACAGAAATGTGGGGAACCAAAGGGAGCAGGGGGAACGAATTGGAAAAGGTGGGGAACCGTGGGGCACACTGCATGACAGAGGGGAACCAAAGTGATCAGGGGGAACAGATAGCAAAAAAAATTGGGGAACTGTGAAAACACTACATGACAGAGGGGAACCAAAGGGAACAGGAGGTACAGGTTGGAAAAAGTGGGGAACCGTGGAGGACACTGTAGGACAGAGGGGAACCAAAGGGAGCAGGGCGAACAGATTGTAAAAAAGTGGGGAACCGTGGGGAACACTGCAGAACAGTATGAAACCAAAGCGAGCCGGGGGTACAGTTTGGAAAACGTGGGGAACCGTGGAGATCACTGCAGAACAGAGGGGAACCAAAGGGAACAAGGGGAACAGGTTGGAAAAAGTGGGGTCCCATGGGTAACACTGCAAGGCAGAGGGGAACCATAGGGAGCAGGGGTTACAGGATGGAAAAAAATGTGGAGAATCGTGGGGAACACTGCAGAATAGAGGGGAACCAAAGGGAGCAGGGGGAACAGATTGCAAAAAGTGGGGAACCGATTGGAAAAAGTAGGGAACCTTGTAGAAAAATGCAGAAAGGTGGGGAACCAAAGGGAGCAGGGGGAACGAATTGGAAAAGGTGGAGAACTGTGGTGAACACAGCAGAACAGAGGGGAACCAAAGGGAGCAGAGGGAAAGGATTGGAAAAAGTGGGGAACCGTGGGGAACACTGCATGACAGAGGGGAACCAAAGGGAGCAGGAGGTACAGGTTGGAAAAAGTGGGGAACCGTGGAGAACACTGCAGCACAGAGGGGAACAAAAGTGAGCAGGGGAAACGGATTGCAAAAAGTGGGGCCCATGGCGAACACTGCATGACAGAGGGTAATCAAAGGGAGCAGGGGGAACCGATTGGAAAAATTGGGGAACTGTGGGGAACACTGCAGACAGGAGGCGAAACAAAGGGAACAGGGGGAACGGATTGGAAAAAGTGGGGAACCGTGGGGAACACTGCAGAATAGAGGGGAAACAAACGGAGCAGGGGGAACGGATTGCAAAAAGTGGATAACTGTGGAGAACACGGCAGGACAGAGGGGAACCAAAGGGAACAAGGGGAACAGGTTGGAAAAAGTGGGGTCCCATGGGTAACACTGCAAGGCAGAGGGGAACCATAGGGAGCAGGGGTTACAGGATGGAAAAAAATGTGGAGAATCGTGGGGAACACTGCAGAATAGAGGGGAACCAAAGGGAGCAGGGGGAACAGATTGCAAAAAGTGGGGAACCGATTGGAAAAAGTAGGGAACCTTGTAGAAAAATGCAGAAAGGTGGGGAACCAAAGGGAGCAGGGGGAACGAATTGGAAAAGGTGGAGAACTGTGGTGAACACAGCAGAACAGAGGGGAACCAAAGGGAGCAGAGGGAAAGGATTGGAAAAAGTGGGGAACCGTGGGGAACACTGCATGACAGAGGGGAACCAAAGGGAGCAGGAGGTACAGGTTGGAAAAAGTGGGGAACCGTGGAGAACACTGCAGCACAGAGGGGAACAAAAGTGAGCAGGGGAAACGGATTGCAAAAAGTGGGGCCCATGGCGAACACTGCATGACAGAGGGTAATCAAAGGGAGCAGGGGGAACCGATTGGAAAAATTGGGGAACTGTGGGGAACACTGCAGACAGGAGGCGAAACAAAGGGAACAGGGGGAACGGATTGGAAAAAGTGGGGAACCGTGGGGAACACTGCAGAATAGAGGGGAAACAAACGGAGCAGGGGGAACGGATTGCAAAAAGTGGATAACTGTGGAGAACACGGCAGGACAGAGGGGAACCAAAGGGAACAAGGGGAACAGGTTGGAAAACGTGGGGTCCCATGGGTAACACTGCAAGGCAGAGGGGAACCATAGGGAGCAGGGGGTACAGGATGGAAAAAAATGTGGAGAATCGTGGGGAACACTGCAGAATAGAGGGGAACCAAAGGGAGCAGGGGGAATGGATTGGAAAAAGTGGGGAAGCGTCGGGAACACTGCAGAACAGAGGCGAACCAAAGGGAGCAGGGGGAACAGATTGCACAAAGTTGGGAACCGATTGGAAAAAGTAGGGAACCGTGTGGAAAAATGCAGAAAGGTGGGGAACCAAAGGGAGCAGGGGGAACGAATTGGAAAAGGTGGAGAACTGTGGGGAATACAGCAGAACTGAGGGGAACCAAAGGGAGCAGAGGGAACGGATTGGAAAAAGTGGGGAACCGTGGGGAACACAGCATGACAGAGGGGAACCAAAGGGAGTAGGAGGTACAGGTTGGAAATAGTGGGGAACCGTGGAGAACACTGCAGCACAGAGGGGAACAAAAGTGAGCAGGGGAAACGGATTGCAAAAAGTGGGGCCCATGGCGAACACTGCATGACAGAGGGTAATCAAAGGGTGCAGTGGGTACGGATTGGAAAAAGTGGGGAACTGAGGGAAACACTGCAGAACAGAGTGGAAGCAAAGGGAGCAGGGGGAACGGATTGCTAAAAGTGGGGCCCATGGGGCACACTGGAGGACAGAGCGGAATCAAAGGGAGCAGGGGGAACTGATTGGAAAAAGTGCGGAATCGTGCAGAACACTGCGGGACAGAGGGGAACCAAAGGGAACAGGGGGAACAGATTGGAAAAAGTGGGGAACCATGGCGAATACTGCAGGGCAGAGGGGAACCATAGGGAGCAGGGGCTACAGGTTGGAAAAAATGTGGAGAACCGTGAGGAACACTGCAGAACAGTGAGGAACCAAAGGGAGCAGGGGGAACAGATTGGAAAAAGTGGGGAACCGTGTGGAAAAATGCAGAACAGTGGGGAAACAAACAGAGCAGGGGGAATGGATTGCAAAAAGTTGGGAAGCGTGGAGGACACTGCAGAACAGAGGGGAACCAAAGGGAGCAGGGCGAACAGATTGTAAAATAGTGGGGAACCGTGGGGAACGCTGCAGAACAGTATGAAACCAAAGCGAGCCTGGGGAATGGTTTGGAAAATGTGGGGAACCGTGGGGAAAACTGCAGAACAGAGTGGAGCCAAAGGAGCAGGGGGAACAGATTGGAAAAAGTGGGGAACTGTGGGGAACACTGCAGAACAGAGCAGAACCAAAGGGAGCAGGGGGAACAGATTGGAAAAAATGGGGAACCGATTGGAAAAAGTAGGGAACCGTGTGGAAAAATGCAGAAAGGTGGGGAACCAAAGGGAGCAGGGGGAACAAATTGGAAAAGGTGGAGAACTGTGGGGAACAATGCAGAACAGAGGGGAACCAAAGGGAGCAGAGGGAACGGATTGGAAAAAGTGGGGAACTGTGGGGAACACTGCAGAATAGAGGGGAACCATAGGGAGCGGGGGTACAGGTTGGAAAAAGTGGGGAACCGTGTGGAAAAATGCAGAACAGTGGGGAACCAAAGGGAGCAGGAGGAACAGATTGGAAAAAGTTGAGAACAGTTGGCAACACTGCAGAACAGAGGGGAATCAAAGGGTGCAGGGGGAACAGATTGGAAAAAGTGGGTAACCGTGAGGAACACTGCAGAACAGAGGTGAACCAAAGGGAGCAGGGGGTACAGTTCGGAAAATGGGGAACCGTGGGGAACAATGAAGAACAGAGGGGAACCAAAGGGAGCAGGGGGAACTGATTGGAAAAAGTGGGGAACTGTGGGGAACACTGCACGACAGAGGGGAACCAAAGGAAGCAGGGGGAACGGATTGTAAAAGGTTTGGCCGATGGGGAACACTGTAGGACAGAGGGGAATCAAAGGGAACAGGGGGAACTGATTGGAAAAAGTGGGGAACACTGCAGAACAGAGGGGAACCAAAGGGAACAAGGGGAACAGGTTCGAAAAAGTGGTGTCCCATGGGTAACACTGCAACGCAGAGGTGAACCATAGGAAGCAGGGGCTACAGTATGTAAAAAAATGTGGAGAATCGTGGGGAACACTGTAGAATAGAGGGGAACCAAAGGGAGCAGGGGGAACGGATTGGAAAAAGTGGGGAAGCGTCGGGAACACTGCAGAACAGGGGAGAACCAAAGGGAGCAGATGGAACAGATTGGAAAAAGTGGGGAACCGATTGGAAATAGTAGGGAACCGTGTGGAAAAATACAGAAATGTGGGGAACCAAAGGGAGCAGGGGGAACGAATTGGAAAAGGTGGGGAACCGTGGGGCACACTGCATGACAGAGGGGAACCAAAGTGATCAGGGGGAACAGATAGCAAAAAAAATTGGGGAACTGTGAAAACACTACATGACAGAGGGGAACCAAAGGGAACAGGAGGTACAGGTTGGAAAAAGTGGGGAACCGTGGAGGACACTGTAGGACAGAGGGGAACCAAAGGGAGCAGGGCGAACAGATTGTAAAAAAGTGGGGAACCGTGGGGAACACTGCAGAACAGTATGAAACCAAAGCGAGCCGGGGGTACAGTTTGGAAAACGTGGGGAACCGTGGAGATCACTGCAGAACAGAGGGGAACCAAAGGGAACAAGGGGAACAGGTTGGAAAAAGTGGGGTCCCATGGGTAACACTGCAAGGCAGAGGGGAACCATAGGGAGCAGGGGTTACAGGATGGAAAAAAATGTGGAGAATCGTGGGGAACACTGCAGAATAGAGGGGAACCAAAGGGAGCAGGGGGAACAGATTGCAAAAAGTGGGGAACCGATTGGAAAAAGTAGGGAACCTTGTAGAAAAATGCAGAAAGGTGGGGAACCAAAGGGAGCAGGGGGAACGAATTGGAAAAGGTGGAGAACTGTGGTGAACACAGCAGAACAGAGGGGAACCAAAGGGAGCAGAGGGAAAGGATTGGAAAAAGTGGGGAACCGTGGGGAACACTGCATGACAGAGGGGAACCAAAGGGAGCAGGAGGTACAGGTTGGAAAAAGTGGGGAACCGTGGAGAACACTGCAGCACAGAGGGGAACAAAAGTGAGCAGGGGAAACGGATTGCAAAAAGTGGGGCCCATGGCGAACACTGCATGACAGAGGGTAATCAAAGGGAGCAGGGGGAACCGATTGGAAAAATTGGGGAACTGTGGGGAACACTGCAGACAGGAGGCGAAACAAAGGGAACAGGGGGAACGGATTGGAAAAAGTGGGGAACCGTGGGGAACACTGCAGAATAGAGGGGAAACAAACGGAGCAGGGGGAACGGATTGCAAAAAGTGGATAACTGTGGAGAACACGGCAGGACAGAGGGGAACCAAAGGGAACAAGGGGAACAGGTTGGAAAATGTGGGGTCCCATGGGTAACACTGCAAGGCAGAGGGGAACCATAGGGAGCAGGGGGTACAGGATGGAAAAAAATGTGGAGAATCGTGGGGAACACTGCAGAATAGAGGGGAACCAAAGGGAGCAGGGGGAATGGATTGGAAAAAGTGGGGAAGCGTCGGGAACACTGCAGAACAGAGGCGAACCAAAGGGAGCAGGGGGAACAGATTGCACAAAGTTGGGAACCGATTGGAAAAAGTAGGGAACCGTGTGGAAAAATGCAGAAAGGTGGGGAACCAAAGGGAGCAGGGGGAACGAATTGGAAAAGGTGGAGAACTGTGGGGAATACAGCAGAACTGAGGGGAACCAAAGGGAGCAGAGGGAACGGATTGGAAAAAGTGGGGAACCGTGGGGAACACAGCATGACAGAGGGGAACCAAAGGGAGCAGGGGGAACGGATTGGAAAAAAAGTGGAGAACCGTGGGGAAAACTGCAGAACAGAGCGGAACCAAAGGGAGCAGGGGGAACAGATCGGAAAAGTGCGGACCCGTGGGGAACAATGCAGAACAGAGTGGAACCAAAGGGAGAAGGGGGAACAGATTGGAAAAAGTGGGGAATCGTGGGGAGTTCTGCAGAACAGTGGGGACCCAAAGGGAGCAGGGTGAAAGGATTTTAAAAAGTGGGGAACAGTGTGGAAAAATGCAGATCAGAGGGGAACCAGAGGTAGCAGGGGAAACAGATTGGAAAAAGTGGGGAACCGTGGGGAACACTGCAGAACAGAGGGGCACCAAAGGGAGCAGTGGGAATGCATTGGAAAAAGTGGGGAACCGTGTGCAAAAATGCAGAACAGTGGGGAACCAAAGGGAGCAGGAGGAACAGATTGGAAAAAAGTTGAGAACAGTGGGCAACACTGCAGAACAGAGGGGAATCAAAGGGTGCAGGGGGAACAGATTGGAAAAAGTGGGAACCGTGAGGAACACTGCAGAACAGAGGTGAACCAAAGGGAGCAGAGGGAACGGATTGGAAAAAGTGGGGAACTGTGGGGAACACTGCAGAATAGAGGGGAACCAAAGGGAGCAGGGGGAATGGATTGGAAAAAGTGGGGAAGCGTCGGGAACACTGCAGAACAGAGGAGAACCAAAGGGAGCAGGGGGAACAGATTGCAAAAAGTGGGGAACCGATTGGAAAAAGTAGGGAACCGTGGGGAAAAATGCAGAAAGGTGGGGAACCAAAGGGAGCAGGGGGAACGAATTGGAAAAGGTGGAGAACTGTGGGGAACACAGCAGAACAGAGGGGAACCAAAGGGAGCAGAGGGAACAGATTGGAAAAAGTGGGGAACCGTGGGGAACACTGCATGACAGAAGGGAACCAAAGGGAGTAGGAGGTACAGGTTGGAAATAGTGGGGAACCGTGGAGAACACTGCAGCACAGAGGGGAACAAAAGTGAGCAGGGGAAACGGATTGCAAAAAGTGGGGCCCATGGCGAACACTGCATGACAGAGGGTAATCAAAGGGAGCAGGGGGTACGGATTGGAAAAAGTGGGGAACTGAGGGAAACACTGCAGAACAGAGTGGAAGCAAAGGGAGCAGGGGGAACGGATTGCTAAAAGTGGGGCCCATGGGGCACACTGGAGGACAGAGCGGAATCAAAGGGAGCAGGGGGAACTGATTGGAAAAAGTGCGGAATCGTGCAGAACACTGCGGGACAGAGGGGAACCAAAGGGAACAGGGGGAACAGATTGGAAAAAGTGGGGAACCATGGCGAATACTGCAGGGCAGAGGGGAACCATAGGGAGCAGGGGCTACAGGTTGGAAAAAATGTGGAGAACCGTGAGGAACACTGCAGAACAGTGAGGAACCAAAGGGAGCAGGGGGAACAGATTGGAAAAAGTGGGGAACCGTGTGGAAAAATGCAGAACAGTGGGGAAACAAACAGAGCAGGGGGAATGGATTGCAAAAAGTTGGGAAGCGTGGAGGACACTGCAGAACAGAGGGGAACCAAAGGGAGCAGGGCGAACAGATTGTAAAATAGTGGGGAACCGTGGGGAACGCTGCAGAACAGTATGAAACCAAAGCGAGCCTGGGGAATGGTTTGGAAAATGTGGGGAACCGTGGGGAAAACTGCAGAACAGAGTGGAGCCAAAGGAGCAGGGGGAACAGATTGGAAAAAGTGGGGAACTGTGGGGAACACTGCAGAACAGAGCAGAACCAAAGGGAGCAGGGGGAACAGATTGGAAAAAGTGGGGAACCGATTGGAAAAAGTAGGGAACCGTGTGGAAAAATGCAGAAAGGTGGGGAACCAAAGGGAGCAGGGGGAACAAATTGGAAAAGGTGGAGAACTGTGGGGAACAATGCAGAACAGAGGGGAACCAAAGGGAGCAGAGGGAACGGATTGGAAAAAGTGGGGAACTGTGGGGAACACTGCAGAATAGAGGGGAACCATAGGGAGCGGGGGTACAGGTTGGAAAAAGTGGGGAACCGTGTGGAAAAATGCAGAACAGTGGGGAACCAAAGGGAGCAGGAGGAACAGATTGGAAAAAGTTGAGAACAGTTGGCAACACTGCAGAACAGAGGGGAATCAAAGGGTGCAGGGGGAACAGATTGGAAAAAGTGGGTAACCGTGAGGAACACTGCAGAACAGAGGTGAACCAAAGGGAGCAGGGGGTACAGTTCGGAAAATGGGGAACCGTGGGGAACAATGAAGAACAGAGGGGAACCAAAGGGAGCAGGGGGAACTGATTGGAAAAAGTGGGGAACTGTGGGGAACACTGCACGACAGAGGGGAACCAAAGGAAGCAGGGGGAACGGATTGTAAAAGGTTTGGCCGATGGGGAACACTGTAGGACAGAGGGGAATCAAAGGGAACAGGGGGAACTGATTGGAAAAAGTGGGGAACACTGCAGAACAGAGGGGAACCAAAGGGAACAAGGGGAACAGGTTCGAAAAAGTGGTGTCCCATGGGTAACACTGCAACGCAGAGGTGAACCATAGGAAGCAGGGGCTACAGTATGTAAAAAAATGTGGAGAATCGTGGGGAACACTGTAGAATAGAGGGGAACCAAAGGGAGCAGGGGGAACGGATTGGAAAAAGTGGGGAAGCGTCGGGAACACTGCAGAACAGGGGAGAACCAAAGGGAGCAGATGGAACAGATTGGAAAAAGTGGGGAACCGATTGGAAATAGTAGGGAACCGTGTGGAAAAATACAGAAATGAGGGGAACCAAAGGGAGCAGGGGGAACGAATTGGAAAAGGTGGGGAACCGTGGGGCACACTGCATGACAGAGGGGAACCAAAGTGATCAGGGGGAACAGATAGCAAAAAAAATTGGGGAACTGTGAAAACACTACATGACAGAGGGGAACCAAAGGGAACAGGAGGTACAGGTTGGAAAAAGTGGGGAACCGTGGAGGACACTGTAGGACAGAGGGGAACCAAAGGGAGCAGGGCGAACAGATTGTAAAAAAGTGGGGAACCGTGGGGAACACTGCAGAACAGTATGAAACCAAAGCGAGCCGGGGGTACAGTTTGGAAAACGTGGGGAACCGTGGAGATCACTGCAGAACAGAGGGGAACCAAAGGGAACAAGGGGAACAGGTTGGAAAAAGTGGGGTCCCATGGGTAACACTGCAAGGCAGAGGGGAACCATAGGGAGCAGGGGTTACAGGATGGAAAAAAATGTGGAGAATCGTGGGGAACACTGCAGAATAGAGGGGAACCAAAGGGAGCAGGGGGAACAGATTGCAAAAAGTGGGGAACCGATTGGAAAAAGTAGGGAACCTTGTAGAAAAATGCAGAAAGGTGGGGAACCAAAGGGAGCAGGGGGAACGAATTGGAAAAGGTGGAGAACTGTGGTGAACACAGCAGAACAGAGGGGAACCAAAGGGAGCAGAGGGAAAGGATTGGAAAAAGTGGGGAACCGTGGGGAACACTGCATGACAGAGGGGAACCAAAGGGAGCAGGAGGTACAGGTTGGAAAAAGTGGGGAACCGTGGAGAACACTGCAGCACAGAGGGGAACAAAAGTGAGCAGGTGAAACGGATTGCAAAAAGTGGGGCCCATGGCGAACACTGCATGACAGAGGGTAATCAAAGGGAGCAGGGGGAACCGATTGGAAAAATTGGGGAACTGTGGGGAACACTGCAGACAGGAGGCGAAACAAAGGGAACAGGGGGAACGGATTGGAAAAAGTGGGGAACACTGCAGAATAGAGGGGAAACAAACGGAGCAGGGGGAACGGATTGCAAAAAGTGGATAACTGTGGAGAACACGGCAGGACAGAGGGCAACCAAAGGGAACAAGGGGAACAGGTTGGAAAATGTGGGGTCCCATGGGTAACACTGCAAGGCAGAGGGGAACCATAGGGAGCAGGGGGTACAGGATGGAAAAAAATGTGGAGAATCGTGGGGAACACTGCAGAATAGAGGGGAACCAAAGGGAGCAGGGGGAATGGATTGGAAAAAGTGGGGAAGCGTCGGGAACACTGCAGAACAGAGGCGAACCAAAGGGAGCAGGGGGAACAGATTGCACAAAGTTGGGAACCGATTGGAAAAAGTAGGGAACCGTGTGGAAAAATGCAGAAAGGTGGGGAACCAAAGGGAGCAGGGGGAACGAATTGGAAAAGGTGGAGAACTGTGGGGAATACAGCAGAACTGAGGGGAACCAAAGGGAGCAGAGGGAACGGATTGGAAAAAGTGGGGAACCGTGGGGAACACAGCATGACAGAGGGGAACCAAAGGGAGCAGGGGGAACGGATTGGAAAAAAATTGGAGAACCGTGGGGAAAACTGCAGAACAGAGCGGAACCAAAGGGAGCAGGGGGAACAGATCGGAAAAGTGCGGACCCGTGGGGAACAATGCAGAACAGAGTGGAACCAAAGGGAGAAGGGGGAACAGATTGGAAAAAGTGGGGAATCGTGGGGAGTTCTGCAGAACAGTGGGGACCCAAAGGGAGCAGGGTGAAAGGATTTTAAAAAGTGGGGAACAGTGTGGAAAAATGCAGATCAGAGGGGAACCAGAGGTAGCAGGGGAAACAGATTGGAAAAAGTGGGGAACCGTGGGGAACACTGCAGAACAGAGGGGCACCAAAGGGAGCAGTGGGAATGCATTGGAAAAAGTGGGGAACCGTGTGCAAAAATGCAGAACAGTGGGGAACCAAAGGGAGCAGGAGGAACAGATTGGAAAAAAGTTGAGAACAGTGGGCAACACTGCAGAACAGAGGGGAATCAAAGGGTGCAGGGGGAACAGATTGGAAAAAGTGGGAACCGTGAGGAACACTGCAGAACAGAGGTGAACCAAAGGGAGCAGAGGGAACGGATTGGAAAAAGTGGGGAACTGTGGGGAACAATGCAGAACAGAGGGGAACCAAAGGGAGCAGAGGGAACGGATTGGAAAAAGTGGGGAACCGTGGGGAACACTGCATGACAGAGGAGAACCAAAGGGATCAGGGGGAACAGGTTGGAAAAAAATGAGGAGAATTGTGGGGAACACTGCAGAATAGAGGGTAACCAAAGGCAGCAGGGGGAACGGATTGGAAAAAGTGCGGAACCGATTGGAAAAAGTAGGGAACCGTGTGGAAAAATGCAGAAACGTGGGGAACCAAAGGGAGCAGGGGGAACAAATTGGAAAAGGTGGAGAACTGTGGGGAACAATGCAGAACAGAGGGGAACCAAAGGGAGCAGAGGGAACGGATTGGAAAAAGTGGGGAACCGTGGGGAACACTGCATGACAGAGGAGAACCAAAGGGATCAGGGGGAACAGATAGGAAAAAATTGGGGAACTGTGAAAACACTGCATGACAAGGGGAAACAAAGGGAGCAGGAGGTACAGGTTGGAAAAAAATGAGGAGAATTGTGGGGA
This sequence comes from Narcine bancroftii, assembly GCF_036971445.1. NCBI lineage: Eukaryota > Metazoa > Chordata > Chondrichthyes > Torpediniformes > Narcinidae > Narcine > Narcine bancroftii. The sequence continues at coordinate 658,961 of NW_027211847.1, forward strand.
ACACTGCAGAACAGAGGGCAAACAAACGAAACAGGGGGAATCGATTGCAAAGAGTTGGGAACCGTGGAGGACAATGCAGAACAGGGGAAACCAAAGGGAGCAGGGCAAACAGTTTGTAAAAAAGTGGGGAACCGTGGGGAATGCTGCAGAACAGTATGAAACCAAAGAGAGCCGGGGGAATGGTTTGGAAAATGTGGGGAACCGTGGGGAAAACTGCAGAACAGAGTGGAGACAAAGGAGCAGGGGAAACAGTTTGGAAAAAGTGGGGAACCGTGGGGAACACTGCAGAACAGAGGGGAACCAAACGGAGCAGGGGCAACGGTTTGCAAAAAGTAGGGAACCGTGGAGAACACGGAAGGACAGAGGGGAACCAAAGGGAACAAGGGGAACAGGTTTGAAAAAGTGGTGTCCCATGGGTAACACTGCAACGCAGAGGTGAACCATAGGAAGCAAGGGGTACAGTATGCAAAAAAATGTGGGGAACCGTGGGGAACACTGCAGAATAGAGGGGAAACAAACGGAGCAGGGGGAACGGATTGCAAAAAGTGGATAACTGTGGAGAACACGGCAGGACAGAGGGGAACCAAAGGGAACAAGGGGAACAGGTTGGAAAATGTGGGGTCCCATGGGTAACACTGCAAGGCAGAGGGGAACCATAGGGAGCAGGGGGTACAGGATGGAAAAAAATGTGGAGAATCGTGGGGAACACTGCAGAATAGAGGGGAACCAAAGGGAGCAGGGGGAATGGATTGGAAAAAGTGGGGAAGCGTCGGGAACACTGCAGAACAGAGGCGAACCAAAGGGAGCAGGGGGAACAGATTGCACAAAGTTGGGAACCGATTGGAAAAAGTAGGGAACCGTGTGGAAAAATGCAGAAAGGTGGGGAACCAAAGGGAGCAGGGGGAACGAATTGGAAAAGGTGGAGAACTGTGGGGAATACAGCAGAACTGAGGGGAACCAAAGGGAGCAGAGGGAACGGATTGGAAAAAGTGGGGAACCGTGGGGAACACAGCATGACAGAGGGGAACCAAAGGGAGCAGGGGGAACGGATTGGAAAAAAATTGGAGAACCGTGGGGAAAACTGCAGAACAGAGCGGAACCAAAGGGAGCAGGGGGAACAGATCGGAAAAGTGCGGACCCGTGGGGAACAATGCAGAACAGAGTGGAACCAAAGGGAGAAGGGGGAACAGATTGGAAAAAGTGGGGAATCGTGGGGAGTTCTGCAGAACAGTGGGGACCCAAAGGGAGCAGGGTGAAAGGATTTTAAAAAGTGGGGAACAGTGTGGAAAAATGCAGATCAGAGGGGAACCAGAGGTAGCAGGGGAAACAGATTGGAAAAAGTGGGGAACCGTGGGGAACACTGCAGAACAGAGGGGCACCAAAGGGAGCAGTGGGAATGCATTGGAAAAAGTGGGGAACCGTGTGCAAAAATGCAGAACAGTGGGGAACCAAAGGGAGCAGGAGGAACAGATTGGAAAAAAGTTGAGAACAGTGGGCAACACTGCAGAACAGAGGGGAATCAAAGGGTGCAGGGGGAACAGATTGGAAAAAGTGGGAACCGTGAGGAACACTGCAGAACAGAGGTGAACCAAAGGGAGCAGAGGGAACGGATTGGAAAAAGTGGGGAACTGTGGGGAACAATGCAGAACAGAGGGGAACCAAAGGGAGCAGAGGGAACGGATTGGAAAAAGTGGGGAACCGTGGGGAACACTGCATGACAGAGGAGAACCAAAGGGATCAGGGGGAACAGGTTGGAAAAAAATGAGGAGAATTGTGGGGAACACTGCAGAATAGAGGGTAACCAAAGGCAGCAGGGGGAACGGATTGGAAAAAGTGCGGAACCGATTGGAAAAAGTAGGGAACCGTGTGGAAAAATGCAGAAACGTGGGGAACCAAAGGGAGCAGGGGGAACAAATTGGAAAAGGTGGAGAACTGTGGGGAACAATGCAGAACAGAGGGGAACCAAAGGGAGCAGAGGGAACGGATTGGAAAAAGTGGGGAACCGTGGGGAACACTGCATGACAGAGGAGAACCAAAGGGATCAGGGGGAACAGATAGGAAAAAATTGGGGAACTGTGAAAACACTGCATGACAAGGGGAAACAAAGGGAGCAGGAGGTACAGGTTGGAAAAAAATGAGGAGAATTGTGGGGAACACTGCAGAACAGAGGGCAAACAAACGAAACAGGGGGAATCGATTGCAAAGAGTTGGGAACCGTGGAGGACAATGCAGAACAGGGGAAACCAAAGGGAGCAGGGCAAACAGTTTGTAAAAAAGTGGGGAACCGTGGGGAATGCTGCAGAACAGTATGAAACCAAAGAGAGCCGGGGGAATGGTTTGGAAAATGTGGGGAACCGTGGGGAAAACTGCAGAACAGAGTGGAGACAAAGGAGCAGGGGAAACAGTTTGGAAAAAGTGGGGAACCGTGGGGAACACTGCAGAACAGAGGGGAACCAAACGGAGCAGGGGCAACGGTTTGCAAAAAGTAGGGAACCGTGGAGAACACGGAAGGACAGAGGGGAACCAAAGGGAACAAGGGGAACAGGTTTGAAAAAGTGGTGTCCCATGGGTAACACTGCAACGCAGAGGTGAACCATAGGAAGCAAGGGGTACAGTATGCAAAAAAATGTGGAGAATCGTGGGGAACACTGTAGAATAGAGGGGAACCAAAGGGAGCAGGGGGAACGGATTGGAAAAAGTGGGGAAGCGTCGGGAACACTGCAGAACAGAGGAGAACCAAAGGGAGCAGGGGGAACAGATTGGAAAAAGTGGTGAACCGATTGGAAATAGTAGGGAACCGTGTGGAAAAATACAGAAATGTGGGGAACCAAAGGGAGCAGGGGGAACGAATTGGAAAAGGTGGGGAACCGTGGGGCACACTGCATGACAGAGGGGAACCAAAGTGATCAGGGGGAACAGATATGAAAAAATTGGGGAACTGTGAAAACACTACATGACAGAGGGGAACCAAAGGGAACAGGAGGTACAGGTTGGAAAAAGTGGGGAACCGTGGAGGACACTGTAGGACAGAGGGGAACCAAAGGGAGCAGGGCGAACAGATTGTAAAAAAGTGGGGAACCGTGGGGAACACTGCAGAACAGTATGAAACCAAAGCGAGCCGGGGGAACAGTTTGGAAAATGTGGGAAACCGTGGAGATCACTGCAGAACAGAGGGGAACCAAAGGGAACAGGGGAACGTATTGGAAAAAGTGGGGAACCGTGGGGAACACTGAACAATAGAGGGGAACCAAAGGGAGCAGGGGAAATGGATTGGAAAAAGCGGGGAACCGTGGGAAACACTGCAGAACCAAAGGGAGCAGGTGGAACAGTTTGGAAAAAATGTGGAGAACCATGGGGAAAACTGGAAAACAGAGTGGAGCGAAAGGAGCAGGGGGAACAGATTGGAAAAAGTGGGGTCCCATGGGGAACACTGCAAGGCAGAGGGGAACCATAGGGAGCAGGGCGAACAGATTGTAAAAAAGTGGGGAACCGTGGGGAACACTGCAGAACAGTATGAAAACAAAGCGAGCCGGGGGAACAGTTTGGAAAATGTGGGGAACCGTGGAGATCACTGCAGAACAGAGGGAAACCAAAGGGAACAGGGCTACGGATTGGAAAAAGTGGGGAACCGTGGGGAACACTGAACAATAGAGGGGAACCAAAGGGAGGAGGGGAAATGGATTGGAAAAAGCGGGGAACGGTGGGTAACACTGCATGACAGAGGGGAACCAAAGGGAGCAGGAGGTACAGGTTGGAAAAAGTGGGGAACCGTGGAGAACACTGCAGCACAGAGGGGAACAAAAGTGAGCAGGGGAAACGGATTGCAAAATGTGGGGCCCATGGCGAACACTGCATGACAGAGGGTAATCAAAGGGAGCAGGGGGAACCGATTGGAAAAATTGGGGAACTGTGGGGAACACTGCAGACAGGAGGCGAAACAAAGGGAACAGGGGGAACGGATTGGAAAAAGTGGGGAACCGTGGGGAACACTGCAGAACAGAGGGGAAACAAACGGAGCAGGGGGAACGGATTGCAAAAAGTTGATAACTGTGGAGAACACGGCAGGACAGAGGGGAACCAAAGGGAACAAGGGGAACAGGTTGGAAAACGTGGGGTCCCATGGATAGCACTGCAAGGCAGAGGGGAACCATAGGGAGCAGGGGTTACAGGATGGAAAAAAATTTGGAGAATCGTGGGGAACACTGCAGAATAGAGGGGAACCAAAGGGAGCAGGGGGAATGGATTGGAAAAAGTGGGGAAGCGTCGGGAACACTGCAGAAAAGAGGCGAACCAAAGGGAGCAGGGGGAACAGATTGCACAAAGTTGGGAACCGATTGGAAAAAGTAGGGAACCGTGTGGAAAAATGCAGAAAGGTGGGGAACCAAAGGGAGCAAGGGGAACGAATTGGAAAAGGTGGAGAACTGTGGGGAATACAGCAGAACAGAGGGGAACCAAAGGGAGCAGAGGGAACGGATTGGAAAAAGTGGGGAACCGTGGGGAAAACTGCAGAACAGAGCGGAACCAAAGGGAGCAGGGGGAACAGATCGGAAAAGTGCGGACCCGTGGGGAACAATGCAGAACAGAGAGGAACCAAAGGGAGAAGGGGGAACAGATTGGAAAAAGTGGGGAATCGTGGGGAGTTCTGCAGAACAGTGGGGACCCAAAGGGAGCAGGGGGAAAGGATTCGAAAAAGTGGGGAACAGTGTGGAAAAATGCAGATCAGAGGGGAACCAGAGGTAGCAGGGGAAACAGATTGGAAAAAGTGGGGAACCGTGGGGAACACTGCAGAACAGAGGGGCACCAAAGGGAGCAGTGGGAATGCATTGGAAAAAGTGGGGAACCGTGTGCAAAAATGCAGAACAGTGGGGAACCAAAGGGAGCAGGAGGAACAGATTGGAAAAAAGTTGAGAACAGTGGGCAACACTGCAGAACAGAGGGGAATCAAAGGGTGCAGGGGGAACAGAATGGAAAAAGTGGGAACCGTGAGGAACACTGCAGAACAGAGGTGAACCAAAGGGAGCAGAGGGTAGAGTTCAGAAAAGTGGGGAATCGTGGGGAGTTCTGCAGAACAGAGGTGAACCAAAGGAAGCAGGGGGATCGGATTGGAAAAAGTGGGGAACAGTGTGGAAAAATGCAGAACAGAGGGGAACCAGAGGTAGCAGGGGAAACAGATTGGAAAAAGTGGGGAACCATGGGGAACACTGCAGAACAGAGGGGCACCAAAGGGAGCAGTGGGAATGCATTGGAAAAAGTGGGGAACCGTGGGGAACACTGCACGACAGAGGGGAACTAAAGGAAGCAGGGGGAACGGATTGTAAAAAGTTGCGCCGATGGGGAACACTGAAGGACAGAGGGGAATCAAAGGGAGCAGGGGGAACTGATTGGAAAAAGTGGGGAACTGTGGGGAACACTGCAGAACAGAGGGCAAACAAACGAAACAGGGGGAATCGATTGCAAAGAGTTGGGAACCGTGGAGGACAATGCAGAACAGGGGAAACCAAAGGGAGCAGGGCAAACAGTTTGTAAAAAAGTGGGGAACCGTGGGGAATGCTGCAGAACAGTATGAAACCAAAGAGAGCCGGGGGAATGGTTTGGAAAATGTGGGGAACCGTGGGGAAAACTGCAGAACAGAGTGGAGACAAAGGAGCAGGGGAAACAGTTTGGAAAAAGTGGGGAACCGTGAGGAACACTGCAGAACAGAGGGGAACCAAACGGAGCAGGGGCAACGGTTTGCAAAAAGTAGGGAACCGTGGAGAACACGGCAGGACAGAGGGGAACCAAAGGGAACAAGGGGAACAGGTTGGAAAAAGTGTGGTCCCATGGGTAACATTGGAATGCAGAGGGAAATCATAGGGAGCCGGGGGTACAGGATGGAAAACAATGTGGAGAATCGTGGGGAATACTGCAGGGAACAGGTTGGGAAAAGTGTGGTCCCATGGGTAACACTTCAATGCAGAGGGGAACCATAGGGAGCCGGGGGGAATGCATTGGAAAAAGTGGGGAAGCGTCGGGAACACTGTAGAACAGAGGAGAACCAAAGGGAGCAGGGGGAACGCATTGGAAAAAGTGGGGAACCGTTTGGAACACTGCACGACAGAGGGGAACCAAAGGGAGCAGGGGGAACGGATTGTAAAAAGTGGTCCCCATGGGGAACACTGCAGGACAGAGGGGAATCAAAGGGAGCAGGGGGAACTGATTGGAAAAAGTGGGGAATTGTGGGGAACACTGCAGAACAGAGGGGAAACAAAGGGAGCAGGGGGAATGGATTGCAAAATGTGGGGAACCATGTGGAAAACTGCAGAACAGAGTGGAGTCAAAGGAGCAGAGGGAACGGATTGCAAAAAGTGGGGCCCATGGGGAACACTGGAGGTCAGAGCGGAATCAAAGGGAGCAGGGGGAACTGATTGGAAAAAGTGGGGAATCGTGCAGAACACTGCGGGACAGAGGGGAACCAAAAGGAACAGGGTGAACGGATTGGAAAAAGTGGGGAACCATGGGGGACATTGCAGGGCAGAGGGGAACCAAAGGGAGCATGGGAACAGATTAGAAAAAAATGGAGAACCGTGGGGAAAACTGCAGAACAGAGCGGAACCAAAGGGAGCAGGGGGAACAGATCGGAAAAGTGCGGACCCGTGGGGAACAATGCAGAACAGAGAGGAACCAAAGGGAGAAGGGGGTACAGATTGGAAAAAGTGGAGAATCGGGGGAGTTCTGCAGAACAGTGGGGACCCAACTGGAACAGGGGGAAAGGATTCGAAAAAGTGGACGGTGGGGAACTCTGCAGAAAAGAGGTGGACCAAAGGAAGCAGGGGGAACGGATTGGAAAAAAAGGGGAATCGTGTGGAAAAATGTAGAACAGAGGCGAACCAGAGGGAGCAGGGGGAATGGATTGGAAAAGGTAGAGAACTCTGGGGAACACTGCAGAACAGAGGGGAAGCAAAGGGAGCAGGGGGTACAGGTTGGAAAAAATGTGGAGAACCGTGAGGAACACTGCAGAACAGTGAGGAACCAAAGGGAGCAGGGAGAACAGATTGGAAAAAGTTGGGAACCGTGTGTAAAAATGCAGAACAGTGGGGAACCAAAGGGAGCAGGAAGAACAGATTGGAAAAAGTGGGTAACCGTGAGGAACACTGCAGAACAGAGGGGCACCAAAGGGAGCAGGGGGTACTGTTTGGAAAAGTGGGTAACCGTGGGGAACAATGCAGAACAGAGGGGAACCAAAGGGAGCAGAGGGAACAGATTGGAAAAAGTGGGGTTTCGTGTAGAGATCTGCAGGACAGAGGTGAACCAAAGGAAGCAGGGGGAACGGATTGGAAAAAGTGGGGGACAGTGTGGAAAAATGCAGAACAGAGGGCAACCAGAGTTAGCAGGGGAAACAGATTGGAAAAAGTGGGGTACTGTGGGGAAAACTGCAGAACAGAGGGCAAAAAAACGGAACAGGGGGAATGGATTGCAAAAAGTTGGGAACCGTGGAGGACGATGCAGAACAGGGGAAACCAAAGGGAGGCAGGGCAAACAGTTTGTAAAAAAGTGGGGAAGCGTGGGGAATGCTGCAGAACAGTATGAAACCAAAGCGAGCCGGGGGAATGGTTTGGAATATGTGGGGAACCGTGGGGAAAACTGCAGAACAGAGTGGAGACAAAGGAGCAGGGGGAACAGATTGTAAAAAGTGGGGACCGTGGGGAACACTGCAGAACAGAGGGGAAACAAACGGAGCAGGGGGAACGGATTGCAAAAATTTGATAACTGTGGAGAACACGGCAGGACAGAGGGGAACCAAAGGGAACAAGGGGAACAGGTTGGAAAAAGTGGGATCCCATCGGTAGCACTGTAAGGCAGAGGGGAACCATAGGGAGCAGGGGGTACAGGATGGAAAAAAATGTGGAGAATCATGGGGAACACTGCAGAATAGAGGGGAACCAAAGGGAGCAGGGGGAATGGATTGGAAAAAGTGGGGAAGCGTCGGGAACACTGCAGAACAGAGGAGAACCAAAGGGAGCAGGAGGAACAGATTGCAAAAAGTGGGGAACCGACTGGAAAAAGTAGGGACCCATGGGGAAAAATGCAGAAAGGTGGGGAACCAAAGGGAGCAGGGGGAACGAATTGGAAAAGGTGGAGAACTTGGGGAACACAGCAGAACAGAGGGGAATCAAAGGGAGCAGAGGGAACGGATTGGAAAAAGTGGGGAACCATGGGGAACACTGTATGACAGAGGGGAACCAAAGGGAGCAGGAGGTACAGGTTGGAAATAGTGGGGAACCGTGGAGAAGACTGCAGCACAGAGGGGAACAAAAGTGAGCAGGGGAAACGGATTGCAAAAAGTGGGGCCCATGGCGAACACTGCATGACAGAGGGTAATCAAAGGGAGCAGGGGGTACCGATTGGAAAAAGTGGGGAACTGAGGGGAACACTGCAGAACAGAGGGGAAGCAAAGGGAGCAGGGGGAACGGATTGCAAAAAGTGGGGCCCATGGGGCACACTGGAGGACAGAGCGGAATCAAAGGGAGCAGGGGGAACTGATTGGAAAAAGTTGGGAATCGTGCAGAACACTGCGGGACAGAGGGGAACCTAAGGGAACAGGGGGAACAGATTGGAAAAAGTGGGGAACCATGGGGAATACTGCAGGGCAGACGGGAACCATAGGGATCAGGGGCTACAGGTTGGAAAAACTGTGGAGAACCGTGAGGAAAACTGCAGAACAGTGAGGAACCAAAGGGAGCAGGGGGAACAGATTGGAAAAAGTGGGGAACCGTGTGGAAAAATGCAGAACAGTGGAGAAACAAACAGAGCAGGGGGAATGGATTGCAAAAAGTTGGGAAGCGTGGAGGACACTGCAGAACAGAGGGGAACCAAAAGGAGCAGGGCGAACAGATTGTAAAATAGTGGGGAACCGTGGGGAATGCTGAACAACAGTATGAAACCAAAGCGAGCCTGGGGAATGGATTGGAAAAAGTGGGGAACAGTGGGGAAAACTGCAGAACAGAGTGGAGCAAAAGGAGCAGGGGGAACAGATTGGAAAAAGTGGGGAACTGTGGGGAACACTGCAGAACAGAGCAGAATCAAAGGGAGCAGGGGGAACAGATTGGAAAAAGTGGGGAACCGATTGGAAAAAGTAGGGAACCGTGTGGAAAAATGCAGAAAGGTGGGGAACCAAAGGGTGCAGGGGGAACGAATTGGAAAAGGTGGAGAACTGTGGGGAACAATGCAGAACAGAGGGGAACCAAAGGCATCAGGGGGAACAGATAGGAAAAAATTGGGGAACTGTGAAAACACTGCATGACAGAGGGGAACCAAAGGGAGCAGGAGGTACAGGTTGGAAAAAGTGGGGAACCGTGGAGGACACTGCAGGACAGAGGGGAACCAAAGGCAGCAGGGGGAACGGATTGGAAAAAGTGGGGAAGCGTCGGGAACACTGCAGAACAGAGGCGAACCAAAGGGAACAGGGGGAACGGATTGGAAAAAGTGGGGAACCATGGGGGACACTGCAGGGCAGAGGGGAATCATAGTGAGGGGGGTACAGATTGGAAAAAGTGGGGTACCGTGTGAAAAAATGCATAACAGTGGGGAACCAAAGGGAGCAGGAGGAACAGATTGGAAAAAGTTGAGAACAGTGGGCAACACTGCAGAACAGAGGGGAATCAAAGGGTGCTGGGGGAACAGATTGGAAAAAGTGGGTAACCGTGAGGAACACTGCAGAACAGAGGTTAACCAAAGGGAGCAGGGGGTACAGTTTGGAAAATGGGAAACCGTGGGGAACAATGCAGAACAGAGGGGAACCAAAGGGAGCAGGGGGAACAGATTGGAAAAAGTGGATAATCGTGGTGAGTTCTGCAGAACAGAGGTGAACCAAAAGGAGCAGGGGGAACTGATTGGAAAAAGTGGGGAACTGTGGGGAACACTGCACGACAGAGGGGAACCAAAGGAAGCAGGGGAAACGGATTGTAAAAAGTGGGGAACTGTGGGGAACACTGCAGAACAGAGGGCAAACAAACGGAGCAGGGGGAATGGATTGCAAAAAGTTGGTAACCGTGGAGGACAATGCAGAACAGAGGGGAAACAAACAGAGCAGGGGGAATGGATTGCAAAAAGTTGGTAAGCGTGGAGGACACTCCAGAACAGAGGGGAACCAAAGGGAGCAGGGCGAACAGATTGTAAAAAAGTGGGGAACCGTGGGGAACGCTGCAGAACAGTATGAAACAAAAGCTAACCGGGGGAATGGTTTGGAAAATGTGGGGAACCGTGGGGAAAACTGCAGAACAGAGGGGAAACAAACGGAGCAGGGGCAACGGATTGCAAAAAGTTGGGAACCGTGGAGAACACGGAAGGACAGAGGGGAACCAAAGGGAACAAGGGGAACAGGTTGGAAAAATTGGTGTCCCATGGGTAACACTGCAAGGCAGAGGTGAACCATAGGGAGCAGGGGGTACAGTATGTAAAAATATGTGGAGAATCGTGGGGAACACTGCAGAATAGAGGGGAACCAAAGGGAGCAGGGGGAACGGATTGGAAAAAGTGGGGAAGCGTCGGGAACACTGCAGAACAGAGGAGAACCAAAGGGAGCAGGGGGAACAGATTGGAAAGAGTGGGGAACCGTTTGGAAAAAGTAGGGAACTGTGTGGAAAAATGCAGAAAGGTTGGGAACCAAAGGGAGCAGTGGGAACGAATTGGAAAAGGTGGAGAACTGTGGGGAACACAGCAGAACAGAGGGGAACCAAAGGGAGCAGGGGGTACTGTTTGGAAAAGTGGGTAACCGTGGGGAACAATGCAGAACAGAGGGGAACCAAAGGTAGCAGAGGGAACAGATTGGAAAAAGTGGGGATTCGTGTAGAGATCTGCAGGACAGAGGTGAACCAAAGGAAGCAGGGGGAACGGATTGGAAAAAGTGGGGGACAGTGTGGAAAAATGCAGAACAGAGGGCAACCAGAGTTAGCAGGGGAAACAGATTGGAAAAAGTGGGGTACTGTGGGGAAAACTGCAGAACAGAGGGCAAAAAAACGGAACAGGGGGAATGGATTGCAAAAAGTTGGGAACCGTGGAGGACAATGCAGAACAGGGGAAACCAAAGGGAGGCAGGGCAAACAGTTTGTAAAAAAGTGGGGAAGCGTGGGGAATGCTGCAGAACAGTATGAAACCAAAGCGAGCCGGGGGAATGGTTTGGAATATGTGGGGAACCGTGGGGAAAACTGCAGAACAGAGTGGAGACAAAGGAGCAGGGGGAACAGATTGTAAAAAGTGGGGACCGTGGGGAACACTGCAGAACAGAGGGGAAACAAACGGAGCAGGGGGAACGGATTGCAAAAATTTGATAACTGTGGAGAACACGGCAGGACAGAGGGGAACCAAAGGGAACAAGGGGAACAGGTTGGAAAAAGTGGGATCCCATGGGTAGCACTGCAAGGCAGAGGGGAACCATAGGGAGCAGGGGGTACAGGATGGAAAAAAATGTGGAGAATCATGGGGAACACTGCAGAATAGAGGGGAACCAAAGGGAGCAGGGGGAATGGATTGGAAAAAGTGGGGAAGCGTCGGGAACACTGCAGAACAGAGGAGAACCAAAGGGAGCAGGAGGAACAGATTGCAAAAAGTGGGGAACCGACTGGAAAAAGTAGGGACCCGTGGGGAAAAATGCAGAAAGGTGGGGAACCAAAGGGAGCAGGGGGAACGAATTGGAAAAGGTGGAGAACTTGGGGAACACAGCAGAACAGAGGGGAATCAAAGGGAGCAGAGGGAACGGATTGGAAAAAGTGGGGAACCATGGGGAACACTGTATGACAGAGGGGAACCAAAGGGAGCAGGAGGTACAGGTTGGAAATAGTGGGGAACCGTGGAGAAGACTGCAGCACAGAGGGGAACAAAAGTGAGCAGGGGAAACGGATTGCAAAAAGTGGGGCCCATGGCGAACACTGCATGACAGAGGGTAATCAAAGGGAGCAGGGGGTACCGATTGGAAAAAGTGGGGAACTGAGGGGAACACTGCAGAACAGAGGGGAAGCAAAGGGAGCAGGGGGAACGGATTGCAAAAAGTGGGGCCCATGGGGCACACTGGAGGACAGAGCGGAATCAAAGGGAGCAGGGGGAACTGATTGGAAAAAGTTGGGAATCGTGCAGAACACTGCGGGACAGAGGGGAACCTAAGGGAACAGGGGGAACAGATTGGAAAAAGTGGGTAACCATGGGGAATACTGCAGGGCAGACAGGAACCAAAGGGAGCAGGGGGAACAGATTGGAAAAAGTGGGGAACCGTGTGGAAAAATGCAGAACAGTGGAGAAACAAACAGAGCAGGGGGAATGGATTGCAAAAAGTTGGGAAGCGTGGAGGACACTGCAGAACAGAGGGGAACCAAAAGGAGCAGGGCGAACAGATTGTAAAATAGTGGGGAACCGTGGGGAATGCTGAACAACAGTATGAAACCAAAGCGAGTCTGGGGAATGGATTGGAAAAAGTGGGGAACAGTGGGGAAAACTGCAGAACAGAGTGGAGCAAAAGGAGCAGGGGGAACAGATTGGAAAAAGTGGGGAACTGTGGGGAACACTGCAGAACAGAGCAGAATCAAAGGGAGCAGGGGGAACAGATTGGAAAAAGTGGGGAACCGATTGGAAAAAGTAGGGAACCGTGTGGAAAAATGCAGAAAGGTGGGGAACCAAAGGGTGCAGGGGGAACGAATTGGAAAAGGTGGAGAACTGTGGGGAACAATGCAGAACAGAGGGGAACCAAAGGCATCAGGGGGAACAGATAGGAAAAAATTGGGGAACTGTGAAAACACTGCATGACAGAGGGGAACCAAAGGGAGCAGGAGGTACAGGTTGGAAAAAGTGGGGAACCGTGGAGGACACTGCAGGACAGAGGGGAACCAAAGGCAGCAGGGGGAACGGATTGGAAAAAGTGGGGAAGCGTCGGGAACACTGCAGAACAGAGGCGAACCAAAGGGAACAGGGGGAACGGATTGGAAAAGTGGGGAACCATGGGGGACACTGCAGGGCAGAGGGGAATCATAGTGAGGGGGGTACAGATTGGAAAAAGTGGGGTACCGTGTGAAAAAATGCAGAACAGTGGGGAACCAAAGGGAGCAGGAGGAACAGATTGGAAAAAGTTGAGAACAGTGGGCAACACTGCAGAACAGAGGGGAATCAGAAGGGTGCTGGGGGAACAGATTGGAAAAAGTGGGTAACCGTGTGGAACACTGCAGAACAGAGGTTAACCAAAGGGAGCAGGGGGTACAGTTTGGAAAATGGGAAACCGTGGGGAACAATGCAGAACAGAGGGGAACCAAAGGGAGCAGGGGGAACAGATTGGAAAAAGTGGATAATCGTGGTGAGTTCTGCAGAACAGAGGTGAACCAAAAGGAGCAGGGGGAACTGATTGGAAAAAGTGGGGAACTGTGGGGAACACTGCACGACAGAGGGGAACCAAAGGAAGCAGGGGAAACGGATTGTAAAAAGTGGGGAACTGTGGGGAACCCTGCAGAACAGAGGGCAAACAAACGGAGCAGGGGGAATGGATTGCAAAAAGTTGGTAACCGTGGAGGACAATGCAGAACAGAGGGGAAACAAACAGAGCAGGGGGAATGGATTGCAAAAAGTTGGTAAGCGTGGAGGACACTGCAGAACAGAGGGGAACCAAAGGGAGCAGGGCGAACAGATTGTAAAAAAGTGGGGAACCGTGGGGAACGCTGCAGAACAGTATGAAACAAAAGCTAACCGGGGGAATGGTTTGGAAAATGTGGGGAACCGTGGGGAAAACTGCAGAACAGAGGAGAACCAAAGGGAGCAGGGGGAACAGATTGGAAAGAGTGGGGAACCGTTTGGAAAAAGTAGGGAACTGTGTGGAAAAATGCAGAAAGGTGGGGAACCAAAGGGAGCAGTGGGAACGAATTGGAAAAGGTGGAGAACTGTGGGGAACACAGCAGAACAGAGGGGAACCAAAGGGAGCAGAGGGAACGGATTGGAAAAAGTGGGGAACGGTGGGTAACACTGCATGACAGAGGGGAACCAAAGGGAGCAGGAGGTACAGGTTGGAAAAAGTGGGGAACCGTGGAGAACACTGCAGCACAGAGGGGAACAAAAGTGAGCAGGGGAAACGGATTGCAAAAAGTGGGGCCCATGGCGAACACTGCATGACAGAGGGTAATCAAAGGGAGCAGGGGGAACCGATTGGAAAAAGTGGGGAACTGTGGGGAACACTGCAGAACGGAGGGGAACCAAAGGGAGAAGGGGGAACAGATTGGAAAAAGTGGGGAATCGTGGGGAGTTCTGCAGAACAGTGGGGACCCAAAGGGAGCAGGGGGAAAGGATTCGAAAAAGTGGACGGTGGGGAACTCTGCATAAAAGAGGTGGACCAAAGGAAGCTTGGGGAACGGATTGGAAAAAAAGGGGAACCGTGTGGAAAAATGTAGAACAGAGGCGAACCATAGGGAGCAGGGGGAATGGATTGGAAAAGGTAGAGAACTCTGGGGAACACTGCAGAACAGAGGGGAAGCAAAGGGAGCAGGGGGTACAGGTTGGAAAAAGTTGGGAACCGTGTGTAAAAATGCAGAACAGTGGGGAACCAAAGGGAGCAGGAAGAACAGATTGGAAAAAGTGGGTAACCGTGAGGAACACTGCAGAACAGAGGGGCACCAAAGGGAGCAGGGGGTACTGTTTGGAAAAGTGGGTAACCGTGGGGAACAATGCAGAACAGAGGGGAACCAAAGGGAGCAGGGGGAACGCATTGGAAAAAGTGGGGAACCGTTTGGAACACTGCACGACAGAGGGGAACCAAAGGGAGCAGGGGGAACGGATTGTAAAAAGTGGTCCCCATGGGGAACACTGCAGGACAGAGGGGAATCAAAGGGAGCAGGGGGAACTGATTGGAAAAAGTGGGGAATTGTGGGGAACACTGCAGAACAGAGGGGAAACAAAGGGAGCAGGGGGAATGGATTGCAAAATGTGGGGAACCATGTGGAAAACTGCAGAACAGAGTGGAGTCAAAGGAGCAGAGGGAACGGATTGCAAAAAGTGGGGCCCATGGGGAACACTGGAGGTCAGAGCGGAATCAAAGGGAGCAGGGGGAACTGATTGGAAAAAGTGGGGAAACGTGCAGAACACTGCGGGACAGAGGGGAACCAAAAGGAACAGGGTGAACGGATTGGAAAAAGTGGGGAACCATGGGGGACATTGCAGGGCAGAGGGGAACCAAAGGGAGCATGGGAACAGATTAGAAAAAAATGGAGAACCGTGGGGAAAACTGCAGAACAGAGCGGAACCAAAGGGAGCAGGGGGAACAGATCGGAAAAGTGCGGACCCGTGGGGAACAATGCAGAACAGAGAGGAACCAAAGGGAGAAGGGGGTACAGATTGGAAAAAGTGGAGAATCGGGGGAGTTCTGCAGAACAGTGGGGACCCAACTGGAACAGGGGGAAAGGATTCGAAAAAGTGGACGGTGGGGAACTCTGCAGAAAAGAGGTGGACCAAAGGAAGCAGGGGGAACGGATTGGAAAAAAAGGGGAATCGTGTGGAAAAATGTAGAACAGAGGCGAACCAGAGGGAGCAGGGGGAATGGATTGGAAAAGGTAGAGAACTCTGGGGAACACTGCAGAACAGAGGGGAAGCAAAGGGAGCAGGGGGTACAGGTTGGAAAAAATGTGGAGAACCGTGAGGAACACTGCAGAACAGTGAGGAACCAAAGGGAGCAGGGAGAACAGATTGGAAAAAGTTGGGAACCGTGTGTAAAAATGCAGAACAGTGGGGAACCAAAGGGAGCAGGAAGAACAGATTGGAAAAAGTGGGTAACCGTGAGGAACACTGCAGAACAGAGGGGCACCAAAGGGAGCAGGGGGTACTGTTTGGAAAAGTGGGTAACCGTGGGGAACAATGCAGAACAGAGGGGAACCAAAGGGAGCAGAGGGAACAGATTGGAAAAAGTGGGGTTTCGTGTAGAGATCTGCAGGACAGAGGTGAACCAAAGGAAGCAGGGGGAACGGATTGGAAAAAGTGGGGGACAGTGTGGAAAAATGCAGAACAGAGGGCAACCAGAGTTAGCAGGGGAAACAGATTGGAAAAAGTGGGGTACTGTGGGGAAAACTGCAGAACAGAGGGCAAAAAAACGGAACAGGGGGAATGGATTGCAAAAAGTTGGGAACCGTGGAGGACAATGCAGAACAGGGGAAACCAAAGGGAGGCAGGGCAAACAGTTTGTAAAAAAGTGGGGAAGCGTGGGGAATGCTGCAGAACAGTATGAAACCAAAGCGAGCCGGGGGAATGGTTTGGAATATGTGGGGAACCGTGGGGAAAACTGCAGAACAGAGTGGAGACAAAGGAGCAGGGGGAACAGATTGTAAAAAGTGGGGACCGTGGGGAACACTGCAGAACAGAGGGGAAACAAACGGAGCAGGGGGAACGGATTGCAAAAATTTGATAACTGTGGAGAACACGGCAGGACAGAGGGGAACCAAAGGGAACAAGGGGAACAGGTTGGAAAAAGTGGGATCCCATCGGTAGCACTGTAAGGCAGAGGGGAACCATAGGGAGCAGGGGGTACAGGATGGAAAAAAATGTGGAGAATCATGGGGAACACTGCAGAATAGAGGGGAACCAAAGGGAGCAGGGGGAATGGATTGGAAAAAGTGGGGAAGCGTCGGGAACACTGCAGAACAGAGGAGAACCAAAGGGAGCAGGAGGAACAGATTGCAAAAAGTGGGGAACCGACTGGAAAAAGTAGGGACCCATGGGGAAAAATGCAGAAAGGTGGGGAACCAAAGGGAGCAGGGGGAACGAATTGGAAAAGGTGGAGAACTTGGGGAACACAGCAGAACAGAGGGGAATCAAAGGGAGCAGAGGGAACGGATTGGAAAAAGTGGGGAACCATGGGGAACACTGTATGACAGAGGGGAACCAAAGGGAGCAGGAGGTACAGGTTGGAAATAGTGGGGAACCGTGGAGAAGACTGCAGCACAGAGGGGAACAAAAGTGAGCAGGGGAAACGGATTGCAAAAAGTGGGGCCCATGGCGAACACTGCATGACAGAGGGTAATCAAAGGGAGCAGGGGGTACCGATTGGAAAAAGTGGGGAACTGAGGGGAACACTGCAGAACAGAGGGGAAGCAAAGGGAGCAGGGGGAACGGATTGCAAAAAGTGGGGCCCATGGGGCACACTGGAGGACAGAGCGGAATCAAAGGGAGCAGGGGGAACTGATTGGAAAAAGTTGGGAATCGTGCAGAACACTGCGGGACAGAGGGGAACCTAAGGGAACAGGGGGAACAGATTGGAAAAAGTGGGGAACCATGGGGAATACTGCAGGGCAGACGGGAACCATAGGGATCAGGGGCTACAGGTTGGAAAAACTGTGGAGAACCGTGAGGAAAACTGCAGAACAGTGAGGAACCAAAGGGAGCAGGGGGAACAGATTGGAAAAAGTGGGGAACCGTGTGGAAAAATGCAGAACAGTGGAGAAACAAACAGAGCAGGGGGAATGGATTGCAAAAAGTTGGGAAGCGTGGAGGACACTGCAGAACAGAGGGGAACCAAAAGGAGCAGGGCGAACAGATTGTAAAATAGTGGGGAACCGTGGGGAATGCTGAACAACAGTATGAAACCAAAGCGAGCCTGGGGAATGGATTGGAAAAAGTGGGGAACAGTGGGGAAAACTGCAGAACAGAGTGGAGCAAAAGGAGCAGGGGGAACAGATTGGAAAAAGTGGGGAACTGTGGGGAACACTGCAGAACAGAGCAGAATCAAAGGGAGCAGGGGGAACAGATTGGAAAAAGTGGGGAACCGATTGGAAAAAGTAGGGAACCGTGTGGAAAAATGCAGAAAGGTGGGGAACCAAAGGGTGCAGGGGGAACGAATTGGAAAAGGTGGAGAACTGTGGGGAACAATGCAGAACAGAGGGGAACCAAAGGCATCAGGGGGAACAGATAGGAAAAAATTGGGGAACTGTGAAAACACTGCATGACAGAGGGGAACCAAAGGGAGCAGGAGGTACAGGTTGGAAAAAGTGGGGAACCGTGGAGGACACTGCAGGACAGAGGGGAACCAAAGGCAGCAGGGGGAACGGATTGGAAAAAGTGGGGAAGCGTCGGGAACACTGCAGAACAGAGGCGAACCAAAGGGAACAGGGGGAACGGATTGGAAAAAGTGGGGAACCATGGGGGACACTGCAGGGCAGAGGGGAATCATAGTGAGGGGGGTACAGATTGGAAAAAGTGGGGTACCGTGTGAAAAAATGCATAACAGTGGGGAACCAAAGGGAGCAGGAGGAACAGATTGGAAAAAGTTGAGAACAGTGGGCAACACTGCAGAACAGAGGGGAATCAAAGGGTGCTGGGGGAACAGATTGGAAAAAGTGGGTAACCGTGAGGAACACTGCAGAACAGAGGTTAACCAAAGGGAGCAGGGGGTACAGTTTGGAAAATGGGAAACCGTGGGGAACAATGCAGAACAGAGGGGAACCAAAGGGAGCAGGGGGAACAGATTGGAAAAAGTGGATAATCGTGGTGAGTTCTGCAGAACAGAGGTGAACCAAAAGGAGCAGGGGGAACTGATTGGAAAAAGTGGGGAACTGTGGGGAACACTGCACGACAGAGGGGAACCAAAGGAAGCAGGGGAAACGGATTGTAAAAAGTGGGGAACTGTGGGGAACACTGCAGAACAGAGGGCAAACAAACGGAGCAGGGGGAATGGATTGCAAAAAGTTGGTAACCGTGGAGGACAATGCAGAACAGAGGGGAAACAAACAGAGCAGGGGGAATGGATTGCAAAAAGTTGGTAAGCGTGGAGGACACTCCAGAACAGAGGGGAACCAAAGGGAGCAGGGCGAACAGATTGTAAAAAAGTGGGGAACCGTGGGGAACGCTGCAGAACAGTATGAAACAAAAGCTAACCGGGGGAATGGTTTGGAAAATGTGGGGAACCGTGGGGAAAACTGCAGAACAGAGGGGAAACAAACGGAGCAGGGGCAACGGATTGCAAAAAGTTGGGAACCGTGGAGAACACGGAAGGACAGAGGGGAACCAAAGGGAACAAGGGGAACAGGTTGGAAAAATTGGTGTCCCATGGGTAACACTGCAAGGCAGAGGTGAACCATAGGGAGCAGGGGGTACAGTATGTAAAAATATGTGGAGAATCGTGGGGAACACTGCAGAATAGAGGGGAACCAAAGGGAGCAGGGGGAACGGATTGGAAAAAGTGGGGAAGCGTCGGGAACACTGCAGAACAGAGGAGAACCAAAGGGAGCAGGGGGAACAGATTGGAAAGAGTGGGGAACCGTTTGGAAAAAGTAGGGAACTGTGTGGAAAAATGCAGAAAGGTTGGGAACCAAAGGGAGCAGTGGGAACGAATTGGAAAAGGTGGAGAACTGTGGGGAACACAGCAGAACAGAGGGGAACCAAAGGGAGCAGGGGGTACTGTTTGGAAAAGTGGGTAACCGTGGGGAACAATGCAGAACAGAGGGGAACCAAAGGTAGCAGAGGGAACAGATTGGAAAAAGTGGGGATTCGTGTAGAGATCTGCAGGACAGAGGTGAACCAAAGGAAGCAGGGGGAACGGATTGGAAAAAGTGGGGGACAGTGTGGAAAAATGCAGAACAGAGGGCAACCAGAGTTAGCAGGGGAAACAGATTGGAAAAAGTGGGGTACTGTGGGGAAAACTGCAGAACAGAGGGCAAAAAAACGGAACAGGGGGAATGGATTGCAAAAAGTTGGGAACCGTGGAGGACAATGCAGAACAGGGGA
Organism: Narcine bancroftii; assembly: GCF_036971445.1. Taxonomy (NCBI): domain Eukaryota; kingdom Metazoa; phylum Chordata; class Chondrichthyes; order Torpediniformes; family Narcinidae; genus Narcine; species Narcine bancroftii. Next base: position 678,668 of record NW_027211847.1, read on the forward strand.
AACCAAAGGGAGGCAGGGCAAACAGTTTGTAAAAAAGTGGGGAAGCGTGGGGAATGCTGCAGAACAGTATGAAACCAAAGCGAGCCGGGGGAATGGTTTGGAATATGTGGGGAACCGTGGGGAAAACTGCAGAACAGAGTGGAGACAAAGGAGCAGGGGGAACAGATTGTAAAAAGTGGGGACCGTGGGGAACACTGCAGAACAGAGGGGAAACAAACGGAGCAGGGGGAACGGATTGCAAAAATTTGATAACTGTGGAGAACACGGCAGGACAGAGGGGAACCAAAGGGAACAAGGGGAACAGGTTGGAAAAAGTGGGATCCCATGGGTAGCACTGCAAGGCAGAGGGGAACCATAGGGAGCAGGGGGTACAGGATGGAAAAAAATGTGGAGAATCATGGGGAACACTGCAGAATAGAGGGGAACCAAAGGGAGCAGGGGGAATGGATTGGAAAAAGTGGGAAAGCGTCGGGAACACTGCAGAACAGAGGAGAACCAAAGGGAGCAGGAGGAACAGATTGCAAAAAGTGGGGAACCGACTGGAAAAAGTAGGGACCCGTGGGGAAAAATGCAGAAAGGTGGGGAACCAAAGGGAGCAGGGGGAACGAATTGGAAAAGGTGGAGAACTTGGGGAACACAGCAGAACAGAGGGGAATCAAAGGGAGCAGAGGGAACGGATTGGAAAAAGTGGGGAACCATGGGGAACACTGTATGACAGAGGGGAACCAAAGGGAGCAGGAGGTACAGGTTGGAAATAGTGGGGAACCGTGGAGAAGACTGCAGCACAGAGGGGAACAAAAGTGAGCAGGGGAAACGGATTGCAAAAAGTGGGGCCCATGGCGAACACTGCATGACAGAGGGTAATCAAAGGGAGCAGGGGGTACCGATTGGAAAAAGTGGGGAACTGAGGGGAACACTGCAGAACAGAGGGGAAGCAAAGGGAGCAGGGGGAACGGATTGCAAAAAGTGGGGCCCATGGGGCACACTGGAGGACAGAGCGGAATCAAAGGGAGCAGGGGGAACTGATTGGAAAAAGTTGGGAATCGTGCAGAACACTGCGGGACAGAGGGGAACCTAAGGGAACAGGGGGAACAGATTGGAAAAAGTGGGTAACCATGGGGAATACTGCAGGGCAGACGGGAACCATAGGGATCAGGGGCTACAGGTTGGAAAAACTGTGGAGAACCGTGAGGAAAACTGCAGAACAGTGAGGAACCAAAGGGAGCAGGGGGAACAGATTGGAAAAAGTGGGGAACCGTGTGGAAAAATGCAGAACAGTGGAGAAACAAACAGAGCAGGGGGAATGGATTGCAAAAAGTTGGGAAGCGTGGAGGACACTGCAGAACAGAGGGGAACCAAAAGGAGCAGGGCGAACAGATTGTAAAATAGTGGGGAACCGTGGGGAATGCTGAACAACAGTATGAAACCAAAGCGAGTCTGGGGAATGGATTGGAAAAAGTGGGGAACAGTGGGGAAAACTGCAGAACAGAGTGGAGCAAAAGGAGCAGGGGGAACAGATTGGAAAAAGTGGGGAACTGTGGGGAACACTGCAGAACAGAGCAGAATCAAAGGGAGCAGGGGGAACAGATTGGAAAAAGTGGGGAACCGATTGGAAAAAGTAGGGAACCGTGTGGAAAAATGCAGAAAGGTGGGGAACCAAAGGGTGCAGGGGGAACGAATTGGAAAAGGTGGAGAACTGTGGGGAACAATGCAGAACAGAGGGGAACCAAAGGCATCAGGGGGAACAGATAGGAAAAAATTGGGGAACTGTGAAAACACTGCATGACAGAGGGGAACCAAAGGGAGCAGGAGGTACAGGTTGGAAAAAGTGGGGAACCGTGGAGGACACTGCAGGACAGAGGGGAACCAAAGGCAGCAGGGGGAACGGATTGGAAAAAGTGGGGAAGCGTCGGGAACACTGCAGAACAGAGGCGAACCAAAGGGAACAGGGGGAACGGATTGGAAAAGTGGGGAACCATGGGGGACACTGCAGGGCAGAGGGGAATCATAGTGAGGGGGGTACAGATTGGAAAAAGTGGGGTACCGTGTGAAAAAATGCAGAACAGTGGGGAACCAAAGGGAGCAGGAGGAACAGATTGGAAAAAGTTGAGAACAGTGGGCAACACTGCAGAACAGAGGGGAATCAGAAGGGTGCTGGGGGAACAGATTGGAAAAAGTGGGTAACCGTGTGGAACACTGCAGAACAGAGGTTAACCAAAGGGAGCAGGGGGTACAGTTTGGAAAATGGGAAACCGTGGGGAACAATGCAGAACAGAGGGGAACCAAAGGGAGCAGGGGGAACAGATTGGAAAAAGTGGATAATCGTGGTGAGTTCTGCAGAACAGAGGTGAACCAAAAGGAGCAGGGGGAACTGATTGGAAAAAGTGGGGAACTGTGGGGAACACTGCACGACAGAGGGGAACCAAAGGAAGCAGGGGAAACGGATTGTAAAAAGTGGGGAACTGTGGGGAACCCTGCAGAACAGAGGGCAAACAAACGGAGCAGGGGGAATGGATTGCAAAAAGTTGGTAACCGTGGAGGACAATGCAGAACAGAGGGGAAACAAACAGAGCAGGGGGAATGGATTGCAAAAAGTTGGTAAGCGTGGAGGACACTGCAGAACAGAGGGGAACCAAAGGGAGCAGGGCGAACAGATTGTAAAAAAGTGGGGAACCGTGGGGAACGCTGCAGAACAGTATGAAACAAAAGCTAACCGGGGGAATGGTTTGGAAAATGTGGGGAACCGTGGGGAAAACTGCAGAACAGAGGAGAACCAAAGGGAGCAGGGGGAACAGATTGGAAAGAGTGGGGAACCGTTTGGAAAAAGTAGGGAACTGTGTGGAAAAATGCAGAAAGGTGGGGAACCAAAGGGAGCAGTGGGAACGAATTGGAAAAGGTGGAGAACTGTGGGGAACACAGCAGAACAGAGGGGAACCAAAGGGAGCAGAGGGAACGGATTGGAAAAAGTGGGGAACGGTGGGTAACACTGCATGACACAGGGGAACCAAAGGGAGCAGGAGGTACAGGTTGGAAAAAGTGGGGAACCGTGGAGAACACTGCAGCACAGAGGGGAACAAAAGTGAGCAGGGGAAACGGATTGCAAAAAGTGGGGCCCATGGCGAACACTGCATGACAGAGGGTAATCAAAGGGAGCAGGGGGAACCGATTGGAAAAAGTGGGGAACTGTGGGGAACACTGCAGAACGGAGGGGAACCAAAGGGAGAAGGGGGAACAGATTGGAAAAAGTGGGGAATCGTGGGGAGTTCTGCAGAACAGTGGGGACCCAAAGGGAGCAGGGGGAAAGGATTCGAAAAAGTGGACGGTGGGGAACTCTGCATAAAAGAGGTGGACCAAAGGAAGCTTGGGGAACGGATTGGAAAAAAAGGGGAACCGTGTGGAAAAATGTAGAACAGAGGCGAACCATAGGGAGCAGGGGGAATGGATTGGAAAAGGTAGAGAACTCTGGGGAACACTGCAGAACAGAGGGGAAGCAAAGGGAGCAGGGGGTACAGGTTGGAAAAAGTTGGGAACCGTGTGTAAAAATGCAGAACAGTGGGGAACCAAAGGGAGCAGGAAGAACAGATTGGAAAAAGTGGGTAACCGTGAGGAACACTGCAGAACAGAGGGGCACCAAAGGGAGCAGGGGGTACTGTTTGGAAAAGTGGGTAACCGTGGGGAACAATGCAGAACAGAGGGGAACCAAAGGGAGCAGGGGGAACAGATTGGAAAAAGTGGGGATTCGTGTAGAGATCTGCAGGATAAAGGTAAACCAAAGGAAGCAGGGGGAACGGATTGGAAAAAGTGGGGGACAGTGTGGAAAAATGCAGAACATAGGGCAACCAGAGTTAGCAGGGGAAACAGATTGGAAAAAGTGGGGAACTGTGGGGAAAACTGCAGAACAGAGGGCAAAAAAACGGAACAGGGGGAATGGATTGCAAAAAGTTGGGAACCGTGGAGGACAATGCAGAACAGGGGAAACCAAAGGGAGGCAGGGCAAACAGTTTGTAAAAAAGTGGGGAACCGTGGGGAATGCTGCAGAACAGTATGAAACCAAAGCGAGTCGGGGGAATGGTATGGAATATGTGGGGAATCGTGGGGAAAACTGCAGAACAGAGTGGAGACAAAGGAGCAGGGGGAACAGATTGTAAAAAGTGGGGATCCGTGGGGAACACTGCAGAACAGAGGGGAAACAAACGGAGCAGGGGGAACGGATTGCAAAAAGTTGATAACTGTGGAGAACACGGCAGGACAGAGGGCAACCAAAGGGAACAAGGGGAACAGGTTGGAAAAAGTGGGATCCCATGGGTAGCACTGCAAGGCAGAGGGGAACCATAGGGAGCAGGGGGTACAGGATGGAAAAAAATGTGGAGAATCATGGGGAACACTGCAGAATAGAGGGGAACCAAAGGGAGCAGGGGGAATGGATTGGAAAAAGTGGGGAAGCGTCGGGAACACTGCAGAACAGAGGAGAACCAAAGGGAGCAGGGGGAACAGATTGCAAAAAGTGGGGAACCGATTGGAAAAAGTAGGGAACTGTGTGGAAAAATGCAGAAAGGTGGGGAACCAAAGGGAGCAGGGGGAACGAATTGGAAAAGGTGGAGAACTGTGGGGAACACAGCAGAACAGAGGGGAACCAAAGGGAGCAGAGGGAACGGATTGGAAAAAGTGGGGAACGGTGGGTAACACTGCATGACAGAGGGGAACCAAAGGGAGCAGGAGGTACAGGTTGGAAAAAGTGGGGAACCGTGGAGAACACTGCAGCACAGAGGGGAACAAAAGTGGGCAGGGGAAACGGATTGGAAAAAAATTGGAGAACCGTGGGAAAACTGCAGAACAGAGCGGAACCAAAGGGAGCAGGGGGAACAGATCGGAAAAGTGCGGACCCGTGAGGAACAATGCAGAACAGAGAGGAACCAAAGGGAGAAGGGGGAACAGATTGGAAAAAGTGGGGAATCGTGGGGAGTTCTGCAGAACAGTGGGGACCCAAAGGGAGATGGGGGAAAGGATTCAAAAAAGTGGGGAACAGTGTGGAAAAATGCAGATCAGAGGGGAACCAGAGGTAGCAGGGGAAACAGATTGGAAAAAGTGGGGAACCGTGGGGAACACTGCAGAACAGAGGGGCAACAAAGGGAGCAGTGGGAATGCATTGGAAAAAGTGGGGTACCGTGTGCAAAAATGCAGAACAGTGGGGAACGAAAGGGAGCAGGAGGAACAGATTGGAAAAAGTTGAGAACAGTGGGTAACACTGCAGAACAGAGGGGAATCAAAGGGTGCAGGGGGAACAGATTGGAAAAAGTGGGGAACCGTGAGGAACACTGAAGAACAGAGGTGAACCAAAGGGAGCAGGGGGATCGGATTGGAAAAAGTGGGGAACAGTGTGGAAAAATGCAGAACAGAGGGGAACCAGAGGTAGCAGGGGAAACAGATTGGAAAAAGTGGGGAACCATGGGGAACACTGCAGAACAGAGGGGCACCAAAGGGAGCAGTGGGAATGAATTGGAAAAAGTGGGGAACCGTGGGGAACACTGCACGACAGAGGGGAACCAAAGGAAGTAGGGGGAACGGATTGTAAAAAGTTGCGCCGATGGGGAACACTGAAGGAAAGAGGGGAATGAAAGGGAGCAGGGGGAACTGATTGGAAACAGTGGGGAACTGTGGGGAACACTGCAGAACAGAGGGCAAACAAATGAAACAGGGGGAATCGATTGCAAAGAGTTGGGAACCGTGGAGGACAATGCAGAACAGGGGAAACCAAAGGGAGCAGGGCAAACAGTTTGTAAAAAAGTGGGGAACCGTGGGGAATGCTGCAGAACAGTATGAAACCAAAGAGAGCCGGGGGAATAGTTTGGAAAATGTGGGGAACCGTGGGGAAAACTGCAGAACAGAGTGGAGACAAAGGAGCAGGGGGAACAGTTTGGAAAAAGTGGGGAACCATGGGGAACACTGCAGAACAGAGGGGAACCAAACGGAGCAAGGGCAACGGTTTGCAAAAAGTTGGGAACCGTGGAGAACATGGAAGGACAGAGGGGAACCAAAGGGAACAAGGGGAACAGGTTCGAAAAAGTGGTGTCCCATGGGTAACACTGCAACGCAGAGGTGAACCATAGGAAGCAGGGGGTATAGTATGTAAAAAAATGTGGAGAATCATGGGGAACACTGTAGAATAGAGGGGAACCAAAGGGAGCAGGGGGAACGGATTGGAAAAAGTGGGGAAGCGTCGGGAACACTGCAGAACAGAGGAGAACCAAAGGGAGCAGGGGGAACAGATTGGAAAAAGTGGGGAACCGATTGGAAATAGTAGGGAACCGTGTGGAAAAATACAGAAATGTGGGGAACCAAAGGGAGCAGGGGGTACGAATTGGAAAAGGTGGGGAACCGTGGGGCACACTGCATGACAGAGGGGAACCAAAGTGATCAGGGGGAACAGATAGGAAAAAATTGGGGAACTGTGAAAACACTACATGACAGAGGGGAACCAAAGGGAACAGGAGGTACAGGTTGGAAAAAGTGGGGAACCGTGGAGGACACTGTAGGACAGAGGGGAACCAAAGGGAGCAGGGCGAACAGATTGTAAAAAAGTGGGGAACCGTGGGGAACACTGCAGAACAGTATGAAAACAAAGCGAGCCGGGGGAACAGTTTGGAAAATGTGGGGAACCGTGGAGATCACTGCAGAACAGAGGGAAACCAAAGGGAACAGGGCTACGGATTGGAAAAAGTGGGGAACCGTGGGGAACACTGAACAATAGAGGGGAACCAAAGGGAGGAGGGGAAATGGATTGGAAAAAGCGGGGAACGGTGGGTAACACTGCATGACAGAGGGGAACCAAAGGGAGCAGGAGGTACAGGTTGGAAAAAGTGGGGAACCGTGGAGAACACTGCAGCACAGAGGGGAACAAAAGTGAGCAGGGGAAACGGATTGCAAAAAGTGGGGCCCATGGCGAACACTGCATGACTGAGGGTAATCAAAGGGAGCAGGGGGAACCGATTGGAAAAAGTGGGGAACTGTGGGGAACACTGCAGAACAGAGGGGAACCAAATGTAGCAGGGGGAACGGATTGGAAAAAGTGGGGAACCATGGAGGACACTGCAGGGCAGAGGGGAACCAAAGGGAGCATGGGAACAGATTAGAAAAAAATTGGAGAACCGTGGGGAAAACTGCAGAACAGAGCGGAACCAAAGGGAGCAGGGGGAACAGATCGGAAAAGTGCGGACCCGTGGGGAACAATGCAGAACAGAGAGGAACCAAAGGGAGAAGGGGGAACAGATTGGAAAAAGTGGGGAATCGTGGGGAGTTCTGCAGAACAGTGGGGACCCAAAGGGAGCAGGGGGAAAGGATTCGAAAAAGTGGACGGTGGGAAACTCTGCAGAAAAGAGGTGGACCAAAGGAAGCAGGGGGAACGGATTGGAAAAAAAGGGGAACCGTGTGGAAAAATGTAGAACAGAGGCGAACCAGAGGGAGCAGGGGGAATGGATTGGAAAAGGTAGAGAACTCTGGGGAACACTGCAGAACAGAGGGGAAGCAAAGGGAGCAGGGGGTACAGGTTGGAAAAAATGTGGAGAACCGTGAGGAACACTGCAGAACAGTGAGGAACCAAAGGGAGCAGGGAGAACAGATTGGAAAAAGTTGGGAACCGTGTGTAAAAATGCAGAACAGTGGGTAACCAAAGGGAGCAGGAAGAACAGATTGGAAAAAGTAGGTAACCGTGAGGAACACTGCAGAACAGAGGGGCACCAAAGGGAGCAGGGGGTACTGTTTGGAAAAGTGGGTAACCGTGGGGAAAAATGCAGAACAGAGGGGAACCAAAGGGAGCAGGGGGAACAGATTCGAAAAAGTGGGGATTCGTGTAGAGATCTGCAGGACAGATGTGAACCAAAGGAAGCAGGGGGAACGGATTGGAAAAAGTGGGGGACAGTGTGGAAAAATGCAGAACAGAGGGCAACCAGAGTTAGCAGGGGAAACAGATTCGAAAAAGTGGGGAACTGTGGGGAAAACTGCAGAACAGAGGGCAAAAAAACGGAACGGGGGAATGGATTGCAAAAAGTTGGGAACCGTGGAGGACAATGCAGAACAGGGGAAACCAAAGGGAGGCAGGGCAAACAGTTTGTAAAAAAGTGGGGAACCGTGGGGAATGCTGCAGAACAGTATGAAACCAAAGCGAGCCGGGGGAATGGTTTGGAATATGTGGGGAACCGTGGGGAAAACTGCAGAACAGAGTGGAGACAAAGGAGCAGGGGGAACAGATTGTAAAAAGTGGGGAACCGTGGGGAACACTGCAGAACAGAGGGGAAACAAACGGAGCAGGGGGAACGGATTGCAAAAAGTTGATAACTGTGGAGAACACGGCAGGACAGAGGGGAACCAAAGGGAACAAGGGGAACAGGTTGGAAAAAGTGGGATTCCATGGGTAGCACTGCAAGGCAGAGGGGAACCATAGGGAGCAGGGGGTACAGGATGGAAAAAAATGTGGAGAATCATGGGGAACACTGCAGAATAGAGGGGAACCAAAGGGAGCAGGGGGAATGGATTGGAAAAAGTGGGGAAGCGTCGGGAACACTGCAGAACAGAGGAGAACCAAAGGGAGCAGGGGGAACAGATTGCAAAAAGTGGGGAACCGATTGGAAAAAGTAGGGAACCGTGGGGAAAAATGCCGAAAGGTGGGGAACTAAAGGGAGCAGGGGGAACGAATTGGAAAAGGTGGAGAACTGTGGGGAACACAGCAGAACAGAGGGGAACCAAAGGGAGCAGAGGGAACGGATTGGAAAAAGTGGAGAACCGTGGGGAACACTGCATGACAGAGGGGAACCAAAGGGAGCAGGAGGTACAGGTTGGAAATAGTGGGGAACCGCGGAGAAGACTGCAGCACAGAGGGGAACAAAAGTGAGCAGGGGAAACGGATTGCAAAAAGTGGGGTCCATGGCGAACACTGCATGACAGAGGGTAATCAAAGGGAGCAGGGGGTACCGATTGGAAAAAGTGGGGAACTGAGGGGAACACTGCAGAACAGAGGGGAAGCAAAGGGAGCATGGGGAACGGATTGCAAAAAGTGGGGCCCATGGGGCACACAAGAGGACAGAGCGGAATCAAAGGGAGCAGGGGGAACTAATTGGAAAAAGTTGGGAATCGTGCACAACACTGCGGGACAGAGGGGAACCTAAGGGAACAGGGGGAACAGATTGGAAAAAGTGGGGAACCATGGGGAATACTGCAGGGCAGAGAGGAACCATAGGGAGCAGGGGCTACAGGTTGGAAAAACTGTGGAGAACCGTGAGGAAAACTGCAGAACAGTGAGGAACCAAAGGGAGCAGGGGGAACAGATTGGAAAAAGTGGGGAACCGTGTGGAAAAATGCAGAACAGTGGAGAAACAAACAGAGCAGGGGGAATGGATTGCAAAAAGTTGGGAAGCGTGGAGGACACTGCAGAACAGAGGGGAACCAAAAGGAGCAGGGCGAACAGATAGTAAAATAGTGGGGAACCGTGGGGAACGCTGCAGAACAGTATGAAACCAAAGCGAGCCTGGGGAATGGTTTGGAAAAAGTGGGGAACAGTGGGTAAAACTGCAGAACAGAGTGGAGCCAAAGGAGCAGGGGGAACAGATTGGAAAAAGTGGGGAACTGTGGGGAACACTGCAGAACAGTGCAGAACCAAAGGGAGCAGGGGGAACAGATTGGAAAAAGTGGGGAACCGATTGGAAAAAGTAGGGAACCGTGTGGAAAAATACAGAAAGGTGGGGAACGAAAGGGAGCAGGGGGAACGAATTGGAAAAGGTGGAGTACTGTGGGGAACAATGCAGAACAGAGGGGAACCAAAGGGAGCAGAGTGAACGGATTGGAAAAAGTGGGGAACCGTGGGGAACACTGCATGACAGAGGAGAACCAAAGGCATCAGGGGGAACAGATAGGAAAAAATTGGGGAACTGTGAAAACACTGCATGACAGAGGGGAACCAAAGGGAGCAGGAGGTACAGGTTGGAAAAAGTGGGGAACCGTGGAGGACACTGCAGGACAGAGGGGAACCAAAGGGAGCAGGGGGTACAGGATGGAAAAAAATGAGGAGAATCGTGGGGAACACTGCAGAATAGAGGGGAACCAAAGGCAGCAAGGGGAACGGATTGGAAAAAGTGGGGAAGCGTCGGGAACACTGCAGAACAGAGGCGATCCAAAGGGAACAGGGGGAACGGATTGAAAAAAGTGGGGAACCATGGGGGACACTGCAGGGCAGAGGGGAATCATAGGGAGCGGGGGTACAGGTTGGAAAAAGTGGGGTACCGTGTGGAAAAATGCAGAACTGTGGGGAACCAAAGAGAGCAGGAGGAACAGATTGGAAAAAGTTGAGAACAGTGGGCAACACTGCAGAACAAAGGGGAATCAAAGGGTGCAGGGGGAACAGATTGGAAAAAGTGGGTAACGGTGAGGAACACTGCAGAACAGAGGTGAACCAAAGGGAGCAGGGGGTACAGTTCGGAAATGGGGAACCGTGGGGAACAATGCAGAACAGAGGGGAACCAAAGGGAGCAGGGGGAACAGATTGGAAAAAGTGGGGAATCGTGGGGAGTTCTGCAGAACAGAGGTGAACCAAAGGGAGCAGGGGGAACTGATTGGAAAAAGTGGGGAACCGTGGGGAACACTGCACGACAGAGGGGAACCAAAGGAAGCAGGGGGAACGGATTGGAAAAAGTTTGGCCGATGGGGAACACTGTAGGACAGAGGGGAATCAAAGGGAGCAGGGGGAACTGATTGGAAAAAGTGGGGAACTGTGGGGAACACTGCAAAACAGAGGGCAAACAAACGGAGCAGGGGGAATGGATTGCAAAAAGTTGGTAACCGTGGAGGACAATGCAGAACAGAGGGGAAACAAACAGAGCAGGGGGAATGGATTGCAAAAAGTTGGTAAGCGTGGAGGACACTGCAGAACAGAGGGGAACCAAAGGGAGCAGGGCGAACAGATTGTAAAAAAGTGGGGAACCGTGGGGAACGCTGCAGAACAGTATGAAACCAAAGCTAGCTGGGGGAATGGTTTGGAAAATGTGGGGAACCTTGGGGAAACCTGCAGAACAGAGTGGAGCCAAAGGAGCAGGGGCAACAGATTGGAAAAAGTGGGGAACCGTGGGGAACACCGCCGAACAGAGGGGAAACAAACGGAGCAGGGGGAACGGATTGCAAAAAGTTGATAACTGTGGAGAACACGGCAGGACAGAGGGGAACCAAAGGGAACAAGGGGAACAGGTTGGAAAAAGTGGGGACCCATGGGTTGCACTGCAAGGCAGAGGGGAACCATAGGGAGCAGGGGGTAGAGGATGGAAAAAAATGTGGAGAATCGTGGGGAACACTGCAGAATAGAGGGGAACCAAAGGGAGCAGGGGGAATGGATAGGAATAAGTGGGGAAGCGTCGGGAACACTGCAGAACAGAAGAGAACCAAAGGGAGCAGGGGGAACAGATTGCAAAAAGTGGGGAACCGATTGGAAAAAGTAGGGAACCGTGTGGAAAAATACAGAAAGGTGGGGAACCAAAGGGAGCAGGGGGAACGAATTGGAAAAGGTGGAGAACTGTGGGGAACACAGCAGAACAGAGGTGAACCAAGAGGGGAACCAAATGGAGCAGAGGGAACGGATTGGAAAAAGTGGGGAACCGTGGGGAACACTGCATGACAGAGGGGAACCAAAGGGAGCAGGGGGAACGGATTGGAAAAAAATTGGAGAACCGTGGGAAAACTGCAGAACAGAGCGGAACCAAAGGGAGCAGGGGGAACAGATCGGAAAAGTGCGGACCCGTGAGGAACAATGCAGAACAGAGAGGAACCAAAGGGTGAAGGGGGAACAGATTGGAAAAAGTGGGGAATCGTGGGGAGTTCTGCAGAACAGTGGGGACCCAAAGGGAGATGGGGGAAAGGATTCAAAAAAGTGGGGAACAGTGTGGAAAAATGCAGATCAGAGGGGAACCAGAGGTAGCAGGGGAAACAGATTGGAAAAAGTGGGGAACCGTGGGGAACACTGCAGAACAGAGGGGCAACAAAGGGAGCAGTGGGAATGCATTGGAAAAAGTGGGGTACCGTGTGCAAAAATGCAGAACAGTGGGGAACGAAAGGGAGCAGGAGGAACAGATTGGAAAAAGTTGAGAACAGTGGGTAACACTGCAGAACAGAGGGGAATCAAAGGGTGCAGGGGGAACAGATTGGAAAAAGTGGGGAACCGTGAGGAACACTGAAGAACAGAGGTGAACCAAAGGGAGCAGGGGGATCGGATTGGAAAAAGTGGGGAACAGTGTGGAAAAATGCAGAACAGAGGGGAACCAGAGGTAGCAGGGGAAACAGATTGGAAAAAGTGGGAAACCATGGGGAACACTGCAGAACAGAGGGGCACCAAAGGGAGCAGTGGGAATGAATTGGAAAAAGTGGGGAACCGTGGGGAACACTGCACGACAGAGGGGAACCAAAGGAAGTAGGGGGAACGGATTGTAAAAAGTTGCGCCGATGGGGAACACTGAAGGAAAGAGGGGAATGAAAGGGAGCAGGGGGAACTGATTGGAAACAGTGGGGAACTGTGGGGAACACTGCAGAACAGAGGGCAAACAAATGAAACAGGGGGAATCGATTGCAAAGAGTTGGGAACCGTGGAGGACAATGCAGAACAGGGGAAACCAAAGGGAGCAGGGCAAACAGTTTGTAAAAAAGTGGGGAACCGTGGGGAATGCTGCAGAACAGTATGAAACCAAAGAGAGCCGGGGGAATAGTTTGGAAAATGTGGGGAACCGTGGGGAAAACTGCAGAACAGAGTGGAGACAAAGGAGCAGGGGGAACAGTTTGGAAAAAGTGGGGAACCATGGGGAACACTGCAGAACAGAGGGGAACCAAACGGAGCAAGGGCAACGGTTTGCAAAAAGTTGGGAACCGTGGAGAACATGGAAGGACAGAGGGGAACCAAAGGGAACAAGGGGAACAGGTTCGAAAAAGTGGTGTCCCATGGGTAACACTGCAACGCAGAGGTGAACCATAGGAAGCAGGGGGTATAGTATGTAAAAAAATGTGGAGAATCATGGGGAACACTGTAGAATAGAGGGGAACCAAAGGGAGCAGGGGGAACGGATTGGGAAAAGTGGGGAAGCGTCGGGAACACTGCAGAACAGAGGAGAACCAAAGGGAGCAGGGGGAACAGATTGGAAAAAGTGGGGAACCGATTGGAAATAGTAGGGAACCGTGTGGAAAAATACAGAAATGTGGGGAACCAAAGGGAGCAGGGGGTACGAATTGGAAAAGGTGGGGAACCGTGGGGCACACTGCATGACAGAGGGGAACCAAAGTGATCAGGGGGAACAGATAGGAAAAAATTGGGGAACTGTGAAAACACTACATGACAGAGGGGAACCAAAGGGAACAGGAGGTACAGGTTGGAAAAAGTGGGGAACCGTGGAGGACACTGTAGGACAGAGGGGAACCAAAGGGAGCAGGGCGAACAGATTGTAAAAAAGTGGGGAACCGTGGGGAACACTGCAGAACAGTATGAAAACAAAGCGAGCCGGGGGAACAGTTTGGAAAATGTGGGGAACCGTGGAGATCACTGCAGAACAGAGGGAAACCAAAGGGAACAGGGCTACGGATTGGAAAAAGTGGGGAACCGTGGGGAACACTGAACAATAGAGGGGAACCAAAGGGAGGAGGGGAAATGGATTGGAAAAAGCGGGGAACCGTGGGAAACACTGCAGAACCAAAGGGAGCAGGTGGAACAGTTTGGAAAAAATGTGGAAAACCATGGGGAAAACTGCAGAACAGAGTGGAGCAAAAGGAGCAGGGGGAACAGATTGGAAAAAGTGGGGTCCCATGAGGAACACTGCAAGGCAGAGGGGAACAATAGGGAGCAGGGGGTACAGGATGGAAAAAAAGTGAGAAACGTAGGGAACAATGCAGAATAGAGGGGAACCAAAGGGAACAGGGGGAACGGATTGTAAAAAGTTGGGCCGATGGGGAACACTGTAGGACAGAGGGGAATCAAAGGGAGCAGGGGGAACTGATTGGAAAAAGTGGGGAACTGTGGGGAACACTGCACGACAGAGGGGAACCAAATGAAGCAGGGGGAACGGATTGTAAAAAGTTTGGCCGATGGGGAACACTGTAGGACAGAGGGGAATCAAAGGGAGCAGGGGGAACTGATTGGAAAAAGTGGGGAACTGTGGGGAACACTGCAGAACAGAGGGCAAACAAACGGAGCAGGGGGAATGGATTGCAAAAAGTTGGTAACCGTGGAGGACAATGCAGAAGAGAGGGGAAACAAACAGAGCAGGGGGAATGGATTGCAAAAAGTAGGTAAGCGTGGAGGACACTGCAGAACAGAGGGGAACCAAAGGGAGCAGGGCGAACAGATTGTAAAAAAGTGGGGAACCGTGGGGAACGATGCAGAACAGAGTGGAGCCAAAGGAGCAGGGGGAACAGATTGGAAAAAGTGGGGAACCGTGGGGAACACTGCCGAACAGAGGGGAAACAAACGGAGCAGGGGGAACGGATTGCAAAAAGTTGATAACTGTGGAGAACACGGCAGGACAGAGGGGAACCAAAGGGAACAAGGGGAACAGGTTGGAAAAAGTGGGGTCCCATGGGTTGCACTGCAAGGCAGAGGGGAACCATAGTGAGCAGGGGGTACAGGATGGAAAAAAATGTGGGGAATCGTGGGGAACACTGTAGAATAGAGGGGAACCAAAGGGAGCAGGGGGAATGGATAGGAATAAGTGGGGAAGCGTCGGGAACACTGCAGAACAGAAGAGAACCAAAGGGAGCAGGGGGAACAGATTGCAAAAAGTGGGGAACCGATTGGAAAAAGTAGGGAACCGTGTGGAAAAATGCAGAAAGGTGGGGAACCAAATGGAGCAGGGGGAACGAATTGGAAAAGGTGGAGAACTGTGGGGAACACAGCAGAACAGAGGGGAACCAAAGGGAGCAGAGGGAACGGATTGGAAAAAGTGGGGAACCGTGGGGAACACTGCATGACAGAGGGGAACCAAAGGGATAAGGGGGAACAGATTGGAAAAAGTGGGGAATGGTGGGGAGTTCTGCAGAACAGTGGGGACCCAAAGGGAGCAGGGGGAAAGGATTCGAAAAAGTGGGGAACAGTGTGAAAAAATGCAGATCAGAGGGGAACCAGAGGTAGCAGGGGTAACAGATTGGAAAAAGTGGGGAACCGTGGGGAACACTGCAGAACAGAGGGGCAACAAAGGGAGCAGTGGGAATGCATTGGAAAAAGTGGGGTACCGTGTGCAAAAATGCAGAACAGTGGGGAACCAAAGGGAGCAGGAGGAACAGATTGGAAAAAGTTGAGAACAGTGGGCAACACTGCAGAACAGAGGGGAATCAAAGGGAACAAGGGGAACAGGTTGGAAAAAGTGGGATCCCATGGGTAGCACTGCAAGGCAGAGGGGAACCATAGGGAGCAGGGGGTACAGGATGGAAAAAAATGTGGAGAATCATGGGGAAAACTGCAGAATAGAGGGGAACCAAAGGGAGCAGGGGGAATGGATTGGAAAAAGGTGGAGAACTGTGGGGAACACTGCAGAACAGAGGGGAACCAAAAGGAGCAGAGGGAACGGATTGGAAAAAGTGGGGAACCGTGGGGAACACTGCGGGACAGAGGGGAACCTAAGGGAACAGGGGGAACAGATTGGAAAAAGTGGGGCCCATGGTGAACACTGCATGCCAGAGGGGAATCAAAGGGAGCAGGGGAAACCGATTGGAAAAAGTGGGGAACTGTGGGGAACACTGCAGAACAAAGGGGAACCAAAGGTAGCAGGGGGAACGGATTGGAAAAAGTGGGGAACCATGGGGGACACTGCAGGGCAGAGGGGAACCAAAGGCAGCATGGGGACAGATTAGAAAAAATTTGGAGAACCGTGGGGAAAACTGCAGAACAGAGAGGAACCAAAGGGAGCAGGAGGAACAGCTCGGAAAAGTGGGGACCCGTGGGGAACAGTGCAGAATAGAGGGGAACCAAAGGGAGCAGGGGGAATGGATTGGAAAAAGTGGGGAAGCGTCGGGAACACTGCAGAACAGAGGAGAACCAAAGGGAGCAGGGGGAACAGATCGGAAAAGTGCGGACCCGTGGGGAACAATGCAGAACAGAGAGGAACCAAAGGGAGAAGGGGGAACAGATTGGAAAAAGTGGGGAATCGTGGGGAGTTCTGCAGAACAGTGGGGACCCAAAGGGAGCAGGGGGAAAGGATTCGAAAAAGTGGACGGTGGGAAACTCTGCAGAAAAGAGGTGGACCAAAGGAAGCAGGGGGAACGGATTGGAAAAAAAGGGGAACCGTGTGGAAAAATGTAGAACAGAGGCGAACCAGAGGGAGCAGGGGGAATGGATTGGAAAAGGTAGAGAACTCTGGGGAACACTGCAGAACAGAGGGGAAGCAAAGGGAGCAGGGGGTACAGGTTGGAAAAAATGTGGAGAACCGTGAGGAACACTGCAGAACAGTGAGGAACCAAAGGGAGCAGGGAGAACAGATTGGAAAAAGTAGGTAACCGTGAGGAACACTGCAGAACAGAGGGGCACCAAAGGGAGCAGGGGGTACTGTTTGGAAAAGTGGGTAACCGTGGGGAAAAATG
Source organism: Narcine bancroftii (assembly GCF_036971445.1). Taxonomy (NCBI): domain Eukaryota; kingdom Metazoa; phylum Chordata; class Chondrichthyes; order Torpediniformes; family Narcinidae; genus Narcine; species Narcine bancroftii. The sequence goes on from NW_027211847.1 coordinate 695,249, forward strand.
CAGAACAGAGGGGAACCAAAGGGAGCAGGGGGAACAGATTCGAAAAAGTGGGGATTCGTGTAGAGATCTGCAGGACAGATGTGAACCAAAGGAAGCAGGGGGAACGGATTGGAAAAAGTGGGGGACAGTGTGGAAAAATGCAGAACAGAGGGCAACCAGAGTTAGCAGGGGAAACAGATTCGAAAAAGTGGGGAACTGTGGGGAAAACTGCAGAACAGAGGGCAAAAAAACGGAACGGGGGAATGGATTGCAAAAAGTTGGGAACCGTGGAGGACAATGCAGAACAGGGGAAACCAAAGGGAGGCAGGGCAAACAGTTTGTAAAAAAGTGGGGAACCGTGGGGAATGCTGCAGAACAGTATGAAACCAAAGCGAGCCGGGGGAATGGTTTGGAATATGTGGGGAACCGTGGGGAAAACTGCAGAACAGAGTGGAGACAAAGGAGCAGGGGGAACAGATTGTAAAAAGTGGGGAACCGTGGGGAACACTGCAGAACAGAGGGGAAACAAACGGAGCAGGGGGAACGGATTGCAAAAAGTTGATAACTGTGGAGAACACGGCAGGACAGAGGGGAACCAAAGGGAACAAGGGGAACAGGTTGGAAAAAGTGGGATTCCATGGGTAGCACTGCAAGGCAGAGGGGAACCATAGGGAGCAGGGGGTACAGGATGGAAAAAAATGTGGAGAATTATGGGGAACACTGCAGAATAGAGGGGAACCAAAGGGAGCAGGGGGAATGGATTGGAAAAAGTGGGGAAGCGTCGGGAACACTGCAGAACAGAGGAGAACCAAAGGGAGCAGGGGGAACAGATTGCAAAAAGTGGGGAACCGATTGGAAAAAGTAGGGAACCGTGGGGAAAAATGCCGAAAGGTGGGGAACTAAAGGGAGCAGGGGGAACGAATTGGAAAAGGTGGAGAACTGTGGGGAACACAGCAGAACAGAGGGGAACCAAAGGGAGCAGAGGGAACGGATTGGAAAAAGTGGAGAACCGTGGGGAACACTGCATGACAGAGGGGAACCAAAGGGAGCAGGAGGTACAGGTTGGAAATAGTGGGGAACCGCGGAGAAGACTGCAGCACAGAGGGGAACAAAAGTGAGCAGGGGAAACGGATTGCAAAAAGTGGGGTCCATGGCGAACACTGCATGACAGAGGGTAATCAAAGGGAGCAGGGGGTACCGATTGGAAAAAGTGGGGAACTGAGGGGAACACTGCAGAACAGAGGGGAAGCAAAGAGAGCATGGGGAACGGATTGCAAAAAGTGGGGCCCATGGGGCACACAAGAGGACAGAGCGGAATCAAAGGGAGCAGGGGGAACTAATTGGAAAAAGTTGGGAATCGTGCACAACACTGCGGGACAGAGGGGAACCTAAGGGAACAGGGGGAACAGATTGGAAAAAGTGGGGAACCATGGGGAATACTGCAGGGCAGAGAGGAACCATAGGGAGCAGGGGCTACAGGTTGGAAAAACTGTGGAGAACCGTGAGGAAAACTGCAGAACAGTGAGGAACCAAAGGGAGCAGGGGGAACAGATTGGAAAAAGTGGGGAACCGTGTGGAAAAATGCAGAACAGTGGAGAAACAAACAGAGCAGGGGGAATGGATTGCAAAAAGTTGGGAAGCGTGGAGGACACTGCAGAACAGAGGGGAACCAAAAGGAGCAGGGCGAACAGATAGTAAAATAGTGGGGAACCGTGGGGAACGCTGCAGAACAGTATGAAACCAAAGCGAGCCTGGGGAATGGTTTGGAAAAAGTGGGGAACAGTGGGTAAAACTGCAGAACAGAGTGGAGCCAAAGGAGCAGGGGGAACAGATTGGAAAAAGTGGGGAACTGTGGGGAACACTGCAGAACAGTGCAGAACCAAAGGGAGCAGGGGGAACAGATTGGAAAAAGTGGGGAACCGATTGGAAAAAGTAGGGAACCGTGTGGAAAAATACAGAAAGGTGGGGAACGAAAGGGAGCAGGGGGAACGAATTGGAAAAGGTGGAGTACTGTGGGGAACAATGCAGAACAGAGGGGAACCAAAGGGAGCAGAGTGAACGGATTGGAAAAAGTGGGGAACCGTGGGGAACACTGCATGACAGAGGAGAACCAAAGGCATCAGGGGGAACAGATAGGAAAAAATTGGGGAACTGTGAAAACACTGCATGACAGAGGGGAACCAAAGGGAGCAGGAGGTACAGGTTGGAAAAAGTGGGGAACCGTGGAGGACACTGCAGGACAGAGGGGAACCAAAGGGAGCAGGGGGTACAGGATGGAAAAAAATGAGGAGAATCGTGGGGAACACTGCAGAATAGAGGGGAACCAAAGGCAGCAAGGGGAACGGATTGGAAAAAGTGGGGAAGCGTCGGGAACACTGCAGAACAGAGGCGATCCAAAGGGAACAGGGGGAACGGATTGAAAAAAGTGGGGAACCATGGGGGACACTGCAGGGCAGAGGGGAATCATAGGGAGCGGGGGTACAGGTTGGAAAAAGTGGGGTACCGTGTGGAAAAATGCAGAACTGTGGGGAACCAAAGGGAGCAGGAGGAACAGATTGGAAAAAGTTGAGAACAGTGGGCAACACTGCAGAACAAAGGGGAATCAAAGGGTGCAGGGGGAACAGATTGGAAAAAGTGGGTAACGGTGAGGAACACTGCAGAACAGAGGTGAACCAAAGGGAGCAGGGGGTACAGTTCGGAAATGGGGAACCGTGGGGAACAATGCAGAACAGAGGGGAACCAAAGGGAGCAGGGGGAACAGATTGGAAAAAGTGGGGAATCGTGGGGAGTTCTGCAGAACAGAGGTGAACCAAAGGGAGCAGGGGGAACTGATTGGAAAAAGTGGGGAACCGTGGGGAACACTGCACGACAGAGGGGAACCAAAGGAAGCAGGGGGAACGGATTGGAAAAAGTTTGGCCGATGGGGAACACTGTAGGACAGAGGGGAATCAAAGGGAGCAGGGGGAACTGATTGGAAAAAGTGGGGAACTGTGGGGAACACTGCAAAACAGAGGGCAAACAAACGGAGCAGGGGGAATGGATTGCAAAAAGTTGGTAACCGTGGAGGACAATGCAGAACAGAGGGGAAACAAACAGAGCAGGGGGAATGGATTGCAAAAAGTTGGTAAGCGTGGAGGACACTGCAGAACAGAGGGGAACCAAAGGGAGCAGGGCGAACAGATTGTAAAAAAGTGGGGAACCGTGGGGAACGCTGCAGAACAGTATGAAACCAAAGCTAGCTGGGGGAATGGTTTGGAAAATGTGGGGAACCTTGGGGAAACCTGCAGAACAGAGTGGAGCCAAAGGAGCAGGGGCAACAGATTGGAAAAAGTGGGGAACCGTGGGGAACACCGCCGAACAGAGGGGAAACAAACGGAGCAGGGGGAACGGATTGCAAAAAGTTGATAACTGTGGAGAACACGGCAGGACAGAGGGGAACCAAAGGGAACAAGGGGAACAGGTTGGAAAAAGTGGGGACCCATGGGTTGCACTGCAAGGCAGAGGGGAACCATAGGGAGCAGGGGGTAGAGGATGGAAAAAAATGTGGAGAATCGTGGGGAACACTGCAGAATAGAGGGGAACCAAAGGGAGCAGGGGGAATGGATAGGAATAAGTGGGGAAGCGTCGGGAACACTGCAGAACAGAAGAGAACCAAAGGGAGCAGGGGGAACAGATTGCAAAAAGTGGGGAACCGATTGGAAAAAGTAGGGAACCGTGTGGAAAAATACAGAAAGGTGGGGAACCAAAGGGAGCAGGGGGAACGAATTGGAAAAGGTGGAGAACTGTGGGGAACACAGCAGAACAGAGGGGAACCAAGAGGGGAACCAAATGGAGCAGAGGGAACGGATTGGAAAAAGTGGGGAACCGTGGGGAACACTGCATGACAGAGGGGAACCAAAGGGAGCAGGGGGAACGGATTGGAAAAAAATTGGAGAACCGTGGGAAAACTGCAGAACAGAGCGGAACCAAAGGGAGCAGGGGGAACAGATCGGAAAAGTGCGGACCCGTGAGGAACAATGCAGAACAGAGAGGAACCAAAGGGAGAAGGGGGAACAGATTGGAAAAAGTGGGGAATCGTGGGGAGTTCTGCAGAACAGTGGGGACCCAAAGGGAGATGGGGGAAAGGATTCAAAAAAGTGGGGAACAGTGTGGAAAAATGCAGATCAGAGGGGAACCAGAGGTAGCAGGGGAAACAGATTGGAAAAAGTGGGGAACCGTGGGGAACACTGCAGAACAGAGGGGCAACAAAGGGAGCAGTGGGAATGCATTGGAAAAAGTGGGGTACCGTGTGCAAAAATGCAGAACAGTGGGGAACGAAAGGGAGCAGGAGGAACAGATTGGAAAAAGTTGAGAACAGTGGGTAACACTGCAGAACAGAGGGGAATCAAAGGGTGCAGGGGGAACAGATTGGAAAAAGTGGGGAACCGTGAGGAACACTGAAGAACAGAGGTGAACCAAAGGGAGCAGGGGGATCGGATTGGAAAAAGTGGGGAACAGTGTGGAAAAATGCAGAACAGAGGGGAACCAGAGGTAGCAGGGGAAACAGATTGGAAAAAGTGGGGAACCATGGGGAACACTGCAGAACAGAGGGGCACCAAAGGGAGCAGTGGGAATGAATTGGAAAAAGTGGGGAACCGTGGGGAACACTGCACGACAGAGGGGAACCAAAGGAAGTAGGGGGAACGGATTGTAAAAAGTTGCGCCGATGGGGAACACTGAAGGAAAGAGGGGAATGAAAGGGAGCAGGGGGAACTGATTGGAAACAGTGGGGAACTGTGGGGAACACTGCAGAACAGAGGGCAAACAAATGAAACAGGGGGAATCGATTGCAAAGAGTTGGGAACCGTGGAGGACAATGCAGAACAGGGGAAACCAAAGGGAGCAGGGCAAACAGTTTGTAAAAAAGTGGGGAACCGTGGGGAATGCTGCAGAACAGTATGAAACCAAAGAGAGCCGGGGGAATAGTTTGGAAAATGTGGGGAACCGTGGGGAAAACTGCAGAACAGAGTGGAGACAAAGGAGCAGGGGGAACAGTTTGGAAAAAGTGGGGAACCATGGGGAACACTGCAGAACAGAGGGGAACCAAACGGAGCAAGGGCAACGGTTTGCAAAAAGTTGGGAACCGTGGAGAACATGGAAGGACAGAGGGGAACCAAAGGGAACAAGGGGAACAGGTTCGAAAAAGTGGTGTCCCATGGGTAACACTGCAACGCAGAGGTGAACCATAGGAAGCAGGGGGTATAGTATGTAAAAAAATGTGGAGAATCATGGGGAACACTGTAGAATAGAGGGGAACCAAAGGGAGCAGGGGAAACGGATTGGAAAAAGTGGGGAAGCGTCGGGAACACTGCAGAACAGAGGAGAACCAAAGGGAGCAGGGGGAACAGATTGGAAAAAGTGGGGAACCGATTGGAAATAGTAGGGAACCGTGTGGAAAAATACAGAAATGTGGGGAACCAAAGGGAGCAGGGGGTACGAATTGGAAAAGGTGGGGAACCGTGGGGCACACTGCATGACAGAGGGGAACCAAAGTGATCAGGGGGAACAGATAGGAAAAAATTGGGGAACTGTGAAAACACTACATGACAGAGGGGAACCAAAGGGAACAGGAGGTACAGGTTGGAAAAAGTGGGGAACCGTGGAGGACACTGTAGGACAGAGGGGAACCAAAGGGAGCAGGGCGAACAGATTGTAAAAAAGTGGGGAACCGTGGGGAACACTGCAGAACAGTATGAAAACAAAGCGAGCCGGGGGAACAGTTTGGAAAATGTGGGGAACCGTGGAGATCACTGCAGAACAGAGGGAAACCAAAGGGAACAGGGCTACGGATTGGAAAAAGTGGGGAACCGTGGGGAACACTGAACAATAGAGGGGAACCAAAGGGAGGAGGGGAAATGGATTGGAAAAAGCGGGGAACCGTGGGAAACACTGCAGAACCAAAGGGAGCAGGTGGAACAGTTTGGAAAAAATGTGGAAAACCATGGGGAAAACTGCAGAACAGAGTGGAGCAAAAGGAGCAGGGGGAACAGATTGGAAAAAGTGGGGTCCCATGGGGAACACTGCAAGGCAGAGGGGAACAATAGGGAGCAGGGGGTACAGGATGGAAAAAAAGTGAGAAACGTAGGGAACAATGCAGAATAGAGGGGAACCAAAGGGAACAGGGGGAACGGATTGTAAAAAGTTGGGCCGATGGGGAACACTGTAGGACAGAGGGGAATCAAAGGGAGCAGGGGGAACTGATTGGAAAAAGTGGGGAACTGTGGGGAACACTGCAAAACAGAGGGCAAACAAACGGAGCAGGGGGAATGGATTGCAAAAAGTTGGTAACCGTGGAGGACAATGCAGAAGAGAGGGGAAACAAACAGAGCAGGGGGAATGGATTGCAAAAAGTAGGTAAGCGTGGAGGACACTGCAGAACAGAGGGGAACCAAAGGGAGCAGGGCGAACAGATTGTAAAAAAGTGGGGAACCGTGGGGAACGATGCAGAACAGAGTGGAGCCAAAGGAGCAGGGGGAACAGATTGGAAAAAGTGGGGAACCGTGGGGAACACTGCCGAACAGAGGGGAAACAAACGGAGCAGGGGGAACGGATTGCAAAAAGTTGATAACTGTGGAGAACACGGCAGGACAGAGGGGAACCAAAGGGAACAAGGGGAACAGGTTGGAAAAAGTGGGGTCCCATGGGTTGCACTGCAAGGCAGAGGGGAACCATAGTGAGCAGGGGGTACAGGATGGAAAAAAATGTGGGGAATCGTGGGGAACACTGTAGAATAGAGGGGAACCAAAGGGAGCAGGGGGAATGGATAGGAATAAGTGGGGAAGCGTCGGGAACACTGCAGAACAGAAGAGAACCAAAGGGAGCAGGGGGAACAGATTGCAAAAAGTGGGGAACCGATTGGAAAAAGTAGGGAACCGTGTGGAAAAATGCAGAAAGGTGGGGAACCAAATGGAGCAGGGGGAACGAATTGGAAAAGGTGGAGAACTGTGGGGAACACAGCAGAACAGAGGGGAACCAAAGGGAGCAGAGGGAACGGATTGGAAAAAGTGGGGAACCGTGGGGAACACTGCATGACAGAGGGGAACCAAAGGGATAAGGGGGAACAGATTGGAAAAAGTGGGGAATGGTGGGGAGTTCTGCAGAACAGTGGGGACCCAAAGGGAGCAGGGGGAAAGGATTCGAAAAAGTGGGGAACAGTGTGAAAAAATGCAGATCAGAGGGGAACCAGAGGTAGCAGGGGTAACAGATTGGAAAAAGTGGGGAACCGTGGGGAACACTGCAGAACAGAGGGGCAACAAAGGGAGCAGTGGGAATGCATTGGAAAAAGTGGGGTACCGTGTGCAAAAATGCAGAACAGTGGGGAACCAAAGGGAGCAGGAGGAACAGATTGGAAAAAGTTGAGAACAGTGGGCAACACTGCAGAACAGAGGGGAATCAAAGGGAACAAGGGGAACAGGTTGGAAAAAGTGGGATCCCATGGGTAGCACTGCAAGGCAGAGGGGAACCATAGGGAGCAGGGGGTACAGGATGGAAAAAAATGTGGAGAATCATGGGGAAAACTGCAGAATAGAGGGGAACCAAAGGGAGCAGGGGGAATGGATTGGAAAAAGGTGGAGAACTGTGGGGAACACTGCAGAACAGAGGGGAACCAAAAGGAGCAGAGGGAACGGATTGGAAAAAGTGGGGAACCGTGGGGAACACTGCGGGACAGAGGGGAACCTAAGGGAACAGGGGGAACAGATTGGAAAAAGTGGGGCCCATGGTGAACACTGCATGCCAGAGGGGAATCAAAGGGAGCAGGGGAAACCGATTGGAAAAAGTGGGGAACTGTGGGGAACACTGCAGAACAAAGGGGAACCAAAGGTAGCAGGGGGAACGGATTGGAAAAAGTGGGGAACCATGGGGGACACTGCAGGGCAGAGGGGAACCAAAGGCAGCATGGGGACAGATTAGAAAAAATTTGGAGAACCGTGGGGAAAACTGCAGAACAGAGAGGAACCAAAGGGAGCAGGAGGAACAGCTCGGAAAAGTGGGGACCCGTGGGGAACAGTGCAGAATAGAGGGGAACCAAAGGGAGCAGGGGGAATGGATTGGAAAAAGTGGGGAAGCGTCGGGAACACTGCAGAACAGAGGAGAACCAAAGGGAGCAGGGGGAACAGATCGGAAAAGTGCGGACCCGTGGGGAACAATGCAGAACAGAGAGGAACCAAAGGGAGAAGGGGGAACAGATTGGAAAAAGTGGGGAATCGTGGGGAGTTCTGCAGAACAGTGGGGACCCAAAGGGAGCAGGGGGAAAGGATTCGAAAAAGTGGACGGTGGGAAACTCTGCAGAAAAGAGGTGGACCAAAGGAAGCAGGGGGAACGGATTGGAAAAAAAGGGGAACCGTGTGGAAAAATGTAGAACAGAGGCGAACCAGAGGGAGCAGGGGGAATGGATTGGAAAAGGTAGAGAACTCTGGGGAACACTGCAGAACAGAGGGGAAGCAAAGGGAGCAGGGGGTACAGGTTGGAAAAAATGTGGAGAACCGTGAGGAACACTGCAGAACAGTGAGGAACCAAAGGGAGCAGGGAGAACAGATTGGAAAAAGTAGGTAACCGTGAGGAACACTGCAGAACAGAGGGGCACCAAAGGGAGCAGGGGGTACTGTTTGGAAAAGTGGGTAACCGTGGGGAAAAATGCAGAACAGAGGGGAACCAAAGGGAGCAGGGGGAACAGATTCGAAAAAGTGGGGATTCGTGTAGAGATCTGCAGGACAGATGTGAACCAAAGGAAGCAGGGGGAACGGATTGGAAAAAGTGGGGGACAGTGTGGAAAAATGCAGAACAGAGGGCAACCAGAGTTAGCAGGGGAAACAGATTGGAAAAAGTGGGGAACTGTGGGGAAAACTGCAGAACAGAGGGCAAAAAAACGGAACGGGGGAATGGATTGCAAAAAGTTGGGAACCGTGGAGGACAATGCAGAACAGGGGAAACCAAAGGGAGGCAGGGCAAACAGTTTGTAAAAAAGTGGGGAACCGTGGGGAATGCTGCAGAACAGTATGAAACCAAAGCGAGCCGGGGGAATGGTTTGGAATATGTGGGGAACCGTGGGGAAAACTGCAGAACAGAGTGGAGACAAAGGAGCAGGGGGAACAGATTGTAAAAAGTGGGGAACCGTGGGGAACACTGCAGAACAGAGGGGAAACAAACGGAGCAGGGGGAACGGATTGCAAAAAGTTGATAACTGTGGAGAACACGGCAGGACAGAGGGGAACCAAAGGGAACAAGGGGAACAGGTTGGAAAAAGTGGGATTCCATGGGTAGCACTGCAAGGCAGAGGGGAACCATAGGGAGCAGGGGGTACAGGATGGAAAAAAATGTGGAGAATTATGGGGAACACTGCAGAATAGAGGGGAACCAAAGGGAGCAGGGGGAATGGATTGGAAAAAGTGGGGAAGCGTCGGGAACACTGCAGAACAGAGGAGAACCAAAGGGAGCAGGGGGAACAGATTGCAAAAAGTGGGGAACCGATTGGAAAAAGTAGGGAACCGTGGGGAAAAATGCCGAAAGGTGGGGAACTAAAGGGAGCAGGGGGAACGAATTGGAAAAGGTGGAGAACTGTGGGGAACACAGCAGAACAGAGGGGAACCAAAGGGAGCAGAGGGAACGGATTGGAAAAAGTGGAGAACCGTGGGGAACACTGCATGACAGAGGGGAACCAAAGGGAGCAGGAGGTACAGGTTGGAAATAGTGGGGAACCGCGGAGAAGACTGCAGCACAGAGGGGAACAAAAGTGAGCAGGGGAAACGGATTGCAAAAAGTGGGGTCCATGGCGAACACTGCATGACAGAGGGTAATCAAAGGGAGCAGGGGGTACCGATTGGAAAAAGTGGGGAACTGAGGGGAACACTGCAGAACAGAGGGGAAGCAAAGGGAGCATGGGGAACGGATTGCAAAAAGTGGGGCCCATGGGGCACACAAGAGGACAGAGCGGAATCAAAGGGAGCAGGGGGAACTAATTGGAAAAAGTTGGGAATCGTGCACAACACTGCGGGACAGAGGGGAACCTAAGGGAACAGGGGGAACAGATTGGAAAAAGTGGGGAACCATGGGGAATACTGCAGGGCAGAGAGGAACCATAGGGAGCAGGGGCTACAGGTTGGAAAAACTGTGGAGAACCGTGAGGAAAACTGCAGAACAGTGAGGAACCAAAGGGAGCAGGGGGAACAGATTGGAAAAAGTGGGGAACCGTGTGGAAAAATGCAGAACAGTGGAGAAACAAACAGAGCAGGGGGAATGGATTGCAAAAAGTTGGGAAGCGTGGAGGACACTGCAGAACAGAGGGGAACCAAAAGGAGCAGGGCGAACAGATAGTAAAATAGTGGGGAACCGTGGGGAACGCTGCAGAACAGTATGAAACCAAAGCGAGCCTGGGGAATGGTTTGGAAAAAGTGGGGAACAGTGGGTAAAACTGCAGAACAGAGTGGAGCCAAAGGAGCAGGGGGAACAGATTGGAAAAAGTGGGGAACTGTTGGGAACACTGCAGAACAGTGCAGAACCAAAGGGAGCAGGGGGAACAGATTGGAAAAAGTGGGGAACCGATTGGAAAAAGTAGGGAACCGTGTGGAAAAATACAGAAAGGTGGGGAACGAAAGGGAGCAGGGGGAACGAATTGGAAAAGGTGGAGTACTGTGGGGAACAATGCAGAACAGAGGGGAACCAAAGGGAGCAGAGTGAACGGATTGGAAAAAGTGGGGAACCGTGGGGAACACTGCATGACAGAGGAGAACCAAAGGCATCAGGGGGAACAGATAGGAAAAAATTGGGGAACTGTGAAAACACTGCATGACAGAGGGGAACCAAAGGGAGCAGGAGGTACAGGTTGGAAAAAGTGGGGAACCGTGGAGGACACTGCAGGACAGAGGGGAACCAAAGGGAGCAGGGGGTACAGGATGGAAAAAAATGAGGAGAATCGTGGGGAACACTGCAGAATAGAGGGGAACCAAAGGCAGCAAGGGGAACGGATTGGAAAAAGTGGGGAAGCGTCGGGAACACTGCAGAACAGAGGCGATCCAAAGGGAACAGGGGGAACGGATTGAAAAAAGTGGGGAACCATGGGGGACACTGCAGGGCAGAGGGGAATCATAGGGAGCGGGGGTACAGGTTGGAAAAAGTGGGGTACCGTGTGGAAAAATGCAGAACTGTGGGGAACCAAAGGGAGCAGGAGGAACAGATTGGAAAAAGTTGAGAACAGTGGGCAACACTGCAGAACAAAGGGGAATCAAAGGGTGCAGGGGGAACAGATTGGAAAAAGTGGGTAACGGTGAGGAACACTGCAGAACAGAGGTGAACCAAAGGGAGCAGGGGGTACAGTTCGGAAATGGGGAACCGTGGGGAACAATGCAGAACAGAGGGGAACCAAAGGGAGCAGGGGGAACAGATTGGAAAAAGTGGGGAATCGTGGGGAGTTCTGCAGAACAGAGGTGAACCAAAGGGAGCAGGGGGAACTGATTGGAAAAAGTGGGGAACCGTGGGGAACACTGCACGACAGAGGGGAACCAAAGGAAGCAGGGGGAACGGATTGGAAAAAGTTTGGCCGATGGGGAACACTGTAGGACAGAGGGGAATCAAAGGGAGCAGGGGGAACTGATTGGAAAAAGTGGGGAACTGTGGGGAACACTGCAAAACAGAGGGCAAACAAACGGAGCAGGGGGAATGGATTGCAAAAAGTTGGTAACCGTGGAGGACAATGCAGAACAGAGGGGAAACAAACAGAGCAGGGGGAATGGATTGCAAAAAGTTGGTAAGCGTGGAGGACACTGCAGAACAGAGGGGAACCAAAGGGAGCAGGGCGAACAGATTGTAAAAAAGTGGGGAACCGTGGGGAACGCTGCAGAACAGTATGAAACCAAAGCTAGCTGGGGGAATGGTTTGGAAAATGTGGGGAACCTTGGGGAAACCTGCAGAACAGAGTGGAGCCAAAGGAGCAGGGGCAACAGATTGGAAAAAGTGGGGAACCGTGGGGAACACCGCCGAACAGAGGGGAAACAAACGGAGCAGGGGGAACGGATTGCAAAAAGTTGATAACTGTGGAGAACACGGCAGGACAGAGGGGAACCAAAGGGAACAAGGGGAACAGGTTGGAAAAAGTGGGGACCCATGGGTTGCACTGCAAGGCAGAGGGGAACCATAGGGAGCAGGGGGTAGAGGATGGAAAAAAATGTGGAGAATCGTGGGGAACACTGCAGAATAGAGGGGAACCAAAGGGAGCAGGGGGAATGGATAGGAATAAGTGGGGAAGCGTCGGGAACACTGCAGAACAGAAGAGAACCAAAGGGAGCAGGGGGAACAGATTGCAAAAAGTGGGGAACCGATTGGAAAAAGTAGGGAACCGTGTGGAAAAATACAGAAAGGTGGGGAACCAAAGGGAGCAGGGGGAACGAATTGGAAAAGGTGGAGAACTGTGGGGAACACAGCAGAACAGAGGGGAACCAAGAGGGGAACCAAATGGAGCAGAGGGAACGGATTGGAAAAAGTGGGGAACCGTGGGGAACACTGCATGACAGAGGGGAACCAAAGGGAGCAGGGGGAACGGATTGGAAAAAAATTGGAGAACCGTGGGAAAACTGCAGAACAGAGCGGAACCAAAGGGAGCAGGGGGAACAGATCGGAAAAGTGCGGACCCGTGAGGAACAATGCAGAACAGAGAGGAACCAAAGGGAGAAGGGGGAACAGATTGGAAAAAGTGGGGAATCGTGGGGAGTTCTGCAGAACAGTGGGGACCCAAAGGGAGATGGGGGAAAGGATTCAAAAAAGTGGGGAACAGTGTGGAAAAATGCAGATCAGAGGGGAACCAGAGGTAGCAGGGGAAACAGATTGGAAAAAGTGGGGAACCGTGGGGAACACTGCAGAACAGAGGGGCAACAAAGGGAGCAGTGGGAATGCATTGGAAAAAGTGGGGTACCGTGTGCAAAAATGCAGAACAGTGGGGAACGAAAGGGAGCAGGAGGAACAGATTGGAAAAAGTTGAGAACAGTGGGTAACACTGCAGAACAGAGGGGAATCAAAGGGTGCAGGGGGAACAGATTGGAAAAAGTGGGGAACCGTGAGGAACACTGAAGAACAGAGGTGAACCAAAGGGAGCAGGGGGATCGGATTGGAAAAAGTGGGGAACAGTGTGGAAAAATGCAGAACAGAGGGGAACCAGAGGTAGCAGGGGAAACAGATTGGAAGAAGTGGGGAACCATGGGGAACACTGCAGAACAGAGGGGCACCAAAGGGAGCAGTGGGAATGAATTGGAAAAAGTGGGGAACCGTGGGGAACACTGCACGACAGAGGGGAACCAAAGGAAGTAGGGGGAACGGATTGTAAAAAGTTGCGCCGATGGGGAACACTGAAGGAAAGAGGGGAATGAAAGGGAGCAGGGGGAACTGATTGGAAACAGTGGGGAACTGTGGGGAACACTGCAGAACAGAGGGCAAACAAATGAAACAGGGGGAATCGATTGCAAAGAGTTGGGAACCGTGGAGGACAATGCAGAACAGGGGAAACCAAAGGGAGCAGGGCAAACAGTTTGTAAAAAAGTGGGGAACCGTGGGGAATGCTGCAGAACAGTATGAAACCAAAGAGAGCCGGGGGAATAGTTTGGAAAATGTGGGGAACCGTGGGGAAAACTGCAGAACAGAGTGGAGACAAAGGAGCAGGGGGAACAGTTTGGAAAAAGTGGGGAACCATGGGGAACACTGCAGAACAGAGGGGAACCAAACGGAGCAAGGGCAACGGTTTGCAAAAAGTTGGGAACCGTGGAGAACATGGAAGGACAGAGGGGAACCAAAGGGAACAAGGGGAACAGGTTCGAAAAAGTGGTGTCCCATGGGTAACACTGCAACGCAGAGGTGAACCATAGGAAGCAGGGGGTATAGTATGTAAAAAAATGTGGAGAATCATGGGGAACACTGTAGAATAGAGGGGAACCAAAGGGAGCAGGGGAAACGGATTGGAAAAAGTGGGGAAGCGTCGGGAACACTGCAGAACAGAGGAGAACCAAAGGGAGCAGGGGGAACAGATTGGAAAAAGTGGGGAACCGATTGGAAATAGTAGGGAACCGTGTGGAAAAATACAGAAATGTGGGGAACCAAAGGGAGCAGGGGGTACGAATTGGAAAAGGTGGGGAACCGTGGGGCACACTGCATGACAGAGGGGAACCAAAGTGATCAGGGGGAACAGATAGGAAAAAATTGGGGAACTGTGAAAACACTACATGACAGAGGGGAACCAAAGGGAACAGGAGGTACAGGTTGGAAAAAGTGGGGAACCGTGGAGGACACTGTAGGACAGAGGGGAACCAAAGGGAGCAGGGCGAACAGATTGTAAAAAAGTGGGGAACCGTGGGGAACACTGCAGAACAGTATGAAAACAAAGCGAGCCGGGGGAACAGTTTGGAAAATGTGGGGAACCGTGGAGATCACTGCAGAACAGAGGGAAACCAAAGGGAACAGGGCTACGGATTGGAAAAAGTGGGGAACCGTGGGGAACACTGAACAATAGAGGGGAACCAAAGGGAGGAGGGGAAATGGATTGGAAAAAGCGGGGAACCGTGGGAAACACTGCAGAACCAAAGGGAGCAGGTGGAACAGTTTGGAAAAAATGTGGAAAACCATGGGGAAAACTGCAGAACAGAGTGGAGCAAAAGGAGCAGGGGGAACAGATTGGAAAAAGTGGGGTCCCATGGGGAACACTGCAAGGCAGAGGGGAACAATAGGGAGCAGGGGGTACAGGATGGAAAAAAAGTGAGAAACGTAGGGAACAATGCAGAATAGAGGGGAACCAAAGGGAACAGGGGGAACGGATTGTAAAAAGTTGGGCCGATGGGGAACACTGTAGGACAGAGGGGAATCAAAGGGAGCAGGGGGAACTGATTGGAAAAAGTGGGGAACTGTGGGGAACACTGCACGACAGAGGGGAACCAAATGAAGCAGGGGGAACGGATTGTAAAAAGTTTGGCCGATGGGGAACACTGTAGGACAAAGGGGAATCAAAGGGAGCAGGGGGAACTGATTGGAAAAAGTGGGGAACTGTGGGGAACACTGCAGAACAGAGGGCAAACAAACGGAGCAGGGGGAATGGATTGCAAAAAGTTGGTAACCGTGGAGGACAATGCAGAAGAGAGGGGAAACAAACAGAGCAGGGGGAATGGATTGCAAAAAGTAGGTAAGCGTGGAGGACACTGCAGAACAGAGGGGAACCAAAGGGAGCAGGGCGAACAGATTGTAAAAAAGTGGGGAACCGTGGGGAACGATGCAGAACAGAGTGGAGCCAAAGGAGCAGGGGGAACAGATTGGAAAAAGTGGGGAACCGTGGGGAACACTGCCGAACAGAGGGGAAACAAACGGAGCAGGGGGAACGGATTGCAAAAAGTTGATAACTGTGGAGAACACGGCAGGACAGAGGGGAACCAAAGGGAACAAGGGGAACAGGTTGGAAAAAGTGGGGTCCCATGGGTTGCACTGCAAGGCAGAGGGGAACCATAGTGAGCAGGGGGTACAGGATGGAAAAAAATGTGGGGAATCGTGGGGAACACTGTAGAATAGAGGGGAACCAAAGGGAGCAGGGGGAATGGATAGGAATAAGTGGGGAAGCGTCGGGAACACTGCAGAACAGAAGAGAACCAAAGGGAGCAGGGGGAACAGATTGCAAAAAGTGGGGAACCGATTGGAAAAAGTAGGGAACCGTGTGGAAAAATGCAGAAAGGTGGGGAACCAAATGGAGCAGGGGGAACGAATTGGAAAAGGTGGAGAACTGTGGGGAACACAGCAGAACAGAGGGGAACCAAAGGGAGCAGAGGGAACGGATTGGAAAAAGTGGGGAACCGTGGGGAACACTGCATGACAGAGGGGAACCAAAGGGAGAAGGGGGAACAGATTGGAAAAAGTGGGGAATGGTGGGGAGTTCTGCAGAACAGTGGGGACCCAAAGGGAGCAGGGGGAAAGGATTCGAAAAAGTGGGGAACAGTGTGAAAAAATGCAGATCAGAGGGGAACCAGAGGTAGCAGGGGTAATAGATTGGAAAAAGTGGGGAACCGTGGGGAACACTGCAGAACAGAGGGGCAACAAAGGGAGCAGTGGGAATGCATTGGAAAAAGTGGGGTACCGTGTGCAAAAATGCAGAACAGTGGGGAACCAAAGGGAGCAGGAGGAACAGATTGGAAAAAGTTGAGAACAGTGGGCAACACTGCAGAACAGAGGGGAATCAAAGGGAACAAGGGGAACAGGTTGGAAAAAGTGGGATCCCATGGGTAGCACTGCAAGGCAGAGGGGAACCATAGGGAGCAGGGGGTACAGGATGGAAAAAAATGTGGAGAATCATGGGGAAAACTGCAGAATAGAGGGGAACCAAAGGGAGCAGGGGGAATGGATTGGAAAAAGGTGGAGAACTGTGGGGAACACTGCAGAACAGAGGGGAACCAAAAGGAGCAGAGGGAACGGATTGGAAAAAGTGGGGAACCGTGGGGAACACTGCGGGACAGAGGGGAACCTAAGGGAACAGGGGGAACAGATTGGAAAAAGTGGGGCCCATGGTGAACACTGCATGCCAGAGGGGAATCAAAGGGAGCAGGGGAAACCGATTGGAAAAAGTGGGGAACTGTGGGGAACACTGCAGAACAAAGGGGAACCAAAGGTAGCAGGGGGAACGGATTGGAAAAAGTGGGGAACCATGGGGGACACTGCAGGGCAGAGGGGAACCAAAGGCAGCATGGGGACAGATTAGAAAAAATTTGGAGAACCGTGGGGAAAACTGCAGAACAGAGAGGAACCAAAGGGAGCAGGAGGAACAGCTCGGAAAAGTGGGGACCCGTGGGGAACAGTGCAGAATAGAGGGGAACCAAAGGGAGCAGGGGGAATGGATTGGAAAAAGTGGGGAAGCGTCGGGAACACTGCAGAACAGAGGAGAACCAAAGGGAGCAGGGGGAACAGATCGGAAAAGTGCGGACCCGTGGGGAACAATGCAGAACAGAGAGGAACCAAAGGGAGAAGGGGGAACAGATTGGAAAAAGTGGGGAATCGTGGGGAGTTCTGCAGAACAGTGGGGACCCAAAGGGAGCAGGGGGAAAGGATTCGAAAAAGTGGACGGTGGGAAACTCTGCAGAAAAGAGGTGGACCAAAGGAAGCAGGGGGAACGGATTGGAAAAAAAGGGGAACCGTGTGGAAAAATGTAGAACAGAGGCGAACCAGAGGGAGCAGGGGGAATGGATTGGAAAAGGTAGAGAACTCTGGGGAACACTGCAGAACAGAGGGGAAGCAAAGGGAGCAGGGGTTACAGGTTGGAAAAAATGTGGAGAACCGTGAGGAACACTGCAGAACAGTGAGGAACCAAAGGGAGCAGGGAGAATAGATTGGAAAAAGTGGGGAACTGTGGGGAACACTGCAGAACAAAGGGGAACCAAAGGTAGCAGGGGGAACGGATTGGAAAAAGTGGGGAACCATGGGGGACACTGCAGGGCAGAGGGGAACCAAAGGCAGCATGGGGACAGATTAGAAAAAATTTGGAGAACCGTGGGGAAAACTGCAGAACAGAGAGGAACCAAAGGGAGCAGGAGGAACAGCTCGGAAAAGTTTGGACCCGTGGGGAACATTGCAGAATAGAGGGGAACCAAAGGGAGCAGGGGGAATGGATTGGAAAAAGTGGGGAACCGTGGGGAACACTGCAGAACAGTATGAAAACAAAGCGAGCCGGGGGAACAGTTTGGAAAATGTGGGGAACCGTGGAGATCACTGCAGAACAGAGGGAAACCAAAGGGAACAGGGCTACGGATTGGAAAAAGTGGGGAACCGTGGGGAACACTGAACAATAGAGGGGAACCAAAGGGAGGAGGGGAAATGGATTGGAAAAAGCGGGGAACCGTGGGAAACACTGCAGAACCAAAGGGAGCAGGTGGAACAGTTTGGAAAAAATGTGGAAAACCATGGGGAAAACTGCAGAACAGAGTGGAGCAAAAGGAGCAGGGGGAACAGATTGGAAAAAGTGGGGTCCCATGGGGAACACTGCAAGGCAGAGGGGAACAATAGGGAGCAGGGGGTACAGGATGGAAAAAAAGTGAGAAACGTAGGGAACAATGCAGAATAGAGGGGAACCAAAGGGAACAGGGGGAACGGATTGTAAAAAGTTGGGCCGATGGGGAACACTGTAGGACAGAGGGGAATCAAAGGGAGCAGGGGGAACTGATTGGAAAAAGTGGGGAACTGTGGTGAACACTGTAGAACAGAGGGCAAACAAACGGAGCAGGGGGAATGGATTTCAAAAAGTTGGTAACCGTGGAGGACAATGCAGGACAGAGGGGAAAGAAACAGAGCAGGGGGAATGGATTGCAAAAAGTTGGTAAGCGTGGAGGACACTGCAGAACAGAGGGGAACCAAAGGGAGCAGGGCGAACAGATTGTAAAAAAGTGGGGAACCGTGGGGAACGCTGCAGAACAGTGTGAAAAGAAAGCGAGCCGGGGGAATGGTTTGGAAAATATGGGGAATCGTGGGGAGTTCTGCAGAACAGAGGTGAACCAAAGGGAGCAGGGGGAACTGATTGGAAAAAGTGGGGAACTGTGGGGAACACTGCACGACAGAGGGGAACCAAATGAAGCAGGGGGAACGGATTGTAAAAAGTTTGGCCGATGGGGAACACTGTAGGACAGAGGGGAATCAAAGGGAGCAGGGGGAACTGATTGGAAAAAGTGGGGAACTGTGGGGAACACTGCAGAACAGAGGGCAAACAAACGGAGCAGGGGGAATGGATTGCAAAAAGTTGGTAACCGTGGAGGACAATGCAGAACAGAGGGGAAACAAACAGAACAGGGGGAATGGATTGCAAAAAGTAGGTAAGCGTGGAGGACACTGCAGAACAGAGGGGAACCAAAGGGAGCAGGGCGAACAGATTGTAAAAAAGTGGGGAACCGTGGGGAACGATGCAGAACAGAGTGGAGCCAAAGGAGCAGGGGGAACAGATTGGAAAAAGTGGGGAACCGTGGGGAACACTGCCGAACAGAGGGGAAACAAACGGAGCAGGGGGAACGGATTGCAAAAAGTTGATAACTGTGGAGAACACGGCAGGACAGAGGGGAACCAAAGGGAACAAGGGGAACAGGTTGGAAAAAGTGGGGTCCCATGGGTTGCACTGCAAGGCAGAGGGGAACCATAGTGAGCAGGGGGTACAGGATGGAAAAAAATGTGGAGAATCGTGGGGAACACTGCAGAATAGAGGGGAACCAAAGGGAGCAGGGGGAATGGATAGGAATAAGTGGGGAAGCGTCGGGAACACTGCAGAACAGAAGAGAACCAAAGGGAGCAGGGGGAACAGATTGCAAAAAGTGGGGAACCGATTGGAAAAAGTAGGGAACCGTGTGGAAAAATGCAGAAAGGTGGGGAACCAAATGGAGCAGGGGGAACGAATTGGAAAAGGTGGAGAACTGTGGGGAACACAGCAGAACAGAGGGGAACCAAAGGGAGCAGAGGGAACGGATTGGAAAAAGTGGGGAACCGTGGGGAACACTGCATGACAGAGGGGAACCAAAGGGAGAAGGGGGAACAGATTGGAAAAAGTGGGGAATGGTGGGGAGTTCTGCAGAACAGTGGGGACCCAAAGGGAGCAGGGGGAAAGGATTCGAAAAAGTGGGGAACAGTGTGGAAAAATGCAGATCAGAGGGGAACCAGAGGTAGCAGGGGTAACAGATTGGAAAAAGTGGGGAACCGTGGGGAACACTGCGGAACAGAGGGGCAACAAAGGGAGCAGTGGGAATGCATTGGAAAAAGTGGGGTACCGTGTGCAAAAATGCAGAACAGTGGGGAACCAAAGGGAGCAGGAGGAACAGATTGGAAAAAGTTGAGAACAGTGGGCAACACTGCAGAACAGAGGGGAATCAAAGGGAACAAGGGGAACAGGTTGGAAAAAGTGGGATCCCATGGGTAGCACTGCAAGGCAGAGGGGAACCATAGGGAGCAGGGGGTACAGGATGGAAAAAAATGTGGAGAATCATGGGGAAAACTGCAGAATAGAGGGGAACCAAAGGGAGCAGGGGGAATGGATTGGAAAAAGGTGGAGAACTGTGGGGAACACTGCAGAACAGAGGGGAACCAAAGGGAGCAGAGGGAACGGATTGGAAAAAGTGGGGAACCGTGGGGAACACTGCGGGACAGAGGGGAACCTAAGGGAACAGGGGGAACAGATTGGAAAAAGTGGGGCCCATGGTGAACACTGCATGCCAGAGGGGAATCAAAGGGAGCAGGGGAAACCGATTGGAAAAAGTGGGGAACTGTGGGGAACACTGCAGAACAAAGGGGAACCAAAGGTAGCAGGGGGAACGGATTGGAAAAAGTGGGGAACCATGGGGGACACTGCAGGGCAGAGGGGAACCAAAGGCAGCATGGGGACAGATTAGAAAAAATTTGGAGAACCGTGGGGAAAACTGCAGAACAGAGAGGAACCAAAGGGAGCAGGAGGAACAGCTCGGAAAAGTGGGGACCCGTGGGGAACAGTGCAGAATAGAGGGGAACCAAAGGGAGCAGGGGGAATGGATTGGAAAAAGTGGGGAAGCGTCGGGAACACTGCAGAACAGAGGAGAACCAAAGGGAGCAGGGGGAACAGATCGGAAAAGTGCGGACCCGTGGGGAACAATGCAGAACAGAGAGGAACCAAAGGGAGAAGGGGGAACAGATTGGAAAAAGTGGGGAATCGTGGGGAGTTCTGCAGAACAGTGGGGACCCAAGGGAGCAGGGGGAAAGGATTTGAAAAAGTGGACGGTGGGGAACTCTGCAGAAAAGAGGTGGACCAAAGGAAGCAGGGGGAACGGATTGGAAAAAAAGGGGAACCGTGTGGAAAAATGTAGAACAGAGGCGAACCAGAGGGAGCAGGGGGAATGGATTGGAAAAGGTAGAGAACTCTGGGGAACACTGCAGAACAGAGGGGAAGCAAAGGGAGCAGGGGGTACAGGTTGGAAAAAATGTGGAGAACCGTGAGGAACACTGCAGAACAGTGAGGAACCAAAGGGAGCAGGGAGAACAGATTGGAAAAAGTGGGGAACTGTGGGGAACACTGCAGAACAAAGGGGAACCAAAGGTAGCAGGGGGAACGGATTGGAAAAAGTGGGGAACCATGGGGGACACTGCAGGGCAGAGGGGAACCAAAGGCAGCATGGGGACAGATTAGAAAAAATTTGGAGAACCGTGGGGAAAACTGCAGAACAGAGAGGAACCAAAGGGAGCAGGAGGAACAGCTCGGAAAAGTGGGGACCCGTGGGGAACATTGCAGAATAGAGGTGAACCAAAGGGAGCAGGGGGAATGGATTGGAAAAAGTGTGGAAGCGTCGGGAACACTGCAGAACAGAGGAGAACCAAAGGGAGCAGGGGGAACAGATTGCAAAAAGTGGGGAACCGATTGGAAAAAGTAGGGAACTGTGTGGAAAAATGCAGAAAGGTGGGGAACCAAAGGGAGCAGGGGGAACGAATTGGAAAAGGTGGAGAACTGTGGGGAACACAGCAGAACAGAGGGGAACCAAAGGGAGCAGAGGGAACGGATTGGAAAAAGTGGGGAACGGTGGGTAACACTGCATGACAGAGGGGAACCAAAGGGAGCAGGAGGTACAGGTTGGAAAAAGTGGGGAACCGTGGAGAACACTGCAGCACAGAGGGGAACAAAAGTGAGCAGGGGAAACGGATTGCAAAAAGTGGGGCCCATGGCGAACACTGCATGACAGAGGGTAATCAAACGGAGCAGGGGGAACCGATTGGAAAAAGTGGGGAACTGTGGGGAACACTGCAGAACAGAGGGGAACCAAATGTAGCAGGGGGAATGGATTGGAAAAAGTGGGGAACCATGGAGGACACTGCAGGGCAGAGGGGAACCAAAGGGAGCATGGGAACAGATTAGAAAAAAATTGGAGAACCGTGGGGAAAACTGCAGAACAGAGCGGAACCAAAGGGAGCAGGGGGAACAGATCGGAAAAGTGCGGACCCGTGGGGAACAATGCAGAACAGAGAGGAACCAAAGGGAGAAGGGGGAACAGATTGGAAAAAGTGGGGAATCGTGGGGAGTTCTGCAGAACAGTGGGGACCCAAAGGGAGCAGGGGGAAAGGATTCGAAAAAGTGGACGGTGGGAAACTCTGCAGAAAAGAGGTGGACCAAAGGAAGCAGGGGGAACGGATTGGAAAAAAAGGGGAACCGTGTGGAAAAATGTAGATCAGAGGCGAACCAGAGGGAGCAGGGGGAATGGATTGGAAAAGGTAGAGAACTCTGGGGAACACTGCAGAACAGAGGGGAAGCAAAGGGAGCAGGGGGTACAGGTTGGAAAAAATGTGGAGAACCGTGAGGAACACTGCAGAACAGTGAGGAACCAAAGGGAGCAGGGAGAACAGATTGGAAAAAGTTGGGAACCGTGTGTAAAAATGCAGAACAGTGGGTAACCAAAGGGAGCAGGAAGAACAGATTGGAAAAAGTGGGTAACCGTGAGGAACACTGCAGAACAGAGGGGCACCAAAGGGAGCAGGGGGTACTGTTTGGAAAAGTGGGTAACCGTGGGGAAAAATGCAGAACAGAGGGGAACCAAAGGGAGCAGGGGGAACAGATTCGAAAAAGTGGGGATTCGTGTAGAGATCTGCAGGACAGAGGTGAACCAAAGGAAGCAGGGGGAACGGATTGGAAAAAGTGGGGGACAGTGTGGAAAAATGCAGAACAGAGGGCAACCAGAGTTAGCAGGGGAAACAGATTGGAAAAAGTGGGGAACTGTGGGGAAAACTGCAGAACAGAGGGCAAAAAAACAGAACTGGGGGAATGGATTGCAAAAAGTTGGGAACCGTGGAGGACATTGCAGAACAGGGGAAACCAAAGGGAGGCAGGGCAAACAGTTTGTAAAAAAGTGGGGAACCGTGGGGAATGCTGCAGAACAGTATGAAACCAAAGCGAGCCGGGGGAATGGTTTGGAATATGTGGGGAACCGTGGGGAAAACTGCAGAACAGAGTGGAGACAAAGGAGCAGGGGGAACAGATTGTAAAAAGTGGGGAACCGTGGTGAACACTGCAGAACAGAGGGGAAACAAACGGAGCAGGGGGAACGGATTGAAAAAGTTGATAACTGTGGAGAACACGGCAGGACAGAGGGGAACCAAAGGGAACAAGGGGAACAGGTTGGAAAAAGTGGGATCCCATGGGTAGCACTGCAAGGCAGAGGGGAACCATAGGGAGCAGGGGTACAGGATGGAAAAAAATGTGGAGAATCATGGGGAACACTGCACAATAGAGGGGAACCAAAGGGAGCAGGGGGAATGGATTGGAAAAAGTGGGGAAGCGTCGGGAACACTGCAGAACAGAGGAGAACCAAAGGGAGCAGGGGGAACAGATTGCAAAAAGTGGGGAACCGATTGGAAAAAGTAGGGAACCGTGGGGAAAAATGCCGAAAGGTGGGGAACCAAAGGGAGCAGGGGGAACGAATTGGAAAAGGTGGAGAACTGTGGGGAACACAGCAGAACAGAGGGGAACCAAAGGGAGCAGAGGGAACGGATTGGAAAAAGTAGAGAACCGTGGGGAACACTGCATGACAGAGGGGAACCAAAGGGAGCAGGAGGTACAGGTTGGAAATAGTGGGGAACCGCGGAGAAGACTGCAGCACAGAGGGGAACAAAAGTGAGCAGGGGAAACGGATTGCAAAAAGTGGGGTCCATGGCGAACACTGCATGACAGAGGGTAATCAAAGGGAGCAGGGGGTACCGATTGGAAAAAGTGGGGAACTGAGGGGAACACTGCAGAACAGAGGGGAAGCAAAGGGAGCATGGGGAACGGATTGCAAAAAGTGGGGCCCATGGGGCACACTGGAGGACAGAGCGGAATCAAAGGGAGCAGGGGGAACTAATTGGAAAAAGTTGGGAATCGTGCACAACACTGCGGGACAGAGGGGAACCTAAGGGAACAGGGGGAACTGATTGGAAAAAGTGGGGAACCATGGGGAATACTGCAGGGCAGAGAGGAACCATAGGGAGCAGGTGCTACAGGTTGGAAAAACTGTGGAGAACCGTGAGGAAAACTGCAGAACAGTGAGGAACCAAAGGGAGCAGGGGGAACAGATTGGAAAAAGTGGGGAACCGTGTGGAAAAATGCAGAACAGTGGAGAAACAAACAGAGCAGGGGGAATGGATTGCAAAAAGTTGGGAAGCGTGGAGGACACTGCAGAACAGAGGGGAACCAAAAAGAGCAGGGCGAACAGATAGTAAAATAGTGGGGAACCGTGGGGAACGCTGCAGAACAGTATGAAACCAAAGCGAGCCTGGGGAATGGTTTGGAAAAAGTGGGGAACAGTGGGGAAAACTGCAGAACAGAGTGGAGCCAAAGGAGCAGGGGGAACAGATTGGAAAAAGTGGGGAACTGTGGGGAACACTGCAGAACAGAGCAGAACCAAAGGGAGCAGGGGGAACAGATTGGAAAAAGTGGGGAACCGATTGGAAAAAGTAGGGAACCGTGTGGAAAAATACAGAAAGGTGGGGAACCAAAGGGAGCAAGGGGGAACGAATTGGAAAAGGTGGAGAACTGTGGGGAACAATGCAGAACAGAGGGGAACCAAAGGGAGCAGAGTGAACGGATTGAAAAAGTGGGGAACCGTGGGGAACACTGCATGACAGAGGAGAACCAAAGGCATCAGGGGGAACAGGATGGAAAAAAATGAGGAGAATCGTGGGGAACACTGCAGAATAGAGGGGAACCAAAGGCAGCAGGGGGAACGGATTGGAAAAAGTGGGGAAGTGTCGGGAACACTGCAGAACAGAGGCGATCCAAAGGGAACAGGGGGAACGGATTGAAAAAAGTGGGGAACCATGGGGGACACTGCAGGGCAGAGGGGAATCATAGGGAGCGGGGGTACAGGTTGTAAAAAGTGGGGTACCGTGTGGAAAAATGCAGAACTGTGGGGAACCAAAGGGAGCAGGAGGAACAGATTGGAAAAAGTTGAGAACAGTGGGCAACACTGCAGAACAAAGTGGAATCAAAGGGTGCAGGGGGAACAGATTGGAAAAAGTGGGTAACGGTGAGGAACACTGCAGAACAGAGGTGAACCAAAGGGAGCAGGGGGTACAGTTCGGAAAATGGGGAACCGTGGGGAACAATGCAGAACAGAGGGGAACCAAAGGAAGCAGGGGGAACGGATTGGAAAAAGTTTGGCCGATGGGGAACACTGTAGGACAGAGGGGAATCAAAGGGAGCAGGGGGAACTGATTGGAAAAAGTGGGGAACTGTGGGGAACACTGCAAAACAGAGGGCAAACAAACGGAGCAGGGGGAATGGATTGCAAAAAGTTGGTAACCGTGGAGGACAATGCAGAACAGAGGGGAAACAAACAGAGCAGGGGGAATGGATTGCAAAAAGTTGGTAAGCGTGGAGGACACTGCAGAACAGAGGGGAACCAAAGGGAGCAGGGCGAACAGATTGTAAAAAAGTGGGGAACCGTGGGGAACGCTGCAGAACAGTATGAAACCAAAGCTAGCTGGGGGAATGGTTTGGAAAATGTGGGGAACCTTGGGGAAAACTGCAGAACAGAGTGGAGCCAAAGGAGCAGGGGCAACAGATTGGAAAAAGTGGGGAACCGTGGGGAACACTGCCGAACAGAGGGGAAACAAACGGAGCAGGGGGAACGGATTGCAAAAAGTTGATAACTGTGGAGAACACGGCAGGACAGAGGGGAACCAAAGGGAACAAGGGGAACAGGTTGGAAAAAGTGGGGTCCCATGGGTTGCACTGCAAGGCAGAGGGGAACCATAGGGAGCAGGGGGTAGAGGATGGAAAAAAATGTGGAGAATCGTGGGGAACACTGCAGAATAGAGGGGAACCAAAGGGAGCAGGGGGAATGGATAGGAATAAGTGGGGAAGCGTCGGGAACACTGCAGAACAGAAGAGAACCAAAGGGAGCAGGGGGAACAGATTGCAAAAAGTGGGGAACCGATTGGAAAAAGTAGGGAACCGTGTGGAAAAATACAGAAAGGTGGGGAACCAAAGGGAGCAGGGGGAACGAATTGGAAAAGGTGGAGAACTGTGGGGAACACAGCAGAACAGAGGGGAACCAAGAGGGGAACCAAATGGAGCAGAGGGAACGGATTGGAAAAAGTGGGGAACCGTGGGGAACACTGCATGACAGAGGGGAACCAAAGGGAGCAGGGGGAACGGATTGGAAAAAAATTGGAGAACCGTGGGAAAACTGCAGAACAGAGCGGAACCAAAGGGAGCAGGGGGAACAGATCGGAAAAGTGCGGACCCGTGGGGAACAATGCAGAACAGAGAGGAACCAAAGGGAGAAGGGGGAACAGATTGGAAAAAGTGGGGAATCGTGGGGAGTTCTGCAGAACAGTGGGGACCCAAAGGGAGCAGGGGGAAAGGATTCAAAAAAGTGGGGAACAGTGTGGAAAAATGCAGATCAGAGGGGAACCAGAGGTAGCAGGGGAAACAGATTGGAAAAAGTGGGGAACCGTGGGGAACACTGCAGAACAGAGGGGCAACAAAGGGAGCAGTGGGAATGCATTGGAAAAAGTGGGGTACCGTATGCAAAAATGCAGAACAGTGGGGAACGAAAGGGAGCAGGAGGAACAGATTGGAAAAAGTTGAGAACAGTGGGTAACACTGCAGAACAGAGGGGAATCAAAGGGTGCAGGGGGAACAGATTGGAAAAAGTGGGGAACCGTGAGGAACACTGAAGAACAGAGGTGAACCAAAGGGAGCAGAGGGTAGAGTTCAGAAAAGTGGGGAATTGTGGGGAGTTCTGCAGAACAGAGGTGAACCAAAGGAAGCAGGGGGATCGGATTGGAAAAAGTGGGGAACAGTGTGGAAAAATGCAGAACAGAGGGGAACCAGAGGTAGCAGGGGAAGCAGATTGGAAAAAGTGGGGAACCATGGGGAACACTGCAGAACAGAGGGGCACCAAAGGGAGCAGTGGGAATGAATTGGAAAAAGTGGGGAACCGTGGGGAACACTGCACGACAGAGGGGAACCAAAGGAAGTAGGGGGAACGGATTGTAAAAAGTTGCGCCGATGGGGAACACTGAAGGAAAGAGGGGAATGAAAGGGAGCAGGGGGAACTGATTGGAAACAGTGGGGAACTGTGGGGAACACTGCAGAAGAGAGGGCAAACAAATGAAACAGGGGGAATCGATTGCAAAGAGTTGGGAACCGTGGAGGACAATGCAGAACAGGGGAAACCAAAGGGAGCAGGGCAAACAGTTTGTAAAAAAGTGGGGAACCGTGGGGAATGCTGCAGAACAGTATGAAATCAAAGAGAGCCGGGGGAATAGTTTGGAAAATGTGGGGAACCGTGGGGAAAACTGCAGAACAGAGTGGAGACAAAGGAGCAGGGGGAACAGTTTGGAAAAAGTGGGGAACCATGGGGAACACTGCAGAACAGAGGGGAACCAAACGGAGCAAGGGCAACGGTTTGCAAAAAGTTGGGAACCGTGGAGAACATGGAAGGACAGAGGGGAACCAAAGGGAACAAGGGGAACAGGTTCGAAAAAGTGGTGTCCCATGGGTAACACTGCAACGCAGAGGTGAACCATAGGAAGCAGGGGGTATAGTATGTAAAAAAATGTGGAGAATCATGGGGAACACTGTAGAATAGAGGGGAACCAAAGGGAGCAGGGGGAACGGATTGGAAAAAGTGGGGAAGCATCGGGAACACTGCAGAACAGAGGAGAACCAAAGGGAGCAGGGGGAACAGATTGGAAAAAGTGGGGAACCGATTGGAAATAGTAGGGAACCGTGTGGAAAAATACAGAAATGTGGGGAACCAAAGGGAGCAGGGGGTACGAATTGGAAAAGGTGGGGAACCGTGGGGCACACTGCATGACAGAGGGGAACCAAAGTGATCAGGGGGTACAGGATGGAAAAAAAGTGAGAAACGTAGGGAACAATGCAGAATAGAGGGGAACCAAAGGGAACAGGGGGAACGGATTGTAAAAAGTTGGGCCGATGGGGAACACTGTAGGACAGAGGGGAATCAAAGGGAGCAGGGGGAACTGATTGGAAAAAGTGGGGAACTGTGGTGAACACTGTAGAACAGAGGGCAAACAAACGGAGCAGGGGGAATGGATTTCAAAAAGTTGGTAACCGTGGAGGACAATGCAGGACAGAGGGGAAAGAAACAGAGCAGGGGGAATGGATTGCAAAAAGTTGGTAAGCGTGGAGGACACTGCAGAACAGAGGGGAACCAAAGGGAGCAGGGCGAACAGATTGTAAAAAAGTGGGGAACCGTGGGGAACGCTGCAGAACAGTGTGAAAAGAAAGCGAGCCGGGGGAATGGTTTGGAAAATGTGGGGAATCGTGGGGAGTTCTGCAGAACAGAGGTGAACCAAAGGGAGCAGGGGGAACTGATTGGAAAAAGTTGGTAACCGTGGAGGACAATGCAGGACAGAGGGGAAAGAAACAGAGCAGGGGGAATGGATTGCAAAAAGTTTGGCCGATGGGGAACACTGTAGGACAGAGGGGAATCAAAGGGAGCAGGGGGAACTGATTGGAAAAAGTGGGGAACTGTGGGGAACACTGCAGAACAGAGGGCAAACAAACGGAGCAGGGGGAATGGATTGCAAAAAGTTGGTAACCGTGGAGGACAATGCAGAACAGAGGGGAAACAAACAGAGCAGGGGGAATGGATTGCAAAAAGTAGGTAAGCGTGGAGGACACTGCAGAACAGAGGGGAACCAAAGGGAGCAGGGCGAACAGATTGTAAAAAAGTGGGGAACCGTGGGGAACGATGCAGAACAGAGTGGAGCCAAAGGAGCAGGGGGAACAGATTGGAAAAAGTGGGGAACCGTGGGGACACTGCCGAACAGAGGGGAAACAAACGGAGCAGGGGGAACGGATTGCAAAAAGTTGATAACTGTGGAGAACACGGCAGGACAGAGGGGAACCAAAGGGAACAAGGGGAACAGGTTGGAAAAAGTGGGGTCCCATGGGTTGCACTGCAAGGCAGAGGGGAACCATAGTGAGCAGGGGGTACAGGATGGAAAAAAATGTGGAGAATCGTGGGGAACACTGCAGAATAGAGGGGAACCAAAGGGAGCAGGGGGAATGAATAGGAATAAGGGGGGAAGCGTCGGGAACACTGCAGAACAGAAGAGAACCAAAGGGAGCAGGGGGAACAGATTGCAAAAAGTGGGGAACCGATTGGAAAAAGTAGGGAACCGTGTGGAAAAATACAGAAAGGTGGGGAACCAAAGGGAGCAGGGGGAACGAATTGGAAAAGGTGGAGAACTGTGGGGAACACAGCAGAACAGAGGGGAACCAAGAGGGGAACCAAATGGAGCAGAGGGAACGGATTGGAAAAAGTGGGGAACCGTGGGGAACACTGCATGACAGAGGGGAACCAAAGGGAGCAGGGGGAACGGATTGGAAAAAAATTGGAGAACCGTGGGAAAACTGCAGAACAGAGCGGAACCAAAGGGAGCAGGGGGAACAGATCGGAAAAGTGCGGACCCGTGGGGAACAATGCAGAACAGAGAGGAACCAAAGGGAGAAGGGGGAACAGATTGGAAAAAGCGGGGAACCATGGGAAACACTGCAGAACCAAAGGGAGCAGGTGGAACAGTTTGGAAAAAATGTGGAAAACCATGGGGAAAACTGCAGAACAGAGTGGAGCAAAAGGAGCAGGGGGAACAGATTGGAAAAAGTGGGGTCCCATGGGGAACACTGCAAGGCAGAGGGGAACAATAGGGAGCAGGGGGTACAGGATGGAAAAAAAGTGAGAAACGTAGGGAACAATGCAGAATAGAGGGGAACCAAAGGGAACAGGGGGAACGGATTGTAAAAAGTTGGGCCGATGGGGAACACTGTAGGACAGAGGGGAATCAAAGGGAGCAGGGGGAACAGATTGGAAAAAGTGGGGAACTGTGGTGAACACTGTAGAACAGAGGGCAAACAAACGGAGCAGGGGGAATGGATTTCAAAAAGTTGGTAACCATGGAGGACAATGCAGGACAGAGGGGAAAGAAACAGAGCAGGGGAAATGGATTGCAAAAAGTTGGTAAGCGTGGAGGACACTGCAGAACAGAGGGGAACCAAAGGGAGCAGAGGGAACGGATTGGAAAAAGTGGGGAACCGTGGGGAACACTGCATGACAGAGGGGAACCAAAGGGAGAAGGGGGAACAGATTGGAAAAAGTGGGGAATGGTGGGGAGTTCTGCAGAACAGTGGGGACCCAAAGGGAGCAGGGGGAAAGGATTCGAAAAAGTGGGGAACAGTGTGGAAAAATGCAGATCAGAGGGGAACCAGAGGTAGCAGGGGTAACAGATTGGAAAAAGTGGGGAACCGTGGGGAACACTGCAGAACAGAGGGGCAACAAAGGGAGCAGTGGGAATGCATTGGAAAAAGTGGGGTACCGTGTGCAAAAATGCAGAACAGTGGGGAACCAAAGGGAGCAGGAGGAACAGATTGGAAAAAGTTGAGAACAGTGGGCAACACTGCAGAACAGAGGGGAATCAAAGGGAACAAGGGGAACAGGTTGGAAAAAGTGGGATCCCATGGGTAGCACTGCAAGGCAGAGGGGAACCATAGGGAGCAGGGGGTACAGGATGGAAAAAAATGTGGAGAATCATGGGGAAAACTGCAGAATAGAGGGGAACCAAAGGGAGCAGGGGGAATGGATTGGAAAAAGGTGGAGAACTGTGGGGAACACTGCAGAACAGAGGGGAACCAAAGGGAGCAGAGGGAACGGATTGGAAAAAGTGGGGAACCGTGGGGAACACTGCGGGACAGAGGGGAACCTAAGGGAACAGGGGGAACAGATTGGAAAAAGTGGGGCCCATGGTGAACACTGCATGCCAGAGGGGAATCAAAGGGAGCAGGGGAAACCGATTGGAAAAAGTGGGGAACTGTGGGGAACACTGCAGAACAAAGGGGAACCAAAGGTAGCAGGGGGAACGGATTGGAAAAAGTGGGGAACCATGGGGGACACTGCAGGGCAGAGGGGAACCAAAGGCAGCATGGGGACAGATTAGAAAAAATTTGGAGAACCGTGGGGAAAACTGCAGAACAGAGAGGAACCAAAGGGAGCAGGAGGAACAGCTCGGAAAAGTGGGGACCCGTGGGGAACAGTGCAGAATAGAGGGGAACCAAAGGGAGCAGGGGGAATGGATTGGAAAAAGTGGGGAAGCGTCGGGAACACTGCAGAACAGAGGAGAACCAAAGGGAGCAGGGGGAACAGATCGGAAAAGTGCGGACCCGTGGGGAACAATGCAGAACAGAGAGGAACCAAAGGGAGAAGGGGGAACAGATTGGAAAAAGTGGGGAATCGTGGGGAGTTCTGCAGAACAGTGGGGACCCAAGGGAGCAGGGGGAAAGGATTTGAAAAAGTGGACGGTGGGGAACTCTGCAGAAAAGAGGTGGACCAAAGGAAGCAGGGGGAACGGATTGGAAAAAAAGGGGAACCGTGTGGAAAAATGTAGAACAGAGGCGAACCAGAGGGAGCAGGGGGAATGGATTGGAAAAGGTAGAGAACTCTGGGGAACACTGCAGAACAGAGGGGAAGCAAAGGGAGCAGGGGGTACAGGTTGGAAAAAATGTGGAGAACCGTGAGGAACACTGCAGAACAGTGAGGAACCAAAGGGAGCAGGGAGAACAGATTGGAAAAAGTGGGGAACTGTGGGGAACACTGCAGAACAAAGGGGAACCAAAGGTAGCAGGGGGAACGGATTGGAAAAAGTGGGGAACCATGGGGGACACTGCAGGGCAGAGGGGAACCAAAGGCAGCATGGGGACAGATTAGAAAAAATTTGGAGAACCGTGGGGAAAACTGCAGAACAGAGAGGAACCAAAGGGAGCAGGAGGAACAGCTCGGAAAAGTGGGGACCCGTGGGGAACATTGCAGAATAGAGGGGAACCAAAGGGAGCAGGGGGAATGGATTGGAAAAAGTGTGGAAGCGTCGGGAACACTGCAGAACAGAGGAGAACCAAAGGGAGCAGGGGGAACAGATTGCAAAAAGTGGGGAACCGATTGGAAAAAGTAGGGAACTGTGTGGAAAAATGCAGAAAGGTGGGGAACCAAAGGGAGCAGGGGGAACGAATTGGAAAAGGTGGAGAACTGTGGGGAACACAGCAGAACAGAGGGGAACCAAAGGGAGCAGAGGGAACGGATTGGAAAAAGTGGGGAACGGTGGGTAACACTGCACGACAGAGGGGAACCAAAGGAAGTAGGGGGAACGGATTGTAAAAAGTTGCGCCGATGGGGAACACTGAAGGAAAGAGGGGAATGAAAGGGAGCAGGGGGAACTGATTGGAAACAGTGGGGAACTGTGGGGAACACTGCAGAACAGAGGGCAAACAAATGAAACAGGGGGAATCGATTGCAAAGAGTTGGGAACCGTGGAGGACAATGCAGAACAGGGGAAACCAAAGGGAGCAGGGCAAACAGTTTGTAAAAAAGTGGGGAACCGTGGGGAATGCTGCAGAACAGTATGAAATCAAAGAGAGCCGGGGGAATAGTTTGGAAAATGTGGGGAACCGTGGGGAAAACTGCAGAACAGAGTGGAGACAAAGGAGCAGGGGGAACAGTTTGGAAAAAGTGGGGAACCATGGGGAACACTGCAGAACAGAGGGGAACCAAACGGAGCAAGGGCAACGGTTTGCAAAAAGTTGGGAACCGTGGAGAACATGGAAGGACAGAGGGGAACCAAAGGGAACAAGGGGAACAGGTTCGAAAAAGTGGTGTCCCATGGGTAACACTGCAACGCAGAGGTGAACCATAGGAAGCAGGGGGTATAGTATGTAAAAAAATGTGGAGAATCATGGGGAACACTGTAGAATAGAGGGGAACCAAAGGGAGCAGGGGGAACGGATTGGAAAAAGTGGGGAAGCGTCGGGAACACTGCAGAACAGAGGAGAACCAAAGGGAGCAGGGGGAACAGATTGGAAAAAGTGGGGAACCGATTGGAAATAGTAGGGAACCGTGTGGAAAAATACAGAAATGTGGGGAACCAAAGGGAGCAGGGGGTACGAATTGGAAAAGGTGGGGAACCGTGGGGCACACTGCATGACAGAGGGGAACCAAAGTGATCAGGGGGTACAGGATGGAAAAAAAGTGAGAAACGTAGGGAACAATGCAGAATAGAGGGGAACCAAAGGGAACAGGGGGAACGGATTGTAAAAAGTTGGGCCGATGGGGAACACTGTAGGACAGAGGGGAATCAAAGGGAGCAGGGGGAACTGATTGGAAAAAGTGGGGAACTGTGGTGAACACTGTAGAACAGAGGGCAAACAAACGGAGCAGGGGGAATGGATTTCAAAAAGTTGGTAACCGTGGAGGACAATGCAGGACAGAGGGGAAAGAAACAGAGCAGGGGGAATGGATTGCAAAAAGTTGGTAAGCGTGGAGGACACTGCAGAACAGAGGGGAACCAAAGGGAGCAGGGCGAACAGATTGTAAAAAAGTGGGGAACCGTGGGGAACGCTGCAGAACAGTGTGAAAAGAAAGCGAGCCGGGGGAATGGTTTGGAAAATGTGGGGAATCGTGGGGAGTTCTGCAGAACAGAGGTGAACCAAAGGGAGCAGGGGGAACTGATTGGAAAAAGTTGGTAACCGTGGAGGACAATGCAGGACAGAGGGGAAAGAAACAGAGCAGGGGGAATGGATTGCAAAAAGTTTGGCCGATGGGGAACACTGTAGGACAGAGGGGAATCAAAGGGAGCAGGGGGAACTGATTGGAAAAAGTGGGGAACTGTGGGGAACACTGCAGAACAGAGGGCAAACAAACGGAGCAGGGGGAATGGATTGCAAAAAGTTGGTAACCGTGGAGGACAATGCAGAACAGAGGGGAAACAAACAGAGCAGGGGGAATGGATTGCAAAAAGTAGGTAAGCGTGGAGGACACTGCAGAACAGAGGGGAACCAAAGGGAGCAGGGCGAACAGATTGTAAAAAAGTGGGGAACCGTGGGGAACGATGCAGAACAGAGTGGAGCCAAAGGAGCAGGGGGAACAGATTGGAAAAAGTGGGGAACCGTGGGGACACTGCCGAACAGAGGGGAAACAAACGGAGCAGGGGGAACGGATTGCAAAAAGTTGATAACTGTGGAGAACACGGCAGGACAGAGGGGAACCAAAGGGAACAAGCGGAACAGGTTGGAAAAAGTGGGGTCCCATGGGTTGCACTGCAAGGCAGAGGGGAACCATAGTGAGCAGGGGGTACAGGATGGAAAAAAATGTGGAGAATCGTGGGGAACACTGCAGAATAGAGGGGAACCAAAGGGAGCAGGGGGAATGGATAGGAATAAGTGGGGAAGCGTCGGGAACACTGCAGAACAGAAGAGAACCAAAGGGAGCAGGGGGAACAGATTGCAAAAAGTGGGGAACCGATTGGAAAAAGTAGGGAACCGTGTGGAAAAATACAGAAAGGTGGGGAACCAAAGGGAGCAGGGGGAACGAATTGGAAAAGGTGGAGAACTGTGGGGAACACAGCAGAACAGAGGGGAACCAAGAGGGGAACCAAATGGAGCAGAGGGAACGGATTGGAAAAAGTGGGGAACCGTGGGGAACACTGCATGACAGAGGGGAACCAAAGGGAGCAGGGGGAACGGATTGGAAAAAAATTGGAGAACCGTGGGAAAACTGCAGAACAGAGCGGAACCAAAGGGAGCAGGGGGAACAGATCGGAAAAGTGCGGACCCGTGGGGAACAATGCAGAACAGAGAGGAACCAAAGGGAGAAGGGGGAACAGATTGGAAAAAGCGGGGAACCGTGGGAAACACTGCAGAACCAAAGGGAGCAGGTGGAACAGTTTGGAAAAAATGTGGAAAACCATGGGGAAAACTGCAGAACAGAGTGGAGCAAAAGGAGCAGGGGGAACAGATTGGAAAAAGTGGGGTCCCATGGGGAACACTGCAAGGCAGAGGGGAACAATAGGGAGCAGGGGGTACAGGATGGAAAAAATGTGAGAAACGTAGGGAACAATGCAGAATAGAGGGGAACCAAAGGGAACAGGGGGAACGGATTGTAAAAAGTTGGGCCGATGGGGAACACTGTAGGACAGAGGGGAATCAAAGGGAGCAGGGGGAACTGATTGGAAAAAGTGGGGAACTGTGGTGAACACTGTAGAACAGAGGGCAAACAAACGGAGCAGGGGGAATGGATTTCAAAAAGTTGGTAACCGTGGAGGACAATGCAGGACAGAGGGGAAAGAAACAGAGCAGGGGGAATGGATTGCAAAAAGTTGGTAAGCGTGGAGGACACTGCAGAACAGAGGGGAACCAAAGGGAGCAGAGGGAACGGATTGGAAAAAGTGGGGAACCGTGGGGAACACTGCATGACAGAGGGGAACCAAAGGGAGAAGGGGGAACAGATTGGAAAAAGTGGGGAATGGTGGGGAGTTCTGCAGAACAGTGGGGACCCAAAGGGAGCAGGGGGAAAGGATTCGAAAAAGTGGGGAACAGTGTGGAAAAATGCAGATCAGAGGGGAACCAGAGGTAGCAGGGGTAACAGATTGGAAAAAGTGGGGAACCGTGGGGAACACTGCAGAACAGAGGGGCAACAAAGGGAGCAGTGGGAATGCATTGGAAAAAGTGGGGTACCGTGTGCAAAAATGCAGAACAGTGGGGAACCAAAGGGAGCAGGAGGAACAGATTGGAAAAAGTTGAGAACAGTGGGCAACACTGCAGAACAGAGGGGAATCAAAGGGAACAAGGGGAACAGGATGGAAAAAGTGGGATCCCATGGGTAGCACTGCAAGGCAGAGGGGAACCATAGGGAGCAGGGGGTACAGGATGGAAAAAAATGTGGAGAATCATGGGGAAAACTGCAGAATAGAGGGGAACCAAAGGGAGCAGGGGGAATGGATTGGAAAAAGGTGGAGAACTGTGGGGAACACTGCAGAACAGAGGGGAACCAAAGGGAGCAGAGGGAACGGATTGGAAAAAGTGGGGAACCGTGGGGAACACTGCGGGACAGAGGGGAACCTAAGGGAACAGGGGGAACAGATTGGAAAAAGTGGGGCCCATGGTGAACACTGCATGCCAGAGGGGAATCAAAGGGAGCAGGGGAAACCGATTGGAAAAAGTGGGGAACTGTGGGGAACACTGCAGAACAAAGGGGAACCAAAGGTAGCAGGGGGAACGGATTGGAAAAAGTGGGGAACCATGGGGGACACTGCAGGGCAGAGGGGAACCAAAGGCAGCATGGGGACAGATTAGAAAAAATTTGGAGAACCGTGGGGAAAACTGCAGAACAGAGAGGAACCAAAGGGAGCAGGAGGAACAGCTCGGAAAAGTGGGGACCCGTGGGGAACAGTGCAGAATAGAGGGTAACCAAAGGGAGCAGGGGGAATGGATTGGAAAAAGTGGGGAAGCGTCGGGAACACTGCAGAACAGAGGAGAACCAAAGGGAGCAGGGGGAACAGATCGGAAAAGTGCGGACCCGTGGGGAACAATGCAGAACAGAGAGGAACCAAAGGGAGAAGGGGGAACAGATTGGAAAAAGTGGGGAATCGTGGGGAGTTCTGCAGAACAGTGGGGACCCAAGGGAGCAGGGGGAAAGGATTTGAAAAAGTGGACGGTGGGGAACTCTGCAGAAAAGAGGTGGACCAAAGGAAGCAGGGGGAACGGATTGGAAAAAAAGGGGAACCGTGTGGAAAAATGTAGAACAGAGGCGAACCAGAGGGAGCAGGGGGAATGGATTGGAAAAGGTAGAGAACTCTGGGGAACACTGCAGAACAGAGGGGAAGCAAAGGGAGCAGGGGGTACAGGTTGGAAAAAATGTGGAGAACCGTGAGGAACACTGCAGAACAGTGAGGAACCAAAGGGAGCAGGGAGAACAGATTGGAAAAAGTGGGGAACTGTGGGGAACACTGCAGAACAAAGGGGAACCAAAGGTAGCAGGGGGAACGGATTGGAAAAAGTGGGGAACCATGGGGGACACTGCAGGGCAGAGGGGAACCAAAGGCAGCATGGGGACAGATTAGAAAAAATTTGGAGAACCGTGGGGAAAACTGCAGAACAGAGAGGAACCAAAGGGAGCAGGAGGAACAGCTCGGAAAAGTGGGGACCCGTGGGGAACATTGCAGAATAGAGGGGAACCAAAGGGAGCAGGGGGAATGGATTGGAAAAAGTGGGGAAGCGTCGGGAACACTGCAGAACAGAGGAGAACCAAAGGGAGCAGGGGGAACAGATTGCAAAAAGTGGGGAACCGATTGGAAAAAGTAGGGAACTGTGTGGAAAAATGCAGAAAGGTGGGGAACCAAAGGGAGCAGGGGGAACGAATTGGAAAAGGTGGAGAACTGTGGGGAACACAGCAGAACAGAGGGGAACCAAAGGGAGCAGAGGGAACGGATTGGAAAAAGTGGGGAACGGTGGGTAACACTGCATGACAGAGGGGAACCAAAGGGAGCAGGAGGTACAGGTTGGAAAAAGTGGGGAACCGTGGAGAACACTGCAGCACAGAGGGGAACAAAAGTGAGCAGGGGAAACGGATTGCAAAAAGTGGGGCCCATGGCGAACACTGCATGACAGAGGGTAATCAAACGGAGCAGGGGGAACCGATTGGAAAAAGTGGGGAACTGTGGGGAACACTGCAGAACAGAGGGGAACCAAATGTAGCAGGGGGAATGGATTGGAAAAAGTGGGGAACCATGGAGGACACTGCAGGGCAGAGGGGAACCAAAGGGAGCATGGGAACAGATTAGAAAAAAATTGGAGAACCGTGGGGAAAACTGCAGAACAGAGCGGAACCAAAGGGAGCAGGGGGAACAGATTGGAAAAGTGCGGACCCGTGGGGAACAATGCAGAACAGAGAGGAACCAAAGGGAGAAGGGGGAACAGATTGGAAAAAGTGGGGAATCGTGGGGAGTTCTGCAGAACAGTGGGGACCCAAAGGGAGCAGGGGGAAAGGATTCGAAAAAGTGGACGGTGGGAAACTCTGCAGAAAAGAGGTGGACCAAAGGAAGCAGGGGGAACGGATTGGAAAAAAAGGGGAACCGTGTGGAAAAATGTAGAACAGAGGCGAACCAGAGGGAGCAGGGGGAATGGATTGGAAAAGGTAGAGAACTCTGGGGAACACTGCAGAACAGAGGGGAAGCAAAGGGAGCAGGGGGTACAGGTTGGAAAAAATGTGGAGAACCGTGAGGAACACTGCAGAACAGTGAGGAACCAAAGGGAGCAGGGAGAACAGATTGGAAAAAGTTGGGAACCGTGTGTAAAAATGCAGAACAGTGGGTAACCAAAGGGAGCAGGAAGAACAGATTGGAAAAAGTGGGTAACCGTGAGGAACACTGCAGAACAGAGGGGCACCAAAGGGAGCAGGGGGTACTGTTTGGAAAAGTGGGTAACCGTGGGGAAAAATGCAGAACAGAGGGGAACCAAAGGGAGCAGGGGGAACAGATTCGAAAAAGTGGGGATTCGTGTAGAGATCTGCAGGACAGAGGTGAACCAAAGGAAGCAGGGGGAACGGATTGGAAAAAGTGGGGAAGCGTCGGGAACACTGCAGAACAGAGGAGAACCAAAGGTAGCAGGGGGAACGGATTGGAAAAAGTGGGGAACCATGGGGGACACTGCAGGGCAGAGGGGAACCAAAGGCAGCATGGGGACAGATTAGAAAAAATTTGGAGAACCGTGGGGAAAACTGCAGAACAGAGAGGAACCAAAGGGAGCAGGAGGAACAGCTCGGAAAAGTGGGGACCCGTGGGGAACATTGCAGAATAGAGGGGAACCAAAGGGAGCAGGGGGAATGGATTGGAAAAAGTGGGGAAGCGTCGGGAACACTGCAGAACAGAGGAGAACCAAAGGGAGCAGGGGGAACAGATTGCAAAAAGTGGGGAACCGATTGGAAAAAGTAGGGAACTGTGTGGAAAAATGCAGAAAGGTGGGGAACCAAAGGGAGCAGGGGGAACGAATTGGAAAAGGTGGAGAACTGTGGGGAACACAGCAGAACAGAGGGGAACCAAAGGGAGCAGAGGGAACGGATTGGAAAAAGTGGGGAACGGTGGGTAACACTGCATGACAGAGGGGAACCAAAGGGAGCAGGAGGTACAGGTTGGAAAAAGTGGGGAACCGTGGAGAACACTGCAGCACAGAGGGGAACAAAAGTGAGCAGGGGAAACGGATTGCAAAAAGTGGGGCCCATGGCGAACACTGCATGACAGAGGGTAATCAAACGGAGCAGGGGGAACCGATTGGAAAAAGTGGGGAACTGTGGGGAACACTGCAGAACAGAGGGGAACCAAATGTAGCAGGGGGAATGGATTGGAAAAAGTGGGGAACCATGGAGGACACTGCAGGGCAGAGGGGAACCAAAGGGAGCATGGGAACAGATTAGAAAAAAATTGGAGAACCGTGGGGAAAACTGCAGAACAGAGCGGAACCAAAGGGAGCAGGGGGAACAGATCGGAAAAGTGCGGACCCGTGGGGAACAATGCAGAACAGAGAGGAACCAAAGGGAGAAGGGGGAACAGATTGGAAAAAGTGGGGAATCGTGGGGAGTTCTGCAGAACAGTGGGGACCCAAAGGGAGCAGGGGGAAAGGATTCGAAAAAGTGGACGGTGGGAAACTCTGCAGAAAAGAGGTGGACCAAAGGAAGCAGGGGGAACGGATTGGAAAAAAAGGGGAACCGTGTGGAAAAATGTAGAACAGAGGCGAACCAGAGGGAGCAGGGGGAATGGATTGGAAAAGGTAGAGAACTCTGGGGAACACTGCAGAACAGAGGGGAAGCAAAGGGAGCAGGGGGTACAGGTTGGAAAAAATGTGGAGAACCGTGAGGAACACTGCAGAACAGTGAGGAACCAAAGGGAGCAGGGAGAACAGATTGGAAAAAGTTGGGAACCGTGTGTAAAAATGCAGAACAGTGGGTAACCAAAGGGAGCAGGAAGAACAGATTGGAAAAAGTGGGTAACCGTGAGGAACACTGCAGAACAGAGGGGCACCAAAGGGAGCAGGGGGTACTGTTTGGAAAAGTGGGTAACCGTGGGGAAAAATGCAGAACAGAGGGGAACCAAAGGGAGCAGGGGGAACAGATTCGAAAAAGTGGGGATTCGTGTAGAGATCTGCAGGACAGAGGTGAACCAAAGGAAGCAGGGGGAACGGATTGGAAAAAGTGGGGAAGCGTCGGGAACACTGCAGAACAGAGGAGAACCAAAGGGAGCAGGGGGAACAGATCGGAAAAGTGCGGACCCGTGGGGAACAATGCAGAACAGAGAGGAACCAAAGGGAGAAGGGGGAACAGATTGGAAAAAGTGGGGAATCGTGGGGAGTTCTGCAGAACAGTGGGGACCCAAGGGTGCAGGGGGAAAGGATTTGAAAAAGTGGACGGTGGGGAACTCTGCAGAAAAGAGGTGGACCAAAGGAAGCAGGGGGAACGGATTGGAAAAAAAGGGGAACCGTGTGGAAAAATGTAGAACAGAGGCGAACCAGAGGGAGCAGGGGGAATGGATTGGAAAAGGTAGAGAACTCTGGGGAACACTGCAGAACAGAGGGGAAGCAAAGGGAGCAGGGGGTACAGGTTGGAAAAAATGTGGAGAACCGTGAGGAACACTGCAGAACAGTGAGGAACCAAAGGGAGCAGGGAG
This sequence comes from Narcine bancroftii, assembly GCF_036971445.1. Classification (NCBI taxonomy): domain Eukaryota; kingdom Metazoa; phylum Chordata; class Chondrichthyes; order Torpediniformes; family Narcinidae; genus Narcine; species Narcine bancroftii. The sequence continues at coordinate 735,740 of NW_027211847.1, forward strand.
AACAGATTGGAAAAAGTGGGGAACTGTGGGGAACACTGCAGAACAAAGGGGAACCAAAGGTAGCAGGGGGAACGGATTGGAAAAAGTGGGGAACCATGGGGGACACTGCAGGGCAGAGGGGAACCAAAGGCAGCATGGGGACAGATTAGAAAAAATTTGGAGAACCGTGGGGAAAACTGCAGAACAGAGAGGAACCAAAGGGAGCAGGAGGAACAGCTCGGAAAAGTGGGGACCCGTGGGGAACATTGCAGAATAGAGGGGAACCAAAGGGAGCAGGGGGAATGGATTGGAAAAAGTGGGGAAGCGTCGGGAACACTGCAGAACAGAGGAGAACCAAAGGGAGCAGGGGGAACAGATTGCAAAAAGTGGGGAACCGATTGGAAAAAGTAGGGAACTGTGTGGAAAAATGCAGAAAGGTGGGGAACCAAAGGGAGCAGGGGGAACGAATTGGAAAAGGTGGAGAACTGTGGGGAACACAGCAGAACAGAGGGGAACCAAAGGGAGCAGAGGGAACGGATTGGAAAAAGTGGGGAACGGTGGGTAACACTGCATGACAGAGGGGAACCAAAGGGAGCAGGAGGTACAGGTTGGAAAAAGTGGGGAACCGTGGAGAACACTGCAGCACAGAGGGGAACAAAAGTGAGCAGGGGAAACGGATTGCAAAAAGTGGGGCCCATGGCGAACACTGCATGACAGAGGGTAATCAAACGGAGCAGGGGGAACCGATTGGAAAAAGTGGGGAACTGTGGGGAACACTGCAGAACAGAGGGGAACCAAATGTAGCAGGGGGAATGGATTGGAAAAAGTGGGGAACCATGGAGGACACTGCAGGGCAGAGGGGAACCAAAGGGAGCATGGGAACAGATTAGAAAAAAATTGGAGAACCGTGGGGAAAACTGCAGAACAGAGCGGAACCAAAGGGAGCAGGGGGAACAGATCGGAAAAGTGCGGACCCGTGGGGAACAATGCAGAACAGAGAGGAACCAAAGGGAGAAGGGGGAACAGATTGGAAAAAGTGGGGAATCGTGGGGAGTTCTGCAGAACAGTGGGGACCCAAAGGGAGCAGGGGGAAAGGATTCGAAAAAGTGGACGGTGGGAAACTCTGCAGAAAAGAGGTGGACCAAAGGAAGCAGGGGGAACGGATTGGAAAAAAAGGGGAACCGTGTGGAAAAATGTAGAACAGAGGCGAACCAGAGGGAGCAGGGGGAATGGATTGGAAAAGGTAGAGAACTCTGGGGAACACTGCAGAACAGAGGGGAAGCAAAGGGAGCAGGGGGTACAGGTTGGAAAAAATGTGGAGAACCGTGAGGAACACTGCAGAACAGTGAGGAACCAAAGGGAGCAGGGAGAACAGATTGGAAAAAGTGGGGAACTGTGGGGAACACTGCAGAACAAAGGGGAACCAAAGGTAGCAGGGGGAACGGATTGGAAAAAGTGGGGAACCATGGGGGACACTGCAGGGCAGAGGGGAACCAAAGGCAGCATGGGGACAGATTAGAAAAAATTTGGAGAACCGTGGGGAAAACTGCAGAACAGAGAGGAACCAAAGGGAGCAGGAGGAACAGCTCGGAAAAGTGGGGACCCGTGGGGAACATTGCAGAATAGAGGGGAACCAAAGGGAGCAGGGGGAATGGATTGGAAAAAGTGGGGAAGCGTCGGGAACACTGCAGAACAGAGGAGAACCAAAGGGAGCAGGGGGAACAGATTGCAAAAAGTGGGGAACCGATTGGAAAAAGTAGGGAACTGTGTGGAAAAATGCAGAAAGGTGGGGAACCAAAGGGAGCAGGGGGAACGAATTGGAAAAGGTGGAGAACTGTGGGGAACACAGCAGAACAGAGGGGAACCAAAGGGAGCAGAGGGAACGGATTGGAAAAAGTGGGGAACGGTGGGTAACACTGCATGACAGAGGGGAACCAAAGGGAGCAGGAGGTACAGGTTGGAAAAAGTGGGGAACCGTGGAGAACACTGCAGCACAGAGGGGAACAAAAGTGAGCAGGGGAAACGGATTGCAAAAAGTGGGGCCCATGGCGAACACTGCATGACAGAGGGTAATCAAACGGAGCAGGGGGAACCGATTGGAAAAAGTGGGGAACTGTGGGGAACACTGCAGAACAGAGGGGAACCAAATGTAGCAGGGGGAATGGATTGGAAAAAGTGGGGAACCATGGAGGACACTGCAGGGCAGAGGGGAACCAAAGGGAGCATGGGAACAGATTAGAAAAAAATTGGAGAACCGTGGGGAAAACTGCAGAACAGAGCGGAACCAAAGGGAGCAGGGGGAACAGATCGGAAAAGTGCGGACCCGTGGGGAACAATGCAGAACAGAGAGGAACCAAAGGGAGAAGGGGGAACAGATTGGAAAAAGTGGGGAATCGTGGGGAGTTCTGCAGAACAGTGGGGACCCAAAGGGAGCAGGGGGAAAGGATTCGAAAAAGTGGACGGTGGGAAACTCTGCAGAAAAGAGGTGGACCAAAGGAAGCAGGGGGAACGGATTGGAAAAAAAGGGGAACCGTGTGGAAAAATGTAGAACAGAGGCGAACCAGAGGGAGCAGGGGGAATGGATTGGAAAAGGTAGAGAACTCTGGGGAACACTGCAGAACAGAGGGGAAGCAAAGGGAGCAGGGGGTACAGGTTGGAAAAAATGTGGAGAACCGTGAGGAACACTGCAGAACAGTGAGGAACCAAAGGGAGCAGGGAGAACAGATTGGAAAAAGTTGGGAACCGTGTGTAAAAATGCAGAACAGTGGGTAACCAAAGGGAGCAGGAAGAACAGATTGGAAAAAGTGGGTAACCGTGAGGAACACTGCAGAACAGAGGGGCACCAAAGGGAGCAGGGGGTACTGTTTGGAAAAGTGGGTAACCGTGGGGAAAAATGCAGAACAGAGGGGAACCAAAGGGAGCAGGGGGAACAGATTCGAAAAAGTGGGGATTCGTGTAGAGATCTGCAGGACAGAGGTGAACCAAAGGAAGCAGGGGGAACGGATTGGAAAAAGTGGGGGACAGTGTGGAAAAATGCAGAACAGAGGGCAACCAGAGTTAGCAGGGGAAACAGATTGGAAAAAGTGGGGAACTGTGGGGAAAACTGCAGAACAGAGGGCAAAAAAACAGAACTGGGGGAATGGATTGCAAAAAGTTGGGAACCGTGGAGGACATTGCAGAACAGGGGAAACCAAAGGGAGGCAGGGCAAACAGTTTGTAAAAAAGTGGGGAACCGTGGGGAATGCTGCAGAACAGTATGAAACCAAAGCGAGCCGGGGGAATGGTTTGGAATATGTGGGGAACCGTGGGGAAAACTGCAGAACAGAGTGGAGACAAAGGAGCAGGGGGAACAGATTGTAAAAAGTGGGGAACCGTGGTGAACACTGCAGAACAGAGGGGAAACAAACGGAGCAGGGGGAACGGATTGAAAAAGTTGATAACTGTGGAGAACACGGCAGGACAGAGGGGAACCAAAGGGAACAAGGGGAACAGGTTGGAAAAAGTGGGATCCCATGGGTAGCACTGCAAGGCAGAGGGGAACCATAGGGAGCAGGGGGTACAGGATGGAAAAAAATGTGGAGAATCATGGGGAACACTGCACAATAGAGGGGAACCAAAGGGAGCAGGGGGAATGGATTGGAAAAAGTGGGGAAGCGTCGGGAACACTGCAGAACAGAGGAGAACCAAAGGGAGCAGGGGGAACAGATTGCAAAAAGTGGGGAACCGATTGGAAAAAGTAGGGAACCGTGGGGAAAAATGCCGAAAGGTTGGGAACCAAAGGGAGCAGGGGGAACGAATTGGAAAAGGTGGAGAACTGTGGGGAACACAGCAGAACAGAGGGGAACCAAAGGGAGCAGAGGGAACGGATTGGAAAAAGTGGAGAACCGTGGGGAACACTGCATGACAGAGGGGAACCAAAGGGAGCAGGAGGTACAGGTTGGAAATAGTGGGGAACCGCGGAGAAGACTGCAGCACAGAGGGGAACAAAAGTGAGCAGGGGAAACGGATTGCAAAAAGTGGGGTCCATGGCGAACACTGCATGACAGAGGGTAATCAAAGGGAGCAGGGGGTACCGATTGGAAAAAGTGGGGAACTGAGGGGAACACTGCAGAACAGAGGGGAAGCAAAGGGAGCATGGGGAACGGATTGCAAAAAGTGGGGCCCATGGGGCACACTGGAGGACAGAGCGGAATCAAAGGGAGCAGGGGGAACTAATTGGAAAAAGTTGGGAATCGTGCACAACACTGCGGGACAGAGGGGAACCTAAGGGAACAGGGGGAACTGATAGGAAAAAGTGGGGAACCATGGGGAATACTGCAGGGCAGAGAGGAACCATAGGGAGCAGGTGCTACAGGTTGGAAAAACTGTGGAGAACCGTGAGGAAAACTGCAGAACAGTGAGGAACCAAAGGGAGCAGGGGGAACAGATTGGAAAAAGTGGGGAACCGTGTTGAAAAATGCAGAACAGTGGAGAAACAAACAGAGCAGGGTGAATGGATTGCAAAAAGTTGGGAAGCGTGGAGGACACTGCAGAACAGAGGGGAACCAAAAGGAGCAGGGCGAACAGATAGTAAAATAGTGGGGAACCGTGGGGAACGCTGCAGAACAGTATGAAACCAAAGCGAGCCTGGGGAATGGTTTGGAAAAAGTGGGGAACAGTGGGGAAAACTGCAGAACAGAGTGGAGCCAAAGGAGCAGGGGGAACAGATTGGAAAAAGTGGGGAACTGTGGGGAACACTGCAGAACAGAGCAGAACCAAAGGGAGCAGGGGGAACAGATTGGAAAAAGTGGGGAACCGATTGGAAAAAGTAGGGAACCGTGTGGAAAAATACAGAAAGGTGGGGAACCAAAGGGAGCAAGGGGGAACGAATTGGAAAAGGTGGAGAACTGTGGGGAACAATGCAGGACAGAGGGGAACCAAAGGGAGCAGAGTGAACGGATTGAAAAAGTGGGGAACCGTGGGGAACACTGCATGACAGAGGAGAACCAAAGGCATCAGGGGGAACAGGATGGAAAAAAATGAGGAGAATCGTGGGGAACACTGCAGAATAGAGGGGAACCAAAGGCAGCAGGGGGAACGGATTGGAAAAAGTGGGGAAGCGTCGGGAACACTGCAGAACAGAGGCGATCCAAAGGGAACAGGGGGAACGGATTGAAAAAAGTGGGGAACCATGGGGGACACTGCAGAACAGGGGAAACCAAAGGGAGCAGGGCAAACAGTTTGTAAAAAAGTGGGGTACCGTGGGGAATGCTGCAGAACAGTATGAAACCAAAGCGAGCCGGGGGAATGGTTTGGAAAATGTGGGGAACCGTGGGGAAAACTGCAGAACAGAGGGGAATCAAACGGAGCAGGGGCAACGGATTGCAAAAAGTTGGGAACCGTGGAGAACACGGAAGGACAGAGGGGAATCAAAGGGAACAAGGGGAACAGGTTGGAAAAAGTGGTGTCCCATGGGTAACACTGCAAGGCAGAGGTGAACCATAGGGAGCAGGGGGTAGAGTATGTAAAAATATGTGGAGAATCGTGGGGAACACTGCAGAATAGAGGGGAACCAAAGGGAGCAGGGGGAACGGATTGGAAAAAGTGGGGAAGCGTCGGGAACACTGCAGAACAGAGGAGAACCAAAGGGAGCAGGGGGAACAGATTGGAAAGCGTGGGGAACCGTTTGGAAAAAGTAGGGAACCGTGTGGAAAAATGCAGTATAGTGGGGAACCAAAGGGAGTAGGGGGAACGAATTGGAAAAGGTGGAGAACTGTGGGGAACACTGCAGAACAGAGGGGAACCAAAGGGAGCAGGGGAAATGGATTGAAAAAGTGGGGCCCATGGCGAACACTGCATGCCAGAGGGGAATCAAAGGGAGCAGGGGAAACCGATTGGAAAAAGTGGGGAACTGTGGGGAACACTGCAGAACAAAGGGGAACCAAAGGTAGCAGGGGGAACGGATTGGAAAAAGTGGGGAACCATGGGGGACACTGCAGGGCAGAGGGGAACCAAAGGCAGCATGAGGACAGATTAGAAAAAATTTGGAGAACCATGGGGAAAACTGCAGAACAGAGAGTAACCAAAGGGAGCAGGAGGAACACCTCGGAAAAGTGGGGACCCGTGGGGAATATTGCAGAATAGTGGGGAACCAAAGGGAGCAGGGGGAATGGATTGGAAAAAGTGGGGAAGCGTCGGGAACACTGCAGAACAGAAGAGAACCAAAGGGAGCAGGGGGAACAGATTGCAAAAAGTGGGGAACCGATTGGAAAAAGTAGGGAAATGTGTGGAAAAATGCAGAAAGGTGGGGAACCAAAGGGAGCAGGGGGAACGAATTGGAAAAGGTGGAGAACTGTGGGGAACACAGCAGAACAGAGGGGAACCAAAGGGAGCAGAGGGAACGGATTGGAAAAAGTGGGGAACGGTGGATAACACTGCATGACAGAGGGGAACCAAAGGGAGCAGGAGGTACAGGTTGGAAAAAGTGGGGAACCGTGGAGAACACTGCAGCACAGAGGGGAACAAAAGTGAGCAGAGGAAACGGATTGCAAAAAGTGGGGCCCATGGCGAACACTGCATGACAGAAGGTAATCAAAGGGAGCAGGGGGAACCATTTGGAAAAAGTGGGGAACTGTGGGGAACACTGCAGAACAGAGGGGAACCAAAGGGAGCAGGGGGAACGAATTGGAAAAAAATTGGAGAACCGTGGGAAAACTGCAGAACAGAGCGGAACCAAAGGGAGCAGGGGGAACAGATCGGAAAAGTGCGGACCCGTGGGGAACAATGCAGAACAGAGAGGAACCAAAGGGAGAAGGGGGAACAGATTGGAAAAAGTGGGGAATCGTGGGGAGTTCTGCAGAACAGTGGGGACCCAAAGGGAGCAGGGGGAAAGGATTCGAAAAAGTGGGGAACAGTGTGGAAAAATGCAGATCAGAGGGGAACCAGAGGTAGCAGGGGAAACAGATTGGAAAAAGTGGGGAACCGTGGGGAACACTGCAGAACAGAGTGGAGCGAAAGGAGCAGGGGGAACAGATTGGAAAAAGTGGGGTCCCATGGGGAACACTGCAAGGCAGAGGGGAACCATAGGGAGCAGGGGGTACAGGATGGAAAAAAAGTGAGAAACGTAGGGAACAATGCAGAATAGAGGGGAACCAAAGGGAACAGGGGGAACGGATTGTAAAAAGTTGGGCCGATGGGGAACACTGTACGACAGAGGGGAATCAAAGGGAGCAGGGGGAACTGATTGGAAAAAGTGGGGAACTGTGGTGAACACTGTAGAACAGAGGACAAACAAACGGAGCAGGGGGAATGGATTTCAAAAAGTTGGTAACCGTGGAGGACAATGCAGGACAGAGGGGAAAGAAACAGAGCAGGGGGAATGGATTGCAAAAAGTTGGTAAGCGTGGAGGACACTGCAGAACAGAGGGGAACCAAAGGGAGCAGGGCGAACAGATTGTAAAAAAGTGGGGAACCGTGGGGAACGCTGCAGAACTGAGTGGAGCCAAAGGAGCAGGGGGAACAGATTGGAAAAAGTGGGGAACCGTGGGGAACACTGCCGAACAGAGGGGAAACAAACGGAGCAGGGGGAACGGATTGCAAAAAGTTGATAACTGTGGAGAACACGGCAGGACAGAGGGGAACCAAAGGGAACAAGGGGAACAGGTTGGAAAAAGTGGGGTCCCATGGGTTGCACTGCAAGGCAGAGGGGAACCATAGTGAGCAGGGGGTACAGGATGGAAAAAAATGTGGAGAATCGTGGGGAACACTGCAGAATAGAGGGGAACCAAAGGGAGCAGGGGGAATGGATAGGAATAAGTGGGGAAGCGTCGGGAACACTGCAGAACAGAAGAGAACCAAAGGGAGCAGGGGGAACAGATTGCAAAAAGTGGGGAACCGATTGGAAAAAGTAGGGAACCGTGTGGAAAAATGCAGAAAGGTGGGGAACCAAAGGAAGCAGGGGGAACGAATTGGAAAAGGTGGAGAACTGTGGGGAACACAGCAGAACATAGGGGAACCAAAGGGAGCAGAGGGAACGGATTGGAAAAAGTGGGGAACCGTGGGGAACACTGCATGACAGAGGGGAACCAAAGGGAGCAGGGAGAACGGATTGGAAAAAAATTGGAGAACCGTGGGAAAACTGCAGAACAGAGCGGAACCAAAGGGAGCAGGGGGAACAGATCGGAAAAGTGCGGACCCGTGGGGAACAATGCAGAACAGAGAGGAACCAAAGGGAGAAGGGGGAACAGATTGGAAAAAGTGGGGAATCGTGGGGAGTTCTGCAGAACAGTGGGGACCCAAAGGGAGCAGGGGGAAAGGATTCGAAAAAGTGGGGAACAGTGTGGAAAAATGCAGATCAGAGGGGAACCAGAGGTAGCAGGGGTAACAGATTGGAAAAAGTGGGGAACCGTGGGGAACACTGCAGAACAGAGGGGCAACAAAGGGAGCAGTGGGAATGCATTGGAAAAAGTGGGGTACCGTGTGCAAAAATGCAGAACAGTGGGGAACCAAAGGGAGCAGGAGGAACAGATTGGAAAAAGTTGAGAACAGTGGGCAACACTGCAGAACAGAGGGGAATCAAAGGGTGCAGGGGGAACAGATTGGAAAAAGTGGGGAACCGTGAGGAACACTGAAGAACAGAGGTGAACCAAAGGGAGCAGAGGGTAGAGTTCAGAAAAGTGGGGAATTGTGGGGAGTTCTGCAGAACAGAGGTGAACCAAAGGAAGCAGGGGGCTCGGATTGGAAAAAGTGGGGAACAGTGTGGAAAAATGCAGAACAGAGGGGAACCAGAGGTAGCAGGGGAAACAGATTGGAAAAAGTGGGGAACCATGGGGAACACTGCAGAACAGAGGGGCACCAAAGGGAGCAGTGGGAATGCATTGGAAAAAGTGGGGAACCGTGGGGAACACTGCACGACAGAGGGGAACCAAAGGAAGCAGGGGGAACGGATTGTAAAAAGTTGCGCCGATGGGGAACACTGAAGAAAAGAGAGGAATCAAAGGGAGCAGGGGGAACTGATTGGAAAAAGTGGGGAACTGTGGGGAACACTGCAGAACAGAGGGCAAACAAATGAAACAGGGGGAATCGATTGCAAAGAGTTGGGAACCGTGGAGGACAATGCAGAACAGGGGAAACCAAAGGGAGCAGGGCAAAGAGTTTGTAAAAAAGTGGGGAACCGTGGGGAATGCTGCAGAACAGTATGAAACCAAAGAGAGCCGGGGGAATGGTTTGGAAAATGTGGGGAACCGTGGGGAAAACTGAAGAACAGAGTGGAGACAAAGGAGCAGGGGGAACAGTTTGGAAAAAGTGGGGAACCATGGGGAACACTGCAGAACAGAGGGGAACCAAACGGAGCAGGGGCAACGGTTTGCAAAAAGTTGGGAACCGTGGAGAACATGGAAGGACAGAGGGGAACCAAAGGGAACAAGGGGAACAGGTTCGAAAAAGTGGTGTCCCATGGGTAACACTGCAACGCAGAGGTGAACCATAGGAAGCAGGAAGTACAGTATGTAAAAAAATGTGGAGAATCATGGGGAACACTGTAGAATAGAGGGGAACCAAAGGGAGCAGGGGGAACGGATTGGAAAAAGTGGGGAAGCGTCGGGAACACTGCAGAATAGAGGAGAACCAAAGGGAGCAGGGGGAACAGATTGGAAAAAGTGGGGAACCGATTGGAAATAGTAGGGAACCGTGTGGAAAAATACAGAAATGTGGGGAACCAAAGGGAGCAGGGGGAACGAATTGGAAAAGGTGGGGAACCGTGGGGCACACTGCATGACAGAGGGGAACCAAAGTGATCAGGGGGAACAGATAGGAAAAAATTGGGGAACTGTGAAAACACTACCTGACAGAGGGGAACCAAAGGGAACAGGAGGTACAGGTTGGAAAAAGTGGGGAACCGTGGAGGACACTGTAGGACAGAGGGGAACCAAAGGGAGCAGGGCGAACAGATTGTAAAAAAGTGGGGAACCGTGGGGAACACTGCAGAACAGTATGAAACCAAAGCGAGCCGGGGGATCAGTTTGGAAAATGTGGGGAAACGTGGAGATCACTGCAGAACAGAGGGGAACCAAAGGGAACAGGGCTACAGATTGGAAAAAGTGGGGAACCGTGGGGAACACTGAACAATAGAGGGGAACCAAAGGGAGCAGGGGAAATGGATTGGAAAAAGCGGGGAACCGTGGGAAACACTGCAGAACCAAAGGGAGCAGGTGGAACAGTTTGGAAAAAATGTGGAAAACCATGGTGAAAACTGCAGAACAGAGTGGAGCGACAGGAGCAGGGGGAACAGATTGGAAAAAGTGGGGTCCCATGGGGAACACTGCAAGGCAGAGGGGAACCATAGGGAGCAGGGGGTACAGGATGGAAAAAAAGTGAGAAACGTAGGGAACAATGCAGAATAGAGGGGAACCAAAGGGAACAGGGGGAACGGATTGTAAAAAGTTGGGCCGATGGGGAACACTGTAGGACAGAGGGGAATCAAAGGGAGCAGGGGGAACTGATTGGAAAAAGTGGGGAACTGTGGTGAACACTGTAGAACAGAGGGCAAACAAACGGAGCAGGGGGAATGGATTGCAAAAAGTTGGTAACCGTGGAGGACAATGCAGGACAGAGGGGAAAGAAACAGAGCAGGGGGAATGGATTGCAAAAAGTTGGTAAGCGTGGAGGACACTGCAGAACAGAGGGGAACCAAAGGGAGGAGGGCGAACAGATTGTAAAAAAGTGGGGAAACGTGGGGAACGCTGCAGAACAGTGTGAAAAGAAAGCGAGCCGGGGGAATGGTTTGGAAAATGTGGGGAACCGTGGGGAAAACTGAAGAACAGAGTGGAGCCAAAGGAGCAGGGGGAACAGATTGGAAAAAGTGGGGAACCGTGTGGAAAAATGTAGAACAGAGGCGAACCAGAGGGAGCAGGGGGAATGGATTGGAAAAGGTAGAGAACTCTGGGGAACACTGCAGAACAGAGGGGAAGCAAAGGGAGCAGGGGGTACAGGTTGGAAAAAATGTGGAGAACCGTGAGGAACACTGCAGAACAGTGAGGAACCAAAGGGAGCAGGGAGAATAGATTGGAAAAAGTGGGGAACTGTGGGGAACACTGCAGAACAAAGGGGAACCAAAGGTAGCAGGGGGAACGGATTGGAAAAAGTGGGGAACCATGGGGGACACTGCAGGGCAGAGGGGAACCAAAGGCAGCATGGGGACAGATTAGAAAAAATTTGGAGAACCGTGGGGAAAACTGCAGAACAGAGAGGAACCAAAGGGAGCAGGAGGAACAGCTCGGAAAAGTTGGGAACCGTGGGGAACACTGAACAATAGAGGGGAACCAAAGGGAGGAGGGGAAATGGATTGGAAAAAGCGGGGAACCGTGGGAAACACTGCAGAACCAAAGGGAGCAGGTGGAACAGTTTGGAAAAAATGTGGAAAACCATGGGGAAAACTGCAGAACAGAGTGGAGCAAAAGGAGCAGGGGGAACAGATTGGAAAAAGTGGGGTCCCATGGGGAACACTGCAAGGCAGAGGGGAACAATAGGGAGCAGGGGGTACAGGATGGAAAAAAAGTGAGAAACGTAGGGAACAATGCAGAATAGAGGGGAACCAAAGGGAACAGGGGGAACGGATTGTAAAAAGTTGGGCCGATGGGGAACACTGTAGGACAGAGGGGAATCAAAGGGAGCAGGGGGAACTGATTGGAAAAAGTGGGGAACTGTGGTGAACACTGTAGAACAGAGGGCAAACAAACGGAGCAGGGGGAATGGATTTCAAAAAGTTGGTAACCGTGGAGGACAATGCAGGACAGAGGGGAAAGAAACAGAGCAGGGGGAATGGATTGCAAAAAGTTGGTAAGCGTGGAGGACACTGCAGAACAGAGGGGAACCAAAGGGAGCAGGGCGAACAGATTGTAAAAAAGTGGGGAACCGTGGGGAACGCTGCAGAACAGTGTGAAAAGAAAGCGAGCCGGGGGAATGGTTTGGAAAATGTGGGGAATCGTGGGGAGTTCTGCAGAACAGAGGTGAACCAAAGGGAGCAGGGGGAACTGATTGGAAAAAGTGGGGAACTGTGGGGAACACTGCACGACAGAGGGGAACCAAATGAAGCAGGGGGAACGGATTGTAAAAAGTTTGGCCGATGGGGAACACTGTAGGACAGAGGGGAATCAAAGGGAGCAGGGGGAACTGATTGGAAAAAGTGGGGAACTGTGGGGAACAATGCAGAACAGAGGGCAAACAAACGGAGCAGGGGGAATGGATTGCAAAAAGTTGGTAACCGTGGAGGACAATGCAGAACAGAGGGGAAACAAACAGAGCAGGGGGAATGGATTGCAAAAAGTAGGTAAGCGTGGAGGACACTGCAGAACAGAGGGGAACCAAAGGGAGCAGGGCGAACAGATTGTAAAAAAGTGGGGAACCGTGGGGAACGATGCAGAACAGAGTGGAGCCAAAGGAGCAGGGGGAACAGATTGGAAAAAGTGGGGAACCGTGGGGAACACTGCCGAACAGAGGGGAAACAAACGGAGCAGGGGGAACGGATTGCAAAAAGTTGATAACTGTGGAGAACACGGCAGGACAGAGGGGAACCAAAGGGAACAAGGGGAACAGGTTGGAAAAAGTGGGGTCCCATGGGTTGCACTGCAAGGCAGAGGGGAACCATAGTGAGCAGGGGGTACAGGATGGAAAAAAATGTGGAGAATCGTGGGGAACACTGCAGAATAGAGGGGAACCAAAGGGAGCAGGGGGAATGGATAGGAATAAGTGGGGAAGCGTCGGGAACACTGCAGAACAGAAGAGAACCAAAGTGAGCAGGGGGAACAGATTGCAAAAAGTGGGGAACCGATTGGAAAAAGTAGGGAACCGTGTGGAAAAATGCAGAAAGGTGGGGAACCAAATGGAGCAGGGGGAACAAATTGGAAAAGGTGGAGAACTGTGGGGAACACAGCAGAACAGAGGGGAACCAAAGGGAGCAGAGGGAACGGATTGGAAAAAGTGGGGAACCGTGGGGAACACTGCATGACAGAGGGGAACCAAAGGGAGAAGGGGGAACAGATTGGAAAAAGTGGGGAATGGTGGGGAGTTCTGCAGAACAGTGGGGACCCAAAGGGAGCAGGGGGAAAGGATTCGAAAAAGTGGGGAACAGTGTGGAAAAATGCAGATCAGAGGGGAACCAGAGGTAGCAGGGGTAACAGATTGGAAAAAGTGGGGAACCGTGGGGAACACTGCGGAACAGAGGGGCAACAAAGGGAGCAGTGGGAATGCATTGGAAAAAGTGGGGTACCGTGTGCAAAAATGCAGAACAGTGGGGAACCAAAGGGAGCAGGAGGAACAGATTGGAAAAAGTTGAGAACAGTGGGCAACACTGCAGAACAGAGGGGAATCAAAGGGAACAAGGGGAACAGGTTGGAAAAAGTGGGATCCCATGGGTAGCACTGCAAGGCAGAGGGGAACCATAGGGAGCAGGGGGTACAGGATGGAAAAAAATGTGGAGAATCATGGGGAAAACTGCAGAATAGAGGGGAACCAAAGGGAGCAGGGGGAATGGATTGGAAAAAGGTGGAGAACTGTGGGGAACACTGCAGAACAGAGGGGAACCAAAGGGAGCAGAGGGAACGGATTGGAAAAAGTGGGGAACCGTGGGGAACACTGCGGGACAGAGGGGAACCTAAGGGAACAGGGGGAACAGATTGGAAAAAGTGGGGCCCATGGTGAACACTGCATGCCAGAGGGGAATCAAAGGGAGCAGGGGAAACCGATTGGAAAAAGTGGGGAACTGTGGGGAACACTGCAGAACAAAGGGGAACCAAAGGTAGCAGGGGGAACGGATTGGAAAAAGTGGGGAACCATGGGGGACACTGCAGGGCAGAGGGGAACCAAAGGCAGCATGGGGACAGATTAGAAAAAATTTGGAGAACCGTGGGGAAAACTGCAGAACAGAGAGGAACCAAAGGGAGCAGGAGGAACAGCTCGGAAAAGTGGGGACCCGTGGGGAACAGTGCAGAATAGAGGGGAACCAAAGGGAGCAGGGAGAATGGATTGGAAAAAGTGGGGAAGCGTCGGGAACACTGCAGAACAGAGGAGAACCAAAGGGAGCAGGGGGAACAGATCGGAAAAGTGCGGACCCGTGGGGAACAATGCAGAACAGAGAGGAACCAAAGGGAGAAGGGGGAACAGATTGGAAAAAGTGGGGAATCGTGGGGAGTTCTGCAGAACAGTGGGGACCCAAGGGAGCAGGGGGAAAGGATTTGAAAAAGTGGACGGTGGGGAACTCTGCAGAAAAGAGGTGGACCAAAGGAAGCAGGGGGAACGGATTGGAAAAAAAGGGGAACCGTGTGGAAAAATGTAGAACAGAGGCGAACCAGAGGGAGCAGGGGGAATGGATTGGAAAAGGTAGAGAACTCTGGGGAACACTGCAGAACAGAGGGGAAGCAAAGGGAGCAGGGGGTACAGGTTGGAAAAAATGTGGAGAACCGTGAGGAACACTGCAGAACAGTGAGGAACCAAAGGGAGCAGGGAGAACAGATTGGAAAAAGTGGGGAACTGTGGGGAACACTGCAGAACAAAGGGGAACCAAAGGTAGCAGGGGGAACGGATTGGAAAAAGTGGGGAACCATGGGGGACACTGCAGGGCAGAGGGGAACCAAAGGCAGCATGGGGACAGATTAGAAAAAATTTGGAGAACCGTGGGGAAAACTGCAGAACAGAGAGGAACCAAAGGGAGCAGGAGGAACAGCTCGGAAAAGTGGGGACCCGTGGGGAACATTGCAGAATAGAGGGGAACCAAAGGGAGCAGGGGGAATGGATTGGAAAAAGTGTGGAAGCGTCGGGAACACTGCAGAACAGAGGAGAACCAAAGGGAGCAGGGGGAACAGATTGCAAAAAGTGGGGAACCGATTGGAAAAAGTAGGGAACTGTGTGGAAAAATGCAGAAAGGTGGGGAACCAAAGGGAGCAGGGGGAACGAATTGGAAAAGGTGGAGAACTGTGGGGAACACAGCAGAACAGAGGGGAACCAAAGGGAGCAGAGGGAACGGATTGGAAAAAGTGGGGAACGGTGGGTAACACTGCATGACAGAGGGGAACCAAAGGGAGCAGGAGGTACAGGTTGGAAAAAGTGGGGAACCGTGGAGAACACTGCAGCACAGAGGGGAACAAAAGTGAGCAGGGGAAACGGATTGCAAAAAGTGGGGCCCATGGCGAACACTGCATGACAGAGGGTAATCAAACGGAGCAGGGGGAACCGATTGGAAAAAGTGGGGAACTGTGGGGAACACTGCAGAACAGAGGGGAACCAAATGTAGCAGGGGGAATGGATTGGAAAAAGTGGGGAACCATGGAGGACACTGCAGGGCAGAGGGGAACCAAAGGGAGCATGGGAACAGATTAGAAAAAAATTGGAGAACCGTGGGGAAAACTGCAGAACAGAGCGGAACCAAAGGGAGCAGGGGGAACAGATCGGAAAAGTGCGGACCCGTGGGGAACAATGCAGAACAGAGAGGAACCAAAGGGAGAAGGGGGAACAGATTGGAAAAAGTGGGGAATCGTGGGGAGTTCTGCAGAACAGTGGGGACCCAAAGGGAGCAGGGGGAAAGGATTCGAAAAAGTGGACGGTGGGAAACTCTGCAGAAAAGAGGTGGACCAAAGGAAGCAGGGGGAACGGATTGGAAAAAAAGGGGAACCGTGTGGAAAAATGTAGATCAGAGGCGAACCAGAGGGAGCAGGGGGAATGGATTGGAAAAGGTAGAGAACTCTGGGGAACACTGCAGAACAGAGGGGAAGCAAAGGGTGCAGGGGGTACAGGTTGGAAAAAATGTGGAGAACCGTGAGGAACACTGCAGAACAGTGAGGAACCAAAGGGAGCAGGGAGAACAGATTGGAAAAAGTTGGGAACCGTGTGTAAAAATGCAGAACAGTGGGTAACCAAAGGGAGCAGGAAGAACAGATTGGAAAAAGTGGGTAACCGTGAGGAACACTGCAGAACAGAGGGGCACCAAAGGGAGCAGGGGGTACTGTTTGGAAAAGTGGGTAACCGTGGGGAAAAATGCAGAACAGAGGGGAACCAAAGGGAGCAGGGGGAACAGATTCGAAAAAGTGGGGATTCGTGTAGAGATCTGCAGGACAGAGGTGAACCAAAGGAAGCAGGGGGAACGGATTGGAAAAAGTGGGGGACAGTGTGGAAAAATGCAGAACAGAGGGCAACCAGAGTTAGCAGGGGAAACAGATTGGAAAAAGTGGGGAACTGTGGGGAAAACTGCAGAACAGAGGGCAAAAAAACAGAACTGGGGGAATGGATTGCAAAAAGTTGGGAACCGTGGAGGACATTGCAGAACAGGGGAAACCAAAGGGAGGCAGGGCAAACAGTTTGTAAAAAAGTGGGGAACCGTGGGGAATGCTGCAGAACAGTATGAAACCAAAGCGAGCCGGGGGAATGGTTTGGAATATGTGGGGAACCGTGGGGAAAACTGCAGAACAGAGTGGAGACAAAGGAGCAGGGGGAACAGATTGTAAAAAGTGGGGAACCGTGGTGAACACTGCAGAACAGAGGGGAAACAAACGGAGCAGGGGGAACGGATTGAAAAAGTTGATAACTGTGGAGAACACGGCAGGACAGAGGGGAACCAAAGGGAACAAGGGGAACAGGTTGGAAAAAGTGGGATCCCATGGGTAGCACTGCAAGGCAGAGGGGAACCATAGGGAGCAGGGGTACAGGATGGAAAAAAATGTGGAGAATCATGGGGAACACTGCACAATAGAGGGGAACCAAAGGGAGCAGGGGGAATGGATTGGAAAAAGTGGGGAAGCGTCGGGAACACTGCAGAACAGAGGAGAACCAAAGGGAGCAGGGGGAACAGATTGCAAAAAGTGGGGAACCGATTGGAAAAAGTAGGGAACCGTGGGGAAAAATGCCGAAAGGTGGGGAACCAAAGGGAGCAGGGGGAACGAATTGGAAAAGGTGGAGAACTGTGGGGAACACAGCAGAACAGAGGGGAACCAAAGGGAGCAGAGGGAACGGATTGGAAAAAGTGGAGAACCGTGGGGAACACTGCATGACAGAGGGGAACCAAAGGGAGCAGGAGGTACAGGTTGGAAATAGTGGGGAACCGCGGAGAAGACTGCAGCACAGAGGGGAACAAAAGTGAGCAGGGGAAACGGATTGCAAAAAGTGGGGTCCATGGCGAACACTGCATGACAGAGGGTAATCAAAGGGAGCAGGGGGTACCGATTGGAAAAAGTGGGGAACTGAGGGGAACACTGCAGAACAGAGGGGAAGCAAAGGGAGCATGGGGAACGGATTGCAAAAAGTGGGGCCCATGGGGCACACTGGAGGACAGAGCGGAATCAAAGGGAGCAGGGGGAACTAATTGGAAAAAGTTGGGAATCGTGCACAACACTGCGGGACAGAGGGGAACCTAAGGGAACAGGGGGAACTGATTGGAAAAAGTGGGGAACCATGGGGAATACTGCAGGGCAGAGAGGAACCATAGGGAGCAGGTGCTACAGGTTGGAAAAACTGTGGAGAACCGTGAGGAAAACTGCAGAACAGTGAGGAACCAAAGGGAGCAGGGGGAACAGATTGGAAAAAGTGGGGAACCGTGTGGAAAAATGCAGAACAGTGGAGAAACAAACAGAGCAGGGGGAATGGATTGCAAAAAGTTGGGAAGCGTGGAGGACACTGCAGAACAGAGGGGAACCAAAAAGAGCAGGGCGAACAGATAGTAAAATAGTGGGGAACCGTGGGGAACGCTGCAGAACAGTATGAAACCAAAGCGAGCCTGGGGAATGGTTTGGAAAAAGTGGGGAACAGTGGGGAAAACTGCAGAACAGAGTGGAGCCAAAGGAGCAGGGGGAACAGATTGGAAAAAGTGGGGAACTGTGGGGAACACTGCAGAACAGAGCAGAACCAAAGGGAGCAGGGGGAACAGATTGGAAAAAGTGGGGAACCGATTGGAAAAAGTAGGGAACCGTGTGGAAAAATACAGAAAGGTGGGGAACCAAAGGGAGCAAGGGGGAACGAATTGGAAAAGGTGGAGAACTGTGGGGAACAATGCAGAACAGAGGGGAACCAAAGGGAGCAGAGTGAACGGATTGAAAAAGTGGGGAACCGTGGGGAACACTGCATGACAGAGGAGAACCAAAGGCATCAGGGGGAACAGGATGGAAAAAAATGAGGAGAATCGTGGGGAACACTGCAGAATAGAGGGGAACCAAAGGCAGCAGGGGGAACGGATTGGAAAAAGTGGGGAAGTGTCGGGAACACTGCAGAACAGAGGCGATCCAAAGGGAACAGGGGGAACGGATTGAAAAAAGTGGGGAACCATGGGGGACACTGCAGGGCAGAGGGGAATCATAGGGAGCGGGGGTACAGGTTGTAAAAAGTGGGGTACCGTGTGGAAAAATGCAGAACTGTGGGGAACCAAAGGGAGCAGGAGGAACAGATTGGAAAAAGTTGAGAACAGTGGGCAACACTGCAGAACAAAGTGGAATCAAAGGGTGCAGGGGGAACAGATTGGAAAAAGTGGGTAACGGTGAGGAACACTGCAGAACAGAGGTGAACCAAAGGGAGCAGGGGGTACAGTTCGGAAAATGGGGAACCGTGGGGAACAATGCAGAACAGAGGGGAACCAAAGGAAGCAGGGGGAACGGATTGGAAAAAGTTTGGCCGATGGGGAACACTGTAGGACAGAGGGGAATCAAAGGGAGCAGGGGGAACTGATTGGAAAAAGTGGGGAACTGTGGGGAACACTGCAAAACAGAGGGCAAACAAACGGAGCAGGGGGAATGGATTGCAAAAAGTTGGTAACCGTGGAGGACAATGCAGAACAGAGGGGAAACAAACAGAGCAGGGGGAATGGATTGCAAAAAGTTGGTAAGCGTGGAGGACACTGCAGAACAGAGGGGAACCAAAGGGAGCAGGGCGAACAGATTGTAAAAAAGTGGGGAACCGTGGGGAACGCTGCAGAACAGTATGAAACCAAAGCTAGCTGGGGGAATGGTTTGGAAAATGTGGGGAACCTTGGGGAAAACTGCAGAACAGAGTGGAGCCAAAGGAGCAGGGGCAACAGATTGGAAAAAGTGGGGAACCGTGGGGAACACTGCCGAACAGAGGGGAAACAAACGGAGCAGGGGGAACGGATTGCAAAAAGTTGATAACTGTGGAGAACACGGCAGGACAGAGGGGAACCAAAGGGAACAAGGGGAACAGGTTGGAAAAAGTGGGGTCCCATGGGTTGCACTGCAAGGCAGAGGGGAACCATAGGGAGCAGGGGGTAGAGGATGGAAAAAAATGTGGAGAATCGTGGGGAACACTGCAGAATAGAGGGGAACCAAAGGGAGCAGGGGGAATGGATAGGAATAAGTGGGGAAGCGTCGGGAACACTGCAGAACAGAAGAGAACCAAAGGGAGCAGGGGGAACAGATTGCAAAAAGTGGGGAACCGATTGGAAAAAGTAGGGAACCGTGTGGAAAAATACAGAAAGGTGGGGAACCAAAGGGAGCAGGGGGAACGAATTGGAAAAGGTGGAGAACTGTGGGGAACACAGCAGAACAGAGGGGAACCAAGAGGGGAACCAAATGGAGCAGAGGGAACGGATTGGAAAAAGTGGGGAACCGTGGGGAACACTGCATGACAGAGGGGAACCAAAGGGAGCAGGGGGAACGGATTGGAAAAAAATTGGAGAACCGTGGGAAAACTGCAGAACAGAGCGGAACCAAAGGGAGCAGGGGGAACAGATCGGAAAAGTGCGGACCCGTGGGGAACAATGCAGAACAGAGAGGAACCAAAGGGAGAAGGGGGAACAGATTGGAAAAAGTGGGGAATCGTGGGGAGTTCTGCAGAACAGTGGGGACCCAAAGGGAGCAGGGGGAAAGGATTCAAAAAAGTGGGGAACAGTGTGGAAAAATGCAGATCAGAGGGGAACCAGAGGTAGCAGGGGAAACAGATTGGAAAAAGTGGGGAACCGTGGGGAACACTGCAGAACAGAGGGGCAACAAAGGGAGCAGTGGGAATGCATTGGAAAAAGTGGGGTACCGTGTGCAAAAATGCAGAACAGTGGGGAACGAAAGGGAGCAGGAGGAACAGATTGGAAAAAGTTGAGAACAGTGGGTAACACTGCAGAACAGAGGGGAATCAAAGGGTGCAGGGGGAACAGATTGGAAAAAGTGGGGAACCGTGAGGAACACTGAAGAACAGAGGTGAACCAAAGGGAGCAGAGGGTAGAGTTCAGAAAAGTGGGGAATTGTGGGGAGTTCTGCAGAACAGAGGTGAACCAAAGGAAGCAGGGGGATCGGATTGGAAAAAGTGGGGAACAGTGTGGAAAAATGCAGAACAGAGGGGAACCAGAGGTAGCAGGGGAAGCAGATTGGAAAAAGTGGGGAACCATGGGGAACACTGCAGAACAGAGGGGCACCAAAGGGAGCAGTGGGAATGAATTGGAAAAAGTGGGGAACCGTGGGGAACACTGCACGACAGAGGGGAACCAAAGGAAGTAGGGGGAACGGATTGTAAAAAGTTGCGCCGATGGGGAACACTGAAGGAAAGAGGGGAATGAAAGGGAGCAGGGGGAACTGATTGGAAACAGTGGGGAACTGTGGGGAACACTGCAGAACAGAGGGCAAACAAATGAAACAGGGGGAATCGATTGCAAAGAGTTGGGAACCGTGGAGGACAATGCAGAACAGGGGAAACCAAAGGGAGCAGGGCAAACAGTTTGTAAAAAAGTGGGGAACCGTGGGGAATGCTGCAGAACAGTATGAAATCAAAGAGAGCCGGGGGAATAGTTTGGAAAATGTGGGGAACCGTGGGGAAAACTGCAGAACAGAGTGGAGACAAAGGAGCAGGGGGAACAGTTTGGAAAAAGTGGGGAACCATGGGGAACACTGCAGAACAGAGGGGAACCAAACGGAGCAAGGGCAACGGTTTGCAAAAAGTTGGGAACCGTGGAGAACATGGAAGGACAGAGGGGAACCAAAGGGAACAAGGGGAACAGGTTCGAAAAAGTGGTGTCCCATGGGTAACACTGCAACGCAGAGGTGAACCATAGGAAGCAGGGGGTATAGTATGTAAAAAAATGTGGAGAATCATGGGGAACACTGTAGAATAGAGGGGAACCAAAGGGAGCAGGGGGAACGGATTGGAAAAAGTGGGGAAGCGTCGGGAACACTGCAGAACAGAGGAGAACCAAAGGGAGCAGGGGGAACAGATTGGAAAAAGTGGGGAACCGATTGGAAATAGTAGGGAACCGTGTGGAAAAATACAGAAATGTGGGGAACCAAAGGGAGCAGGGGGTACGAATTGGAAAAGGTGGGGAACCGTGGGGCACACTGCATGACAGAGGGGAACCAAAGTGATCAGGGGGTACAGGATGGAAAAAAAGTGAGAAACGTAGGGAACAATGCAGAATAGAGGGGAACCAAAGGGAACAGGGGGAACGGATTGTAAAAAGTTGGGCCGATGGGGAACACTGTAGGACAGAGGGGAATCAAAGGGAGCAGGGGGAACTGATTGGAAAAAGTGGGGAACTGTGGTGAACACTGTAGAACAGAGGGCAAACAAACGGAGCAGGGGGAATGGATTTCAAAAAGTTGGTAACCGTGGAGGACAATGCAGGACAGAGGGGAAAGAAACAGAGCAGGGGGAATGGATTGCAAAAAGTTGGTAAGCGTGGAGGACACTGCAGAACAGAGGGGAACCAAAGGGAGCAGGGCGAACAGATTGTAAAAAAGTGGGGAACCGTGGGGAACGCTGCAGAACAGTGTGAAAAGAAAGCGAGCCGGGGGAATGGTTTGGAAAATGTGGGGAATCGTGGGGAGTTCTGCAGAACAGAGGTGAACCAAAGGGAGCAGGGGGAACTGATTGGAAAAAGTTGGTAACCGTGGAGGACAATGCAGGACAGAGGGGAAAGAAACAGAGCAGGGGGAATGGATTGCAAAAAGTTTGGCCGATGGGGAACACTGTAGGACAGAGGGGAATCAAAGGGAGCAGGGGGAACTGATTGGAAAAAGTGGGGAACTGTGGGGAACACTGCAGAACAGAGGGCAAACAAACGGAGCAGGGGGAATGGATTGCAAAAAGTTGGTAACCGTGGAGGACAATGCAGAACAGAGGGGAAACAAACAGAGCAGGGGGAATGGATTGCAAAAAGTAGGTAAGCGTGGAGGACACTGCAGAACAGAGGGGAACCAAAGGGAGCAGGGCGAACAGATTGTAAAAAAGTGGGGAACCGTGGGGAACGATGCAGAACAGAGTGGAGCCAAAGGAGCAGGGGGAACAGATTGGAAAAAGTGGGGAACCGTGGGGACACTGCCGAACAGAGGGGAAACAAACGGAGCAGGGGGAACGGATTGCAAAAAGTTGATAACTGTGGAGAACACGGCAGGACAGAGGGGAACCAAAGGGAACAAGGGGAACAGGTTGGAAAAAGTGGGGTCCCATGGGTTGCACTGCAAGGCAGAGGGGAACCATAGTGAGCAGGGGGTACAGGATGGAAAAAAATGTGGAGAATCGTGGGGAACACTGCAGAATAGAGGGGAACCAAAGGGAGCAGGGGGAATGGATAGGAATAAGTGGGGAAGCGTCGGGAACACTGCAGAACAGAAGAGAACCAAAGGGAGCAGGGGGAACAGATTGCAAAAAGTGGGGAACCGATTGGAAAAAGTAGGGAACCGTGTGGAAAAATACAGAAAGGTGGGGAACCAAAGGGAGCAGGGGGAACGAATTGGAAAAGGTGGAGAACTGTGGGGAACACAGCAGAACAGAGGGGAACCAAGAGGGGAACCAAATGGAGCAGAGGGAACGGATTGGAAAAAGTGGGGAACCGTGGGGAACACTGCATGACAGAGGGGAACCAAAGGGAGCAGGGGGAACGGATTGGAAAAAAATTGGAGAACCGTGGGAAAACTGCAGAACAGAGCGGAACCAAAGGGAGCAGGGGGAACAGATCGGAAAAGTGCGGACCCGTGGGGAACAATGCAGAACAGAGAGGAACCAAAGGGAGAAGGGGGAACAGATTGGAAAAAGCGGGGAACCATGGGAAACACTGCAGAACCAAAGGGAGCAGGTGGAACAGTTTGGAAAAAATGTGGAAAACCATGGGGAAAACTGCAGAACAGAGTGGAGCAAAAGGAGCAGGGGGAACAGATTGGAAAAAGTGGGGTCCCATGGGGAACACTGCAAGGCAGAGGGGAACAATAGGGAGCAGGGGGTACAGGATGGAAAAAAAGTGAGAAACGTAGGGAACAATGCAGAATAGAGGGGAACCAAAGGGAACAGGGGGAACGGATTGTAAAAAGTTGGGCCGATGGGGAACACTGTAGGACAGAGGGGAATCAAAGGGAGCAGGGGGAACTGATTGGAAAAAGTGGGGAACTGTGGTGAACACTGTAGAACAGAGGGCAAACAAACGGAGCAGGGGGAATGGATTTCAAAAAGTTGGTAACCATGGAGGACAATGCAGGACAGAGGGGAAAGAAACAGAGCAGGGGGAATGGATTGCAAAAAGTTGGTAAGCGTGGAGGACACTGCAGAACAGAGGGGAACCAAAGGGAGCAGAGGGAACGGATTGGAAAAAGTGGGGAACCGTGGGGAACACTGCATGACAGAGGGGAACCAAAGGGAGAAGGGGGAACAGATTGGAAAAAGTGGGGAATGGTGGGGAGTTCTGCAGAACAGTGGGGACCCAAAGGGAGCAGGGGGAAAGGATTCGAAAAAGTGGGGAACAGTGTGGAAAAATGCAGATCAGAGGGGAACCAGAGGTAGCAGGGGTAACAGATTGGAAAAAGTGGGGAACCGTGGGGAACACTGCAGAACAGAGGGGCAACAAAGGGAGCAGTGGGAATGCATTGGAAAAAGTGGGGTACCGTGTGCAAAAATGCAGAACAGTGGGGAACCAAAGGGAGCAGGAGGAACAGATTGGAAAAAGTTGAGAACAGTGGGCAACACTGCAGAACAGAGGGGAATCAAAGGGAACAAGGGGAACAGGTTGGAAAAAGTGGGATCCCATGGGTAGCACTGCAAGGCAGAGGGGAACCATAGGGAGCAGGGGGTACAGGATGGAAAAAAATGTGGAGAATCATGGGGAAAACTGCAGAATAGAGGGGAACCAAAGGGAGCAGGGGGAATGGATTGGAAAAAGGTGGAGAACTGTGGGGAACACTGCAGAACAGAGGGGAACCAAAGGGAGCAGAGGGAACGGATTGGAAAAAGTGGGGAACCGTGGGGAACACTGCGGGACAGAGGGGAACCTAAGGGAACAGGGGGAACAGATTGGAAAAAGTGGGGCCCATGGTGAACACTGCATGCCAGAGGGGAATCAAAGGGAGCAGGGGAAACCGATTGGAAAAAGTGGGGAACTGTGGGGAACACTGCAGAACAAAGGGGAACCAAAGGTAGCAGGGGGAACGGATTGGAAAAAGTGGGGAACCATGGGGGACACTGCAGGGCAGAGGGGAACCAAAGGCAGCATGGGGACAGATTAGAAAAAATTTGGAGAACCGTGGGGAAAACTGCAGAACAGAGAGGAACCAAAGGGAGCAGGAGGAACAGCTCGGAAAAGTGGGGACCCGTGGGGAACAGTGCAGAATAGAGGGGAACCAAAGGGAGCAGGGGGAATGGATTGGAAAAAGTGGGGAAGCGTCGGGAACACTGCAGAACAGAGGAGAACCAAAGGGAGCAGGGGGAACAGATCGGAAAAGTGCGGACCCGTGGGGAACAATGCAGAACAGAGAGGAACCAAAGGGAGAAGGGGGAACAGATTGGAAAAAGTGGGGAATCGTGGGGAGTTCTGCAGAACAGTGGGGACCCAAGGGAGCAGGGGGAAAGGATTTGAAAAAGTGGACGGTGGGGAACTCTGCAGAAAAGAGGTGGACCAAAGGAAGCAGGGGGAACGGATTGGAAAAAAAGGGGAACCGTGTGGAAAAATGTAGAACAGAGGCGAACCAGAGGGAGCAGGGGGAATGGATTGGAAAAGGTAGAGAACTCTGGGGAACACTGCAGAACAGAGGGGAAGCAAAGGGAGCAGGGGGTACAGGTTGGAAAAAATGTGGAGAACCGTGAGGAACACTGCAGAACAGTGAGGAACCAAAGGGAGCAGGGAGAACAGATTGGAAAAAGTGGGGAACTGTGGGGAACACTGCAGAACAAAGGGGAACCAAAGGTAGCAGGGGGAACGGATTGGAAAAAGTGGGGAACCATGGGGGACACTGCAGGGCAGAGGGGAACCAAAGGCAGCATGGGGACAGATTAGAAAAAATTTGGAGAACCGTGGGGAAAACTGCAGAACAGAGAGGAACCAAAGGGAGCAGGAGGAACAGCTCGGAAAAGTGGGGACCCGTGGGGAACATTGCAGAATAGAGGGGAACCAAAGGGAGCAGGGGGAATGGATTGGAAAAAGTGTGGAAGCGTCGGGAACACTGCAGAACAGAGGAGAACCAAAGGGAGCAGGGGGAACAGATTGCAAAAAGTGGGGAACCGATTGGAAAAAGTAGGGAACTGTGTGGAAAAATGCAGAAAGGTGGGGAACCAAAGGGAGCAGGGGGAACGAATTGGAAAAGGTGGAGAACTGTGGGGAACACAGCAGAACAGAGGGGAACCAAAGGGAGCAGAGGGAACGGATTGGAAAAAGTGGGGAACGGTGGGTAACACTGCACGACAGAGGGGAACCAAAGGAAGTAGGGGGAACGGATTGTAAAAAGTTGCGCCGATGGGGAACACTGAAGGAAAGAGGGGAATGAAAGGGAGCAGGGGGAACTGATTGGAAACAGTGGGGAACTGTGGGGAACACTGCAGAACAGAGGGCAAACAAATGAAACAGGGGGAATCGATTGCAAAGAGTTGGGAACCGTGGAGGACAATGCAGAACAGGGGAAACCAAAGGGAGCAGGGCAAACAGTTTGTAAAAAAGTGGGGAACCGTGGGGAATGCTGCAGAACAGTATGAAATCAAAGAGAGCCGGGGGAATAGTTTGGAAAATGTGGGGAACCGTGGGGAAAACTGCAGAACAGAGTGGAGACAAAGGAGCAGGGGGAACAGTTTGGAAAAAGTGGGGAACCATGGGGAACACTGCAGAACAGAGGGGAACCAAACGGAGCAAGGGCAACGGTTTGCAAAAAGTTGGGAACCGTGGAGAACATGGAAGGACAGAGGGGAACCAAAGGGAACAAGGGGAACAGGTTCGAAAAAGTGGTGTCCCATGGGTAACACTGCAACGCAGAGGTGAACCATAGGAAGCAGGGGGTATAGTATGTAAAAAAATGTGGAGAATCATGGGGAACACTGTAGAATAGAGGGGAACCAAAGGGAGCAGGGGGAACGGATTGGAAAAAGTGGGGAAGCGTCGGGAACACTGCAGAACAGAGGAGAACCAAAGGGAGCAGGGGGAACAGATTGGAAAAAGTGGGGAACCGATTGGAAATAGTAGGGAACCGTGTGGAAAAATACAGAAATGTGGGGAACCAAAGGGAGCAGGGGGTACGAATTGGAAAAGGTGGGGAACCGTGGGGCACACTGCATGACAGAGGGGAACCAAAGTGATCAGGGGGTACAGGATGGAAAAAAAGTGAGAAACGTAGGGAACAATGCAGAATAGAGGGGAACCAAAGGGAACAGGGGGAACGGATTGTAAAAAGTTGGGCCGATGGGGAACACTGTAGGACAGAGGGGAATCAAAGGGAGCAGGGGGAACTGATTGGAAAAAGTGGGGAACTGTGGTGAACACTGTAGAACAGAGGGCAAACAAACGGAGCAGGGGGAATGGATTTCAAAAAGTTGGTAACCGTGGAGGACAATGCAGGACAGAGGGGAAAGAAACAGAGCAGGGGGAATGGATTGCAAAAAGTTGGTAAGCGTGGAGGACACTGCAGAACAGAGGGGAACCAAAGGGAGCAGGGCGAACAGATTGTAAAAAAGTGGGGAACCGTGGGGAACGCTGCAGAACAGTGTGAAAAGAAAGCGAGCCGGGGGAATGGTTTGGAAAATGTGGGGAATCGTGGGGAGTTCTGCAGAACAGAGGTGAACCAAAGGGAGCAGGGGGAACTGATTGGAAAAAGTTGGTAACCGTGGAGGACAATGCAGGACAGAGGGGAAAGAAACAGAGCAGGGGGAATGGATTGCAAAAAGTTTGGCCGATGGGGAACACTGTAGGACAGAGGGGAATCAAAGGGAGCAGGGGGAACTGATTGGAAAAAGTGGGGAACTGTGGGGAACACTGCAGAACAGAGGGCAAACAAACGGAGCAGGGGGAATGGATTGCAAAAAGTTGGTAACCGTGGAGGACAATGCAGAACAGAGGGGAAACAAACAGAGCAGGGGGAATGGATTGCAAAAAGTAGGTAAGCGTGGAGGACACTGCAGAACAGAGGGGAACCAAAGGGAGCAGGGCGAACAGATTGTAAAAAAGTGGGGAACTGTGGGGAACGATGCAGAACAGAGTGGAGCCAAAGGAGCAGGGGGAACAGATTGGAAAAAGTGGGGAACCGTGGGGACACTGCCGAACAGAGGGGAAACAAACGGAGCAGGGGGAACGGATTGCAAAAAGTTGATAACTGTGGAGAACACGGCAGGACAGAGGGGAACCAAAGGGAACAAGGGGAACAGGTTGGAAAAAGTGGGGTCCCATGGGTTGCACTGCAAGGCAGAGGGGAACCATAGTGAGCAGGGGGTACAGGATGGAAAAAAATGTGGAGAATCGTGGGGAACACTGCAGAATAGAGGGGAACCAAAGGGAGCAGGGGGAATGGATAGGAATAAGTGGGGAAGCGTCGGGAACACTGCAGAACAGAAGAGAACCAAAGGGAGCAGGGGGAACAGATTGCAAAAAGTGGGGAACCGATTGGAAAAAGTAGGGAACCGTGTGGAAAAATACAGAAAGGTGGGGAACCAAAGGGAGCAGGAGGAACGAATTGGAAAAGGTGGAGAACTGTGGGGAACACAGCAGAACAGAGGGGAACCAAGAGGGGAACCAAATGGAGCAGAGGGAACGGATTGGAAAAAGTGGGGAACCGTGGGGAACACTGCATGACAGAGGGGAACCAAAGGGAGCAGGGGGAACGGATTGGAAAAAAATTGGAGAACCGTGGGAAAACTGCAGAACAGAGCGGAACCAAAGGGAGCAGGGGGAACAGATCGGAAAAGTGCGGACCCGTGGGGAACAATGCAGAACAGAGAGGAACCAAAGGGAGAAGGGGGAACAGATTGGAAAAAGCGGGGAACCGTGGGAAACACTGCAGAACCAAAGGGAGCAGGTGGAACAGTTTGGAAAAAATGTGGAAAACCATGGGGAAAACTGCAGAACAGAGTGGAGCAAAAGGAGCAGGGGGAACAGATTGGAAAAAGTGGGGTCCCATGGGGAACACTGCAAGGCAGAGGGGAACAATAGGGAGCAGGGGGTACAGGATGGAAAAAAAGTGAGAAACGTAGGGAACAATGCAGAATAGAGGGGAACCAAAGGGAACAGGGGGAACGGATTGTAAAAAGTTGGGCCGATGGGGAACACTGTAGGACAGAGGGGAATCAAAGGGAGCAGGGGGAACTGATTGGAAAAAGTGGGGAACTGTGGTGAACACTGTAGAACAGAGGGCAAACAAACGGAGCAGGGGGAATGGATTTCAAAAAGTTGGTAACCGTGGAGGACAATGCAGGACAGAGGGGAAAGAAACAGAGCAGGGGGAATGGATTGCAAAAAGTTGGTAAGCGTGGAGGACACTGCAGAACAGAGGGGAACCAAAGGGAGCAGAGGGAACGGATTGGAAAAAGTGGGGAACCGTGGGGAACACTGCATGACAGAGGGGAACCAAAGGGAGAAGGGGGAACAGATTGGAAAAAGTGGGGAATGGTGGGGAGTTCTGCAGAACAGTGGGGACCCAAAGGGAGCAGGGGGAAAGGATTCGAAAAAGTGGGGAACAGTGTGGAAAAATGCAGATCAGAGGGGAACCAGAGGTAGCAGGGGTAACAGATTGGAAAAAGTGGGGAACCGTGGGGAACACTGCAGAACAGAGGGGCAACAAAGGGAGCAGTGGGAATGCATTGGAAAAAGTGGGGTACCGTGTGCAAAAATGCAGAACAGTGGGGAACCAAAGGGAGCAGGAGGAACAGATTGGAAAAAGTTGAGAACAGTGGGCAACACTGCAGAACAGAGGGGAATCAAAGGGAACAAGGGGAACAGGATGGAAAAAGTGGGATCCCATGGGTAGCACTGCAAGGCAGAGGGGAACCATAGGGAGCAGGGGGTACAGGATGGAAAAAAATGTGGAGAATCATGGGGAAAACTGCAGAATAGAGGGGAACCAAAGGGAGCAGGGGGAATGGATTGGAAAAAGGTGGAGAACTGTGGGGAACACTGCAGAACAGAGGGGAACCAAAGGGAGCAGAGGGAACGGATTGGAAAAAGTGGGGAACCGTGGGGAACACTGCGGGACAGAGGGGAACCTAAGGGAACAGGGGGAACAGATTGGAAAAAGTGGGGCCCATGGTGAACACTGCATGCCAGAGGGGAATCAAAGGGAGCAGGGGAAACCGATTGGAAAAAGTGGGGAACTGTGGGGAACACTGCAGAACAAAGGGGAACCAAAGGTAGCAGGGGGAACGGATTGGAAAAAGTGGGGAACCATGGGGGACACTGCAGGGCAGAGGGGAACCAAAGGCAGCATGGGGACAGATTAGAAAAAATTTGGAGAACCGTGGGGAAAACTGCAGAACAGAGAGGAACCAAAGGGAGCAGGAGGAACAGCTCGGAAAAGTGGGGACCCGTGGGGAACAGTGCAGAATAGAGGGGAACCAAAGGGAGCAGGGGGAATGGATTGGAAAAAGTGGGGAAGCGTCGGGAACACTGCAGAACAGAGGAGAACCAAAGGGAGCAGGGGGAACAGATCGGAAAAGTGCGGACCCGTGGGGAACAATGCAGAACAGAGAGGAACCAAAGGGAGAAGGGGGAACAGATTGGAAAAAGTGGGGAATCGTGGGGAGTTCTGCAGAACAGTGGGGACCCAAGGGAGCAGGGGGAAAGGATTTGAAAAAGTGGACGGTGGGGAACTCTGCAGAAAAGAGGTGGACCAAAGGAAGCAGGGGGAACGGATTGGAAAAAAAGGGGAACCGTGTGGAAAAATGTAGAACAGAGGCGAACCAGAGGGAGCAGGGGGAATGGATTGGAAAAGGTAGAGAACTCTGGGGAACACTGCAGAACAGAGGGGAAGCAAAGGGAGCAGGGGGTACAGGTTGGAAAAAATGTGGAGAACCGTGAGGAACACTGCAGAACAGTGAGGAACCAAAGGGAGCAGGGAGAACAGATTGGAAAAAGTGGGGAACTGTGGGGAACACTGCAGAACAAAGGGGAACCAAAGGTAGCAGGGGGAACGGATTGGAAAAAGTGGGGAACCATGGGGGACACTGCAGGGCAGAGGGGAACCAAAGGCAGCATGGGGACAGATTAGAAAAAATTTGGAGAACCGTGGGGAAAACTGCAGAACAGAGAGGAACCAAAGGGAGCAGGAGGAACAGCTCGGAAAAGTGGGGACCCGTGGGGAACATTGCAGAATAGAGGGGAACCAAAGGGAGCAGGGGGAATGGATTGGAAAAAGTGGGGAAGCGTCGGGAACACTGCAGAACAGAGGAGAACCAAAGGGAGCAGGGGGAACAGATTGCAAAAAGTGGGGAACCGATTGGAAAAAGTAGGGAACTGTGTGGAAAAATGCAGAAAGGTGGGGAACCAAAGGGAGCAGGGGGAACGAATTGGAAAAGGTGGAGAACTGTGGGGAACACAGCAGAACAGAGGGGAACCAAAGGGAGCAGAGGGAACGGATTGGAAAAAGTGGGGAACGGTGGGTAACACTGCATGACAGAGGGGAACCAAAGGGAGCAGGAGGTACAGGTTGGAAAAAGTGGGGAACCGTGGAGAACACTGCAGCACAGAGGGGAACAAAAGTGAGCAGGGGAAACGGATTGCAAAAAGTGGGGCCCATGGCGAACACTGCATGACAGAGGGTAATCAAACGGAGCAGGGGGAACCGATTGGAAAAAGTGGGGAACTGTGGGGAACACTGCAGAACAGAGGGGAACCAAATGTAGCAGGGGGAATGGATTGGAAAAAGTGGGGAACCATGGAGGACACTGCAGGGCAGAGGGGAACCAAAGGGAGCATGGGAACAGATTAGAAAAAAATTGGAGAACCGTGGGGAAAACTGCAGAACAGAGCGGAACCAAAGGGAGCAGGGGGAACAGATCGGAAAAGTGCGGACCCGTGGGGAACAATGCAGAACAGAGAGGAACCAAAGGGAGAAGGGGGAACAGATTGGAAAAAGTGGGGAATCGTGGGGAGTTCTGCAGAACAGTGGGGACCCAAAGGGAGCAGGGGAAAGGATTCGAAAAAGTGGACGGTGGGAAACTCTGCAGAAAAGAGGTGGACCAAAGGAAGCAGGGGGAACGGATTGGAAAAAAAGGGGAACCGTGTGGAAAAATGTAGAACAGAGGCGAACCAGAGGGAGCAGGGGGAATGGATTGGAAAAGGTAGAGAACTCTGGGGAACACTGCAGAACAGAGGGGAAGCAAAGGGAGCAGGGGGTACAGGTTGGAAAAAATGTGGAGAACCGTGAGGAACACTGCAGAACAGTGAGGAACCAAAGGGAGCAGGGAGAACAGATTGGAAAAAGTTGGGAACCGTGTGTAAAAATGCAGAACAGTGGGTAACCAAAGGGAGCAGGAAGAACAGATTGGAAAAAGTGGGTAACCGTGAGGAACACTGCAGAACAGAGGGGCACCAAAGGGAGCAGGGGGTACTGTTTGGAAAAGTGGGTAACCGTGGGGAAAAATGCAGAACAGAGGGGAACCAAAGGGAGCAGGGGGAACAGATTCGAAAAAGTGGGGATTCGTGTAGAGATCTGCAGGACAGAGGTGAACCAAAGGAAGCAGGGGGAACGGATTGGAAAAAGTGGGGGACAGTGTGGAAAAATGCAGAACAGAGGGCAACCAGAGTTAGCAGGGGAAACAGATTGGAAAAAGTGGGGAACTGTGGGGAAAACTGCAGAACAGAGGGCAAAAAAACAGAACTGGGGGAATGGATTGCAAAAAGTTGGGAACCGTGGAGGACATTGCAGAACAGGGGAAACCAAAGGGAGGCAGGGCAAACAGTTTGTAAAAAAGTGGGGAACCGTGGGGAATGCTGCAGAACAGTATGAAACCAAAGCGAGCCGGGGGAATGGTTTGGAATATGTGGGGAACCGTGGGGAAAACTGCAGAACAGAGTGGAGACAAAGGAGCAGGGGGAACAGATTGTAAAAAGTGGGGAACCGTGGTGAACACTGCAGAACAGAGGGGAAACAAACGGAGCAGGGGGAACGGATTGAAAAAGTTGATAACTGTGGAGAACACGGCAGGACAGAGGGGAACCAAAGGGAACAAGGGGAACAGGTTGGAAAAAGTGGGATCCCATGGGTAGCACTGCAAGGCAGAGGGGAACCATAGGGAGCAGGGGGTACAGGATGGAAAAAAATGTGGAGAATCATGGGGAACACTGCACAATAGAGGGGAACCAAAGGGAGCAGGGGGAATGGATTGGAAAAAGTGGGGAAGCGTCGGGAACACTGCAGAACAGAGGAGAACCAAAGGGAGCAGGGGGAACAGATTGCAAAAAGTGGGGAACCGATTGGAAAAAGTAGGGAACCGTGGGGAAAAATGCCGAAAGGTTGGGAACCAAAGGGAGCAGGGGGAACGAATTGGAAAAGGTGGAGAACTGTGGGGAACACAGCAGAACAGAGGGGAACCAAAGGGAGCAGAGGGAACGGATTGGAAAAAGTGGAGAACCGTGGGGAACACTGCATGACAGAGGGGAACCAAAGGGAGCAGGAGGTACAGGTTGGAAATAGTGGGGAACCGCGGAGAAGACTGCAGCACAGAGGGGAACAAAAGTGAGCAGGGGAAACGGATTGCAAAAAGTGGGGTCCATGGCGAACACTGCATGACAGAGGGTAATCAAAGGGAGCAGGGGGTACCGATTGGAAAAAGTGGGGAACTGAGGGGAACACTGCAGAACAGAGGGGAAGCAAAGGGAGCATGGGGAACGGATTGCAAAAAGTGGGGCCCATGGGGCACACTGGAGGACAGAGCGGAATCAAAGGGAGCAGGGGGAACTAATTGGAAAAAGTTGGGAATCGTGCACAACACTGCGGGACAGAGGGGAACCTAAGGGAACAGGGGGAACTGATTGGAAAAAGTGGGGAACCATGGGGAATACTGCAGGGCAGAGAGGAACCATAGGGAGCAGGTGCTACAGGTTGGAAAAACTGTGGAGAACCGTGAGGAAAACTGCAGAACAGTGAGGAACCAAAGGGAGCAGGGGGAACAGATTGGAAAAAGTGGGGAACCGTGTTGAAAAATGCAGAACAGTGGAGAAACAAACAGAGCAGGGGGAATGGATTGCAAAAAGTTGGGAAGCGTGGAGGACACTGCAGAACAGAGGGGAACCAAAAGGAGCAGGGCGAACAGATAGTAAAATAGTGGGGAACCGTGGGGAACGCTGCAGAACAGTATGAAACCAAAGCGAGCCTGGGGAATGGTTTGGAAAAAGTGGGGAACAGTGGGGAAAACTGCAGAACAGAGTGGAGCCAAAGGAGCAGGGGGAACAGATTGGAAAAAGTGGGGAACTGTGGGGAACACTGCAGAACAGAGCAGAACCAAAGGGAGCAGGGGGAACAGATTGGAAAAAGTGGGGAACCGATTGGAAAAAGTAGGGAACCGTGTGGAAAAATACAGAAAGGTGGGGAACCAAAGGGAGCAAGGGGGAACGAATTGGAAAAGGTGGAGAACTGTGGGGAACAATGCAGAACAGAGGGGAACCAAAGGGAGCAGAGTGAACGGATTGAAAAAGTGGGGAACCGTGGGGAACACTGCATGACAGAGGAGAACCAAAGGCATCAGGGGGAACAGGATGGAAAAAAATGAGGAGAATCGTGGGGAACACTGCAGAATAGAGGGGAACCAAAGGCAGCAGGGGGAACGGATTGGAAAAAGTGGGGAAGCGTCGGGAACACTGCAGAACAGAGGCGATCCAAAGGGAACAGGGGGAACGGATTGAAAAAAGTGGGGAACCATGGGGGACACTGCAGAACAGGGGAAACCAAAGGGAGCAGGGCAAACAGTTTGTAAAAAAGTGGGGTACCGTGGGGAATGCTGCAGAACAGTATGAAACCAAAGCGAGCCGGGGGAATGGTTTGGAAAATGTGGGGAACCGTGGGGAAAACTGCAGAACAGAGGGGAATCAAACGGAGCAGGGGCAACGGATTGCAAAAAGTTGGGAACCGTGGAGAACACGGAAGGACAGAGGGGAATCAAAGGGAACAAGGGGAACAGGTTGGAAAAAGTGGTGTCCCATGGGTAACACTGCAAGGCAGAGGTGAACCATAGGGAGCAGGGGGTAGAGTATGTAAAAATATGTGGAGAATCGTGGGGAACACTGCAGAATAGAGGGGAACCAAAGGGAGCAGGGGGAACGGATTGGAAAAAGTGGGGAAGCGTCGGGAACACTGCAGAACAGAGGAGAACCAAAGGGAGCAGGGGGAACAGATTGGAAAGCGTGGGGAACCGTTTGGAAAAAGTAGGGAACCGTGTGGAAAAATGCAGTATAGTGGGGAACCAAAGGGAGTAGGGGGAACGAATTGGAAAAGGTGGAGAACTGTGGGGAACACTGCAGAACAGAGGGGAACCAAAGGGAGCAGGGGAAATGGATTGAAAAAGTGGGGCCCATGGCGAACACTGCATGCCAGAGGGGAATCAAAGGGAGCAGGGAGAACGGATTGGAAAAAAATTGGAGAACCGTGGGAAAACTGCAGAACAGAGCGGAACCAAAGGGAGCAGGGGGAACAGATCGGAAAAGTGCGGACCCGTGGGGAACAATGCAGAACAGAGAGGAACCAAAGGGAGAAGGGGGAACAGATTGGAAAAAGTGGGGAATCGTGGGGAGTTCTGCAGAACAGTGGGGACCCAAAGGGAGCAGGGGGAAAGGATTCGAAAAAGTGGGGAACAGTGTGGAAAAATGCAGATCAGAGGGGAACCAGAGGTAGCAGGGGTAACAGATTGGAAAAAGTGGGGAACCGTGGGGAACACTGCAGAACAGAGGGGCAACAAAGGGAGCAGTGGGAATGCATTGGAAAAAGTGGGGTACCGTGTGCAAAAATGCAGAACAGTGGGGAACCAAAGGGAGCAGGAGGAACAGATTGGAAAAAGTTGAGAACAGTGGGCAACACTGCAGAACAGAGGGGAATCAAAGGGTGCAGGGGGAACAGATTGGAAAAAGTGGGGAACCGTGAGGAACACTGAAGAACAGAGGTGAACCAAAGGGAGCAGAGGGTAGAGTTCAGAAAAGTGGGGAATTGTGGGGAGTTCTGCAGAACAGAGGTGAACCAAAGGAAGCAGGGGGATCGGATTGGAAAAAGTGGGGAACAGTGTGGAAAAATGCAGAACAGAGGGGAACCAGAGGTAGCAGGGGAAACAGATTGGAAAAAGTGGGGAACCATGGGGAACACTGCAGAACAGAGGGGCACCAAAGGGAGCAGTGGGAATGCATTGGAAAAAGTGGGGAACCGTGGGGAACACTGCACGACAGAGGGGAACCAAAGGAAGCAGGGGGAACGGATTGTAAAAAGTTGCGCCGATGGGGAACACTGAAGGAAAGAGAGGAATCAAAGGGAGCAGGGGGAACTGATTGGAAAAAGTGGGGAACTGTGGGGAACACTGCAGAACAGAGGGCAAACAAATGAAACAGGGGGAATCGATTGCAAAGAGTTGGGAACCGTGGAGGACAATGCAGAACAGGGGAAACCAAAGGGAGCAGGGCAAAGAGTTTGTAAAAAAGTGGGGAACCGTGGGGAATGCTGCAGAACAGTATGAAACCAAAGAGAGCCGGGGGAATGGTTTGGAAAATGTGGGGAACCGTGGGGAAAACTGAAGAACAGAGTGGAGACAAAGGAGCAGGGGGAACAGTTTGGAAAAAGTGGGGAACCATGGGGAACACTGCAGAACAGAGGGGAACCAAACGGAGCAGGGGCAACGGTTTGCAAAAAGTTGGGAACCGTGGAGAACATGGAAGGACAGAGGGGAACCAAAGGGAACAAGGGGAACAGGTTCGAAAAAGTGGTGTCCCATGGGTAACACTGCAACGCAGAGGTGAACCATAGGAAGCAGGAAGTACAGTATGTAAAAAAATGTGGAGAATCATGGGGAACACTGTAGAATAGAGGGGAACCAAAGGGAGCAGGGGGAACGGATTGGAAAAAGTGGGGAAGCGTCGGGAACACTGCAGAATAGAGGAGAACCAAAGGGAGCAGGGGGAACAGATTGGAAAAAGTGGGGAACCGATTGGAAATAGTAGGGAACCGTGTGGAAAAATACAGAAATGTGGGGAACCAAAGGGAGCAGGGGGAACGAATTGGAAAAGGTGGGGAACCGTGGGGCACACTGCATGACAGAGGGGAACCAAAGTGATCAGGGGGAACAGATAGGAAAAAATTGGGGAACTGTGAAAACACTACCTGACAGAGGGGAACCAAAGGGAACAGGAGGTACAGGTTGGAAAAAGTGGGGAACCGTGGAGGACACTGTAGGACAGAGGGGAACCAAAGGGAGCAGGGCGAACAGATTGTAAAAAAGTGGGGAACCGTGGGGAACACTGCAGAACAGTATGAAACCAAAGCGAGCCGGGGGATCAGTTTGGAAAATGTGGGGAAACGTGGAGATCACTGCAGAACAGAGGGGAACCAAAGGGAACAGGGCTACAGATTGGAAAAAGTGGGGAACCGTGGGGAACACTGAACAATAGAGGGGAACCAAAGGGAGCAGGGGAAATGGATTGGAAAAAGCGGGGAACCGTGGGAAACACTGCAGAACCAAAGGGAGCAGGTGGAACAGTTTGGAAAAAATGTGGAAAACCATGGTGAAAACTGCAGAACAGAGTGGAGCGACAGGAGCAGGGGGAACAGATTGGAAAAAGTGGGGTCCCATGGGGAACACTGCAAGGCAGAGGGGAACCATAGGGAGCAGGGGGTACAGGATGGAAAAAAAGTGAGAAACGTAGGGAACAATGCAGAATAGAGGGGAACCAAAGGGAACAGGGGGAACGGATTGTAAAAAGTTGGGCCGATGGGGAACACTGTAGGACAGAGGGGAATCAAAGGGAGCAGGGGGAACTGATTGGAAAAAGTGGGGAACTGTGGTGAACACTGTAGAACAGAGGGCAAACAAACGGAGCAGGGGGAATGGATTGCAAAAAGTTGGTAACCGTGGAGGACAATGCAGGACAGAGGGGAAAGAAACAGAGCAGGGGGAATGGATTGCAAAAAGTTGGTAAGCGTGGAGGACACTGCAGAACAGAGGGGAACCAAAGGGAGGAGGGCGAACAGATTGTAAAAAAGTGGGGAAACGTGGGGAACGCTGCAGAACAGTGTGAAAAGAAAGCGAGCCGGGGGAATGGTTTGGAAAATGTGGGGAACCGTGGGGAAAACTGAAGAACAGAGTGGAGCCAAAGGAGCAGGGGGAACAGATTGGAAAAAGTGGGGAACTGTGGGGAACACTGCAGAACAGAGGGGAAACAAACGGAGCAGGGGGAACGGATTGCAAAAAGTTGATAACTGTGGAGAACATGGCAGGACAGAGGGGAACCAAAGGGAACAAGGGGAACAGGTTGGAAAAAGTGGGGTGCCATGGGTAACACTGCAAGGCAGAGGGGAACCATAGGGAGCAGGGGGTACAGGATGGAAAAAAATGTGGAGAATCGTGGGGAACACTGCAGAATAGAGGGGAACCAAAGGGAGCAGGGGGAATGGATTGCAAAAAGTGGGGAAGCGTCGGGAACACTGCAGAACAGAGGAGAACCAAAGGAAGCAGGTGGAACAGATTGCAAAAAGTGGGGAACGGATTGGAAAAAGTAGGGAACCTTGTGGAAAAATGCAGAAAGGTGGGGAACCAAAGGGAGCAGGGGGAACGAATTGGAAAAGGTGGAGAACTGTGGGGAACACAGCAAAACAGAGGGGAACCAAAGGGAGCAGAGGGAAAGGATTGGAAAAAGTGGGGAACCGTGGGGAACACTGCATGACAGAGGGGAACCAAAGGGAGCAGGAGGTACAGGTTGGAAAAAGTGGGGAACCGTGGAGAACACTGCAGCACAGAGGGGAACAAAAGTGAGCAGGGGAAACGGATTGCAAAAAGTGGAGCCCATGGCGAACACTGCATGACAGAGGGTAATCAAAGGGAGCAGGGGGAACTGATTGGAAAAAGTGGGGAACTGTGGGGAACACTGCAGAACAGAGGGGAACCAAAGGCAGCAGGGGGAACGGATTGGAAAAAGGGAGGAACCATGGGGGACACTGCAGGGCAGAGGGGAACCAAAGGGAGCATTGGAACAGATTAGAAAAAATTTGGAGAACCGTGGGGAAAACTGCAGAACAAAGCGGAACCAAAGGGAGCAGGGGGTACTGTTTGGAAAAGTGGGGAACCGTGGGGAACACTGCAGAACAGAGGGGCACCAAAGGGAGCAGAGGGAACGCATTGGAAAAAGTGGGGAACCGTTTGGAACACTGCACGACAGAGGGGCACCAGAGGGAGCAGGGGGAACGGATTGTAAAAAGTGGTCCCCATGGGGAAAACTGCAGGACAGAGGGGCATCAAAGGGAGCAGGGGGAACTGATTGGAAAAAGTGGGGAATTGTGGGGAACACTGCAGAACAGAGGGGAAACAAAGGGAGCAGGGGGAATGGATTGCAAAATGTGGGGAACCATGTGGAAAACTGCAGAACAGAGTGGAGTCAAAGGAGCAGAGGGAACGGATTGCAAAAAGTGGGGCCCATGGGGAACACTGGAGGTCAGAGCGGAATCAAAGGGAGCAGGGGGAACTGATTGGAAAAAGTGGGGAATCGTGCAGAACACTGCGGGACAGAGGGGAACCAAAAGGAACAGGAGGAACGGATTGGAAAAAGTGGGGACCCATGGGGAATACTGCAGGGCAGAGGGGAACCATAGGGAGAGGGGGCTACAGGTTGCAAAAAATGTGGAGAACCATGAGGAACACTGCAGAACAGTGAGGAACCAAAGGGAGCAGGGGGAACAGATTGGAAAATGTGGGGAACCGTGGGGAAAACTGCAGAACAGAGTGGAGCCAAAGGAGCAGGGGTAACAGATTGGAAAAAGTGGGGAACTGTGGGGAACACTGCAGAACAGAGCAGAAACAAAGGGAGCAGGGGGAACAGATTGGAAAAAGTGGGGAACCGATTGGAAAAAGAAGGGAACCGTGTGGAAAAATGCAGGAAGGTGGGGAACCAAAGGGAGCAGGGGGAACGAATTGGAAAAGGTGGAGAACTGTGGGGAACAATGCAGAACAGAGGGGAACCAAAGGGAGCAGGGGGAACAGATTGGAAAAAGTAGGGAACCGTGTGGAAAAATGCATAACAGTGGGGAAACAAACAGAGCAGGGGGAATGGATTGCAAAAAGTTGGG
The DNA here is from genome assembly GCF_036971445.1 of Narcine bancroftii. NCBI lineage: Eukaryota > Metazoa > Chordata > Chondrichthyes > Torpediniformes > Narcinidae > Narcine > Narcine bancroftii. Next base: position 775,141 of record NW_027211847.1, read on the forward strand.
AAGCGTCGAGGACACTGCAGAAGAGAGGGGAACCAAAGGGAGCAGGGCGAACAGTTTGTAAAATAGTGGGGAACCGTGGGGAACGCTGCAGAACAGTATGAAACCAAAGCGAGTCGGGGGAATGGTTTGGAAAATGTGGGGAACCGTGGGGAAAACTGCAGAACAGAGTTGAGCCAAAGGAGCAGGGGGAACAAATTGGAAAAAGTGGGGAACTGTGGGGAACACTGCAGAACAGAGCAGAACCAAAGGGAGCAGGGGGAACAGATTGGAAAAAGTGGGGAACCGATTGGAAAAAGTAGGGAACCGTGTGGAAAAATGCAGAAAGGTGGGGAACCAAAGGGAGCAGGGGGAACGAATTGGAAAAGGTGGAGAACTGTGGGGAACAATGCAGAAGAGAGGGGAACCAAAGGGAGCAGAGGGAACGGATTGGAAAAAGTGGGGAACCGTGGGGAACACTGCACGACAGAGGAGAACCAAAGGGATCAGGGGGAACAGATAGGAAAAAATTGGGGAACTGTGAAAACACTGCAAGACAGAGGGGAACCAAAGGGAGCAGGAGGTACAGGTTGGAAAAAGTGGGGAACCGTGGAGGACACTGCAGGACAGAGGGGAACCAACAGGAGCAGGGGGTACAGGATGAAAAAAATGAGGTGAATCGTGGGGAACACTGCAGAAAAGAGGGGAACCAAAGGGAGCAGGGGGAAAGGATTGGAAAAAGTGGGGAAGCGTCGGGAACACTGCAGAACAGAGGCGAACCAAAGGGAACAGGGGGAAGGGATTGGAAAAAGTGGGGACCCATGGGGAATACTGCTGGGCAGAGGGGAACCATAGGGAGAGGGGGCTACAGGTTGCAAAAAATGTGGAGAACCATGAGGAACACTGCAGAACAGTGAGGAACCAAAGGGAGCAGGGGGAACAGATTGGAAAATGTGGGGAACCGTGGGGAAAACTGCAGAACAGAGTGGAGCCAAAGGAGCAGGGGTAACAGATTGGAAAAAGTGGGGAACTGTGGGGAACACTGCAGAACAGAGCAGAAACAAAGGGAGCAGGGGGAACAGATTGGAAAAAGTGGGGAACCGATTGGAAAAAGAAGGGAACCGTGTGGAAAAATGCAGGAAGGTGGGGAACCAAAGGGAGCAGGGGGAACGAATTGGAAAAGGTGGAGAACTGTGGGGAACAATGCAGAACAGAGGGGAACCAAAGGGAGCAGGGGGAACAGATTGGAAAAAGTAGGGAACCGTGTGGAAAAATGCATAACAGTGGGGAAACAAACAGAGCAGGGGGAATGGATTGCAAAAAGTTGGGAAGCGTGGAGGACACTGCAGAAGAGAGGGGAACCAAAGGGAGCAGGGCGAACAGTTTGTAAAATAGTGGGGAACCGTGGGGAACGCTGCAGAACAGTATGAAACCAAAGCGAGTCGGGGGAATGGTTTGGAAAATGTGGGGAACCGTGGGGAAAACTGCAGAACAGAGTTGAGCCAAAGGAGAAGGGGGAACAAATTGGAAAAAGTGGGGAACTGTGGGGAACACTGCAGAACAGAGCAGAACCAAAGGGAGCAGGGGGAACAGATTGGAAAAAGTGGGGAACCGATTGGAAAAAGTAGGGAACCGTGTGGAAAAATGCAGAAAGGTGGGGAACCAAAGGGAGCAGGGGGAACGAATTGGAAAAGGTGGAGAACTGTGGGGAACAATGCAGAAGAGAGGGGAACCAAAGGGAGCAGAGGGAACGAATTGGAAAAAGTGGGGAACCGTGGGGAACACTGCACGACAGAGGAGAACCAAAGGGATCAGGGGGAACAGATAGGAAAAAATTGGGGAACTGTGAAAACACTGCAAGACAGAGGGGAACCAAAGGGAGCAGGAGGTACAGGTTGGAAAAAGTGGGGAACCGTGGAGGACACTGCAGGACAGAGGGGAACCAACAGGAGCAGGGGTACAGGATGAAAAAAATGAGGTGAATCGTGGGGAACACTGCAGAAAAGAGGGGAACCAAAGGGAGCAGGGGGAAAGGATTGGAAAAAGTGGGGAAGCGTCGGGAACACTGCAGAACAGAGGCGAACCAAAGGGAACAGGGGGAAGGGATTGGAAAAAGTGGGGAACCATGGGGGACACTGCAGAACAGAGGACAAACAAACGGAACAGGGGGAATGGATTGCAAAAAAGTTGGGAATCGTGGAGGACAATGCAGAACAGGCGAAACCAAAGGGAGCAGGGCAAACAGTTTGTAAAAAAGTGGGGTACCGTGGGGAATGCTGCAGAACAGTATGAAACCAAAGCGAGACGGGGGAATGGTTTGGAAAATGTGGGGAACCGTGGGGAAAACTGCAGAACAGAGTGGAGACAAAGGAGCAGGGGGAACAGATTGGAAGAAGTGGGGAACCGTGGGGAACAACTGCAGAACAGAGGGGAATCAAACGGAGCAGGGGCAACGGATTGCAAAAAGTTGGGAACCGTGGAGAACACGGAAGGACAGAGGGGAACCAAAGGGAACAAGGGGAACAGGTTGGAAAAAGTGGTGTCCCATGGGTAACACTGCAAGGCAGAGGTGAACCATAGGGAGCAGGGGGTACAGTATGTAAAAATATGTGGAGAATCGTGGGGAACACTGCAGAATAGAGGGGTACCAAAGGGAGCAGGGGGAATGGATTGGAAAAAGTGGGGAAGCGTCGGGAACACTGCAGAACAAAGGAGAACCAAAGGGAGCAGGGGGATCAGATTGCAAAAAGTGGGGAACCAATTGGAAAAAGTAGGGAACCGTGTGGAAAAATGCAGAAAGGTGGGGAACCAAAGAGAGCAGGGGGAACGAATTGGAAAAGGTGGAGAAATGTGGGGAACACAGCAGAACAGAGGGGAACCAAAGGGAGCAGAGGGAACGGATTGGAAAAAGTGGGGAATGGTGGGGAACACTGCATGACAGAGGGGAACCAAAGGGAGCAGGAGGTACAGGTTGGAAAAAGTGGGGAACCGTGGAGAACACTGCAGCACAGAGGGGAACAAAAGTGAGCAGGGGAAACGGATTGCAAAAACTGGGGCCCATGGCGAACACTGCATGACAGAGGGTAATCAAAGCGAGCAGGGGGAACCGATTGGAAAAAGTGGGGAACTGTGGGGAACACTGCAGAACAGAGGGGAACCAAAGGTAGCAGGGGGAACGGATTGGAAAAAGTGGGGAACCTTGGGGAACACTGCAGGGCAGAGGGGAACCAAAGGGAGCATGGGAACAGATTAGAAAAAAATTGGAGAACCGTGGGGAAAACTGCAGAACAGAGCGGAACCAAAGGGAACAGGGCTACGGATTGGAAAAAGTGGGGAACCGTGGGGAACACTGAACAATAGAGGGGAACCAAAGGGAGCAGGGGAAATGGATTGGAAAAAGCGGGGAACCGTGGGAAACACTGCAGAACCAAAGGGAGCAGGTGGAACAGTTTGGAAAATGTGGGGAACCGTGGAGATCACTGCAGAACAGAGGGGAACCAAAGGGAACAGGGCTACGGATTGGAAAAAGTGGGGAACCGTGGGGAACACTGAACAATAGAGGGGAACCAAAGGGAGCAGGGGAAATGGATTGGAAAAAGCGGGGAACCGTGGGAAACACTGCACAACCAAAGGGAGCAGGTGGAACAGTTTGGAAAAAATGTGGAAAACCATGGGGAAAACTGCAGAACAGAGTGGAGCGAAAGGAGCAGGGGGAACAGATTGGAAAAAGTTGGGCCGATGGGGAACACTGTAGGACAGAGGGGAATCAAAGGGAGCAGGGGGAACTGATTGGAAAAAGTGGGGAACTGTGGTGAACACTGTAGAACAGAGGGCAAACAAACGGAGCAGGGGGAATGGATTGCAAAAAGTTGGTAACCGTGGAGAAAATGCAGGACAGAGGGGAAAGAAACAGAGCAGGGGGAATGGATTGCAAAAAGTTGGTAAGCGTGGAGGACACTGCAGAACAGAGGGGAACCAAAGGGAGGAGGGCGAACAGATTGTAAAAAAGTGGGGAAACGTGGGGAACGCTGCAGAACAGTGTGAAAAGAAAGCGAGCCGGGGGAATGGTTTGGAAAATGTGGGGAACCGTGGGGAAAACTGAAGAACAGAGTGGAGCCAAAGGAGCAGGGGGAACAGATTGGAAAAAGTGGGGAACTGTGGGGAACACTGCAGAACAGAGGGGAAACAAACGGAGCAGGGGGAACGGATTGCAAAAAGTTGATAACTGTGGAGAACATGGCAGGACAGAGGGGAACCAAAGGGAACAAGGGGAACAGGTTGGAAAAAGTGGGGTGCCATGGGTAACACTGCAAGGCAGAGGGGAACCATAGGGAGCAGGGGGTACAGGATGGAAAAAAATGTGGAGAATCGTGGGGAACACTGCAGAATAGAGGGGAACCAAAGGGAGCAGGGGGAATGGATTGCAAAAAGTGGGGAAGCGTCGGGAACACTGCAGAACAGAGGAGAACCAAAGGAAGCAGGTGGAACAGATTGCAAAAAGTGGGGAACGGATTGGAAAAAGTAGGGAACCTTGTGGAAAAATGCAGAAAGGTGGGGAACCAAAGGGAGCAGGGGGAACGAATTGGAAAAGGTGGAGAACTGTGGGGAACACAGCAAAACAGAGGGGCACCAAAGGGAGCAGAGGGAACGCATTGGAAAAAGTGGGGAACCGTTTGGAACACTGCACGACAGAGGGGCACCAGAGGGAGCAGGGGGAACGGATTGTAAAAAGTGGTCCCCATGGGGAACACTGCAGGACAGAGGGGAATCAAAGGGAGCAGGGGGAACTGATTGGAAAAAGTGGGGAATTGTGGGGAACACTGCAGAACAGAGGGGAAACAAAGGGAGCAGGGGGAATGGATTGCAAAATGTGGGGAACCATGTGGAAAACTGCAGAACAGAGTGGAGTCAAAGGAGCAGAGGGAACGGATTGCAAAAAGTGGGGCCCATGGGGAACACTGGAGGTCAGAGCGGAATCAAAGGGAGCAGGGGGAACTGATTGGAAAAAGTGGGGAATCGTGCAGAACACTGCGGGACAGAGGGGAACCAAAAGGAACAGGAGGAACGGATTGGAAAAAGTGGGGACCCATGGGGAATACTGCAGGGCAGAGGGGAACCATAGGGAGAGGGGGCTACAGGTTGCAAAAAATGTGGAGAACCATGAGGAACACTGCAGAACAGTGAGGAACCAAAGGGAGCAGGGGGAACAGATTGGAAAATGTGGGGAACCGTGGGGAAAACTGCAGAACAGAGTGGAGCCAAAGGAGCAGGGGTAACAGATTGGAAAAAGTGGGGAACTGTGGGGAACACTGCAGAACAGAGCAGAAACAAAGGGAGCAGGGGGAACAGATTGGAAAAAGTGGGGAACCGATTGGAAAAAGAAGGGAACCGTGTGGAAAAATGCAGGAAGGTGGGGAACCAAAGGGAGCAGGGGGAACGAATTGGAAAAGGTGGAGAACTGTGGGGAACAATGCAGAACAGAGGGGAACCAAAGGGAGCAGGGGGAACAGATTGGAAAAAGTAGGGAACCGTGTGGAAAAATGCATAACAGTGGGGAAACAAACAGAGCAGGGGGAATGGATTGCAAAAAGTTGGGAAGCGTCGAGGACACTGCAGAAGAGAGGGGAACCAAAGGGAGCAGGGCGAACAGTTTGTAAAATAGTGGGGAACCGTGGGGAACGCTGCAGAACAGTATGAAACCAAAGCGAGTCGGGGGAATGGTTTGGAAAATGTGGGGAACCGTGGGGAAAACTGCAGAACAGAGTTGAGCCAAAGGAGCAGGGGGAACAAATTGGAAAAAGTGGGGAACTGTGGGGAACACTGCAGAACAGAGCAGAACCAAAGGGAGCAGGGGGAACAGATTGGAAAAAGTGGGGAACCGATTGGAAAAAGTAGGGAACCGTGTGGAAAAATGCAGAAAGGTGGGGAACCAAAGGGAGCAGGGGGAACGAATTGGAAAAGGTGGAGAACTGTGGGGAACAATGCAGAAGAGAGGGGAACCAAAGGGAGCAGAGGGAACGGATTGGAAAAAGTGGGGAACCGTGGGGAACACTGCACGACAGAGGAGAACCAAAGGGATCAGGGGGAACAGATAGGAAAAAATTGGGGAACTGTGAAAACACTGCAAGACAGAGGGGAACCAAAGGGAGCAGGAGGTACAGGTTGGAAAAAGTGGGGAACCGTGGAGGACACTGCAGGACAGAGGGGAACCAACAGGAGCAGGGGGTACAGGATGAAAAAAATGAGGTGAATCGTGGGGAACACTGCAGAAAAGAGGGGAACCAAAGGGAGCAGGGGGAAAGGATTGGAAAAAGTGGGGAAGCGTCGGGAACACTGCAGAACAGAGGCGAACCAAAGGGAACAGGGGGAAGGGATTGGAAAAAGTGGGGACCCATGGGGAATACTGCTGGGCAGAGGGGAACCATAGGGAGAGGGGGCTACAGGTTGCAAAAAGTGTGGAGAACCATGAGGAACACTGCAGAACAGTGAGGAACCAAAGGGAGCAGGGGGAACAGATTGGAAAATGTGGGGAACCGTGGGGAAAACTGCAGAACAGAGTGGAGCCAAAGGAGCAGGGGTAACAGATTGGAAAAAGTGGGGAACTGTGGGGAACACTGCAGAACAGAGCAGAATCAAAGGGAGCAGGGGGAACAGATTGGAAAAAGTGGGGAACCGATTGGAAAAAGAAGGGAACCGTGTGGAAAAATGCAGGAAGGTGGGGAACCAAAGGGAGCAGGGGGAACGAATTGGAAAAGGTGGAGAACTGTGGGGAACAATGCAGAACAGAGGGGAACCAAAGGGAGCAGGGGGAACAGATTGGAAAAAGTAGGGAACCGTGTGGAAAAATGCATAACAGTGGGGAAACAAACAGAGCAGGGGGAATGGATTGCAAAAAGTTGGGAAGCGTGGAGGACACTGCAGAAGAGAGGGGAACCAAAGGGAGCAGGGCGAACAGTTTGTAAAATAGTGGGGATCCGTGGGGAACGCTGCAGAACAGTATGAAACCAAAGCGAGTCGGGAAAATGGTTTGGAAAATGTGGGGAACCGTGGGGAAAACTGCAGAACAGAGTTGAGCCAAAGGAAAAGGGGGAACAAATTGGAAAAAGTGGGGAACTGTGGGGAACACTGCAGAACAGAGCAGAACCAAAGGGAGCAGGGGGAACAGATTGGAAAAAGTGGGGAACCGATTGGAAAAAGTAGGGAACCGTGTGGAAAAATGCAGAAAGGTGGGGAGCCAAAGGGAGCAGGGGGAACGAATTGGAAAAGGTGGAGAACTGTGGGGAACAATGCAGAAGAGAGGGGAACCAAAGGGAGCAGAGGGAACGAATTGGAAAAAGTGGGGAACCGTGGGGAACACTGCACGACAGAGGAGAACCAAAGGGATCAGGGGGAACAGATAGGAAAAAATTGGGGAACTGTGAAAACACTGCAAGACAGAGGGGAACCAAAGGGAGCAGGAGGTATAGGTTGGAAAAAGTGGGGAACCGTGGAGGACACTGCAGGACAGAGGGGAACCAACAGGAGCAGGGGGTACAGGATGAAAAAAATGAGGTGAATCGTGGGGAACACTGCAGAAAAGAGGGGAACCAAAGGGAGCAGGGGGAAAGGATTGGAAAAAGTGGGGAAGCGTCGGGAACACTGCAGAACAGAGGCGAACCAAAGGGAACAGGGGGAAGGGATTGGAAAAAGTGGGGAACCATGGGGGACACTGCAGAACAGAGGACAAACAAACGGAACAGGGGGAATGGATTGCAAAAAGTTGGGAATCGTGGAGGACAATGCAGAACAGGCGAAACCAAAGGGAGCAGGGCAAACAGTTTGTAAAAAAGTGGGGTACCGTGGGGAATGCTGCAGAACAGTATGAAACCAAAGCGAGACGGGGGAATGGTTTGGAAAATGTGGGGAACCGTGGGGAAAACTGCAGAACAGAGTGGAGACAAAGGAGCAGGGGGAACAGATTGGAAGAAGTGGGGAACCGTGGGGAACAACTGCAGAACAGAGGGGAATCAAACGGAGCAGGGGCAACGGATTGCAAAAAGTTGGGAACCGTGGAGAACACGTAAGGACAGAGGGGAACCAAAGGGAACAAGGGGAACAGGTTGGAAAAAGTGGTGTCCCATGGGTAACACTGCAAGGCAGAGGTGAACCATAGGGAGCAGGGGGTACAGTATGTAAAAATATGTGGAGAACCGTGGGGAACACTGCAGAATAGAGGGGTACCAAAGGGAGCAGGGGGAATGGATTGGAAAAAGTGGGGAAGCGTCGGGAACACTGCAGAACAAAGGAGAACCAAAGGGAGCAGGGGGAACAGATTGCAAAAAGTGGGGAACCAATTGGAAAAAGTAGGGAACCGTGTGGAAAAATGCAGAAAGGTGGGGAACCAAAGAGAGCAGGGGGAACGAATTGGAAAAGGTGGAGAACTGTGGGGAACACAGCAGAACAGAGGGGAACCAAAGGGAGCAGAGGGAACGGATTGGAAAAAGTGGGGAATGGTGGGGAACACTGCATGACAGAGGGGAACCAAAGGGAGCAGGAGGTACAGGTTGGAAAAAGTGGGGAACCGTGGAGAACACTGCAGCACAGAGGGGAACAAAAGTGAGCAGGGGAAACGGATTGCAAAAACTGGGGCCCATGGCGAACACTGCATGACAGAGGGTAATCAAAGCGAGCAGGGGGAACCGATTGGAAAAAGTGGGGAACTGTGGGGAACACTGCAGAACAGAGGGGAACCAAAGGTAGCAGGGGGAACGGATTGGAAAAAGTGGGGAACCTTGGGGAACACTGCAGGGCAGAGGGGAACCAAAGGGAGCATGGGAACAGATTAGAAAAAAATTGGAGAACCGTGGGGAAAACTGCAGAACAGAGCGGAACCAAAGGGAACAGGGCTACGGATTGGAAAAAGTGGGGAACCGTGGGGAACACTGAACAATAGAGGGGAACCAAAGGGAGCAGGGGAAATGGATTGGAAAAAGCGGGGAACCGTGGGAAACACTGCAGAACCAAAGGGAGCAGGTGGAACAGTTTGGAAAATGTGGGGAACCGTGGAGATCACTGCAGAACAGAGGGGAACCAAAGGGAACAGGGCTACGGATTGGAAAAAGTGGGGAACCGTGGGGAACACTGAACAATAGAGGGGAACCAAAGGGAGCAGGGGAAATGGATTGGAAAAAGCGGGGAACCGTGGGAAACACTGCAGAACCAAAGGGAGCAGGTGGAACAGTTTGGAAAAAATGTGGAAAACCATGGGGAAAACTGTAGAACAGAGTGGAGCGAAAGGAGCAGGGGGAACAGATTGGAAAAAGTTGGGCCGATGGGGAACACTGTAGGACAGAGGGGAATCAAAGGGAGCAGGGGGAACTGATTGGAAAAAGTGGGGAACTGTGGTGAACACTGTAGAACAGAGGGCAAACAAACGGAGCAGGGGGAATGGATTGCAAAAAGTTGGTAACCGTGGAGAAAATGCAGGACAGAGGGGAAAGAAACAGAGCAGGGGGAATGGATTGCAAAAAGTTGGTAAGCGTGGAGGACACTGCAGAACAGAGGGGAACCAAAGGGAGGAGGGCGAACAGATTGTAAAAAAGTGGGGAAACGTGGGGAACGCTGCAGAACAGTGTGAAAAGAAAGCGAGCCGGGGGAATGGTTTGGAAAATGTGGGGAACCGTGGGGAAAACTGAAGAACAGAGTGGAGCCAAAGGAGCAGGGGGAACAGATTGGAAAAAGTGGGGAACTGTGGGGAACACTGCAGAACAGAGGGGAAACAAACGGAGCAGGGGGAACGGATTGCAAAAAGTTGATAACTGTGGAGAACATGGCAGGACAGAGGGGAACCAAAGGGAACAAGGGGAACAGGTTGGAAAAAGTGGGGTGCCATGGGTAACACTGCAAGGCAGAGGGGAACCATAGGGAGCAGGGGGTACAGGATGGAAAAAAATGTGGAGAATCGTGGGGAACACTGCAGAATAGAGGGGAACCAAAGGGAGCAGGGGGAATGGATTGCAAAAAGTGGGGAAGCGTCGGGAACACTGCAGAACAGAGGAGAACCAAAGGAAGCAGGTGGAACAGATTGCAAAAAGTGGGGAACGGATTGGAAAAAGTAGGGAACCTTGTGGAAAAATGCAGAAAGGTGGGGAACCAAAGGGAGCAGGGGGAACGAATTGGAAAAGGTGGAGAACTGTGGGGAACACAGCAAAACAGAGGGGAACCAAAGGGAGCAGAGGGAAAGGATTGGAAAAAGTGGGGAACCGTGGGGAACACTGCATGACAGAGGAGAACCAAAGGGATCAGGGGGAACAGATAGGAAAAAATTGGGGAACTGTGAAAACACTGCAAGACAGAGGGGAACCAAAGGGAGCAGGAGGTACAGGTTGGAAAAAGTGGGGAACCGTGGAGGACACTGCAGGACAGAGGGGAACCAACAGGAGCAGGGGGTACAGGATGAAAAAAATGAGGTGAATCGTGGGGAACACTGCAGAAAAGAGGGGAACCAAAGGGAGCAGGGGGAAAGGATTGGAAAAAGTGGGGAAGCGTCGGGAACACTGCAGAACAGAGGCGAACCAAAGGGAACAGGGGGAAGGGATTGGAAAAAGTGGGGAACCATGGGGGACACTGCAGAACAGAGGACAAACAAACGGAACAGGGGGAATGGATTGCAAAAAGTTGGGAATCGTGGAGGACAATGCAGAACAGGCGAAACCAAAGGGAGCAGGGCAAACAGTTTGTAAAAATGTGGGGTACCGTGGGGAATGCTGCAGAACAGTATGAAACCAAAGCGAGACGGGGGAATGGTTTGGAAAATGTGGGGAACCGTGGGGAAAACTGCAGAACAGAGTGGAGACAAAGGAGCAGGGGGAACAGATTGGAAGAAGTGGGGAACCGTGGGGAACAACTGCAGAACAGAGGGGAATCAAACGGAGCAGGGGCAACGGATTGCAAAAAGTTGGGAACCGTGGAGAACACGGAAGGACAGAGGGGAACCAAAGGGAACAAGGGGAACAGGTTGGAAAAAGTGGTGTCCCATGGGTAACACTGCAAGGCAGAGGTGAACCATAGGGAGCAGGGGGAATGGATTGGAAAAAGTGGGGAAGCGTCGGGAACACTGCAGAACAAAGGAGAACCAAAGGGAGCAGGGGGAACAGATTGCAAAAAGTGGGGAACCAATTGGAAAAAGTAGGGAACCGTGTGGAAAAATGCAGAAAGGTGGGGAACCAAAGAGAGCAGGGGGAACGAATTGGAAAAGGTGGAGAACTGTGGGGAACACAGCAGAACAGAGGGGAACCAAAGGGAGCAGAGGGAACGGATTGGAAAAAGTGGGGAATGGTGGGGAACACTGCATGACAGAGGGGAACCAAAGGGAGCAGGAGGTACAGGTTGGAAAAAGTGGGGAACCGTGGAGAACACTGCAGCACAGAGGGGAACAAAAGTGAGCAGGGGAAACGGATTGCAAAAAGTGGGGCCCATGGCGAACACTGCATGACAGAGGGTAATCAAAGCGAGCAGGGGGAACCGATTGGAAAAAGTGGGGAACTGTGGGGAACACTGCAGAACAGAGGGGAACCAAAGGTAGCAAGGGGAACGGATTGGAAAAAGTGGGGAACCTTGGGGAACACTGCAGGGCAGAGGGGAACCAAAGGGAGCATGGGAACAGATTAGAAAAAAATTGGAGAACCGTGGGGAAAACTGCAGAACAGAGCGGAACCAAAGGGAGCAGGGGGAACAGATCGGAAAAAGTGGGGAATCGTGGGGAGTTCTGCAGAACAGTGGGGACCCAAAGGGAGCAGGGGGAAAGGATTCGAAAAAGTGGACGGTGGGGAACTCTGCAGAAAAGAGGTGGACCAAAGGAAGCAGGGGGAATGGATTGGAAAAAATGGGGAACCGTGTGGAAAAATGTAGAACAGAGGCGAACCAGAGGGAGCAGGGGGAATGGATTGGAAAAGGTAGAGAACTCTGGGGAACACTGCAGAACAGAGGGGAAGCAAAGGGAGCAGGGGGTACAGGTTGGAAAAAATGTGGAGAACCGTGAGGAACACTGCAGAACAGAGGGCAAACAAATGAAACAGGGGGAATCGATTGCAAAGAGTTGGGACCCGTGGAGGACAATGCAGAACAGGGGAAACCAAAGGGAGCAGGGCAAAGAGTTTGTAAAAAAGTGGGGAACCGTGGGGAATGCTGCAGAACAGTATGAAACCAAAGAGAGCCGGGGGAATGGTTTGGAAAATGTGGGGAACCGTGGGGAAAACTGCAGAACAGAGTGGAGACAAAGGAGCAGGGGGAACAGTTTGGAAAAAGTGGGGAACCATGGGGAACACTGCAGAACAGAGGGGAACCAAACGGAGCAGGGGCAACGGTTTCCAAAAAGTTGGGAACCGTGGAGAACATGGAAGGACAGATGGGAACCAAAGGGAACAAGGGGAACATGTTCGAAAAAGTGGTGTCCCATGGGTAACACTGCAACGCAGAGGTGAACCATAGGAAGCAGGAAGTACGGTATGTAAAAAAATGTGGAGAATCATGGGGAACACTGTAGAATAGAGGGGAACCAAAGGGAGCAGGGGGAACGGATTGGAAAAAGTGGGGAAGCGTCGGGAACACTGCAGAATAGAGGAGAACCAAAGGGAGCAGGGGGAACAGATTGGAAAAAGTGGGGAACCGATTGGAAATAGTAGGGAACCGTGTGGAAAAATACAGAAATGTGGGGAACCAAAGGGAGCAGGGGGAACGAATTGGAAAAGGTGGGGAACCGTGGGGCACACTGCATGACAGAGGGGAACCAAAGTGATCAGGGGGAACAGATAGGAAAAAATTGGGGAACTGTGAAAACACTACATGACAGAGGGGAACCAAAGGGAACAGGAGGTACAGGTTGGAAAAAGTGGGGAACCGTGGAGGACACTGTAGGACAGAGGGGAACCAAAGGGAGCAGGGCGAACAGATTGTAAAAAAGTGGGGAACCGTGGGGAACACTGCAGAACAGTATGAAACCAAAGCGAGCCGGGGGAACAGTTTGGAAAATGTGGGGAACCGTGGAGATCACTGCAGAACAGAGGGGAACCAAAGGGAACAGGGCTACGGATTGGAAAAAGTGGGGAACCGTGGGGAACACTGAACAATAGAGGGGAACCAAAGGGAGCAGGGGAAATGGATTGGAAAAAGCGGTGAACCGTGGGAAACACTGCAGAACCAAAGGGAGCAGGTGGAACAGTTTGGAAAAAATGTGGAAAACCATGGGGAAAACTGCAGAACAGAGTGGAGCGAAAGGAGCAGGGGGAACAGATTGGAAAAAGTTGGGCCGATGGGGAACACTGTAGGACAGAGGGGAATCAAAGGGAGCAGGGGGAACTGATTGGAAAAAGTGGGGAACTGTGGTGAACACTGTAGAACAGAGGGCAAACAAACGGTGCAGGGGGAATGGATTGCAAAAAGTTGGTAACCGTGGAGAAAATGCAGGACAGAGGGGAAAGAAACAGAGCAGGGGGAATGGATTGCAAAAAGTTGGTAAGCGTGGAGGACACTGCAGAACAGAGGGGAACCAAAGGGAGGAGGGCGAACAGATTGTAAAAAAGTGGGGAAACGTGGGGAACGCTGCAGAACAGTGTGAAAAGAAAGCGAGCCGGGGGAATGGTTTGGAAAATGTGGGGAACCGTGGGGAAAACTGAAGAACAGAGTGGAGCCAAAGGAGCAGGGGGAACAGATTGGAAAAAGTGGGGAACTGTGGGGAACACTGCAGAACAGAGGGGAAACAAACGGAGCAGGGGGAACGGATTGCAAAAAGTTGATAACTGTGGAGAACATGGCAGGACAGAGGGGAACCAAAGGGAACAAGGGGAACATGTTGGAAAAAGTGGGGTGCCATGGGTAACACTGCAAGGCAGAGGGGAACCATAGGGAGCAGGGGGTACAGGATGGAAAAAAATGTGGAGAATCGTGGGGAACACTGCAGAATAGAGGGGAACCAAAGGGAGCAGGGGGAATGGATTGCAAAAAGTGGGGAAGCGTCGGGAACACTGCAGAACAGAGGAGAACCAAAGGAAGCAGGTGGAACAGATTGCAAAAAGTGGGGAACGGATTGGAAAAAGTAGGGAACCTTGTGGAAAAATGCAGAAAGGTGGGGAACCAAAGGGAGCAGGGGGAACGAATTGGAAAAGGTGGAGAAATGTGGGGAACACAGCAAAACAGAGGGGAACCAAAGGGAGCAGAGGGAAAGGATTGGAAAAAGTGGGGAACCGTGGGGAACACTGCATGACAGAGGAGAACCAAAGGGATCAGGGGGAACAGATAGGAAAAAATTGGGGAACTGTGAAAACACTGCAAGACAGAGGGGAACCAAAGGGAGCAGGAGGTACAGGTTGGAAAAAGTGGGGAACCGTGGAGGACACTGCAGGACAGAGGGGAACCAACAGGAGCAGGGGGTACAGGATGAAAAAAATGAGGTGAATCGTGGGGAACACTGCAGAAAAGAGGGGAACCAAAGGGAGCAGGGGGAAAGGATTGGAAAAAGTGGGGAAGCGTCGGGAACACTGCAGAACAGAGGCGAACCAAAGGGAACAGGGGGAAGGGATTGGAAAAAGTGGGGACCCATGGGGAATACTGCAGGGCAGAGGGGAACCATAGGGAGAGGGGGCTACAGGTTGCAAAAAATGTGGAGAACCATGAGGAACACTGCAGTACAGTGAGGAACCAAAGGGAGCAGGGGGAACAGATTGGAAAATGTGGGAAACCGTGGGGAAAACTGCAGAACAGAGTGGAGCCAAAGGAGCAGGGGTAACAGATTGGAAAAAGTGGGGAACTGTGGGGAACACTGCAGAACAGAGCAGAAACAAAGGGAGCAGGGGGAACAGATTGGAAAAAGTGGGGAACCGATTGGAAAAAGAAGGGAACCGTGTGGAAAAATGCAGGAAGGTGGGGAACCAAAGGGAGCAGGGGGAATGAATTGGAAAAGGTGGAGTACTGTGGGGAACAATGCAGAACAGAGGGGAACCAAAGGGAGCAGGGGGAACAGATTGGAAAAAGTAGGGAACCGTGTGGAAAAATGCATAACAGTGGGGAAACAAACAGAGCAGGGGGAATGGATTGCAAAAAGTTGGGAAGCGTGGAGGACACTGCAGAAGAGAGGGGAACCAAAGGGAGCAGGGCGAACAGTTTGTAAAATAGTGGGGAACCGTGGGGAACGCTGCAGAACAGTATGAAACCAAAGCGAGTCGGGGGAATGGTTTGGAAAATGTGGGGAACCGTGGGGAAAACTGCAGAACAGAGTTGAGCCAAAGGAGCAGGGGGAACAAATTGGAAAAAGTGGGGAACTGTGGGGAACACTGCAGAACAGAGCAGAACCAAAGGGAGCAGGGGGAACAGATTGGAAAAGTGGGGAACCGATTGGAAAAAGTAGGGAACCATGTGGAAAAATGCAGAAAGGTGGGGAACCAAAGGGAGCAGGGGGAACGAATTGGAAAAGGTGGAGAACTGTGGGGAACAATGCAGAAGAGAGGGGAACCAAAGGGAGCAGAGGGAACGAATTGGAAAAAGTGGGGAACCGTGGGGAACACTGCACGACAGAGGAGAACCAAAGGGATCAGGGGGAACAGATAGGAAAAAATTGGGGAACTGTGAAAACACTGCAAGACAGAGGGGAACCAAAGGGAGCAGGAGGTACAGGTTGGAAAAAGTGGGGAACCGTGGAGGACACTGCAGGACAGAGGGGAACCAACAGGAGCAGGGGGTACAGGATGAAAAAAAGTAGGTGAATCGTGGGGAACACTGCAGAAAAGAGGGGAACCAAAGGGAGCAGGGGGAAAGGATTGGAAAAAGTGGGGAAGCGTCGGGAACACTGCAGAACAGAGGCGAACCAAAGGGAACAGGGGGAAGGGATTGGAAAAAGTGGGGAACCATGGGGGACACTGCAGAACAGAGGACAAACAAATGGAACAGGGGGAATGGATTGCAAAAAGTTGGGAATCGTGGAGGACAATGCAGAACAGGCGAAACCAAAGGGAGCAGGGCAAACAGTTTGTAAAAAAGTGGGGTACCGTGGGGAATGCTGCAGAACAGTATGAAACCAAAGCGAGACGGGGGAATGGTTTGGAAAATGTGGGGAACCGTGGGGAAAACTGCAGAACAGAGTGGAGACAAAGGAGCAGGGGGAACAGATTGGAAGAAGTGGGGAACCGTGGGGAACAACTGCAGAACAGAGGGGAATCAAACGGAGCAGGGGCAACGGATTGCAAAAAGTTGGGAACCGTGGAGAACACGGAAGGACAGAGGGGAACCAAAGGGAACAAGGGGAACAGGTTGGAAAAAGTGGTGTCCCATGGGTAACACTGCAAGGCAGAGGTGAACCATAGGGAGCAGGGGGTACAGTATGTAAAAATATGTGGAGAATCGTGGGGAACACTGCAGAATAGAGGGGAACCAAAGGGAGCAGGGGGAATGGATTGGAAAAAGTGGGGAAGCGTCGGGAACACTGCAGAACAAAGGAGAACCAAAGGGAGCAGGGGGAACAGATTGCAAAAAGTGGGGAACCAATTGGAAAAAGTAGGGAACCGTGTGGAAAAATGCAGAAAGGTGGGGAACCAAAGAGAGCAGGGGGAACGAATTGGAAAAGGTGGAGAACTGTGGGGAACACAGCAGAACAGAGGGGAACCAAAGGGAGCAGAGGGAACGGATTGGAAAAAGTGGGGAACCTTGGGGAACACTGCAGGGCAGAGGGGAACCAAAGGGAGCAGGGCGAACAGATTGTAAAAAAGTGGGGAACACTGCAGAACAGTATGAAACCAAAGCGAGCCGGGGGAACAGTTTGGAAAATGTGGGGAACCGTGGAGATCACTGCAGAACAGAGGGGAACCAAAGGGAACAGGGCTACGGATTGGAAAAAGTGGGGAACCGTGGGGAACACTGAACAATAGAGGGGAACCAAAGGGAGCAGGGGAAATGGATTGGAAAAAGCGGTGAACCGTGGGAAACACTGCAGAACCAAAGGGAGCAGGTGGAACAGTTTGGAAAAAATGTGGAAAACCATGGGGAAAACTGCAGAACAGAGTGGAGCGAAAGGAGCAGGGGGAACAGATTGGAAAAAGTTCGGCCGATGGGGAACACTGTAGGACAGAGGGGAATCAAAGGGAGCAGGGGGAACTGATTGGAAAAAGTGGGGAACTGTGGTGAACACTGTAGAACAGAGGGCAAACAAACGGAGCAGGGGGAATGGATTGCAAAAAGTTGGTAACCGTGGAGAAAATGCAGGACAGAGGGGAAAGAAACAGAGCAGGGGGAATGGATTGCAAAAAGTTGGTAAGCGTGGAGGACACTGCAGAACAGAGGGGAACCAAAGGGAGGAGGGCGAACAGATTGTAAAAAAGTGGGGAAACGTGGGGAAAGCTGCAGAACAGTGTGAAAAGAAAGCGAGCCGGGGGAATGGTTTGGAAAATGTGGGGAACCGTGGGGAAAACTGAAGAACAGAGTGGAGCCAAAGGAGCAGGGGGAACAGATTGGAAAAAGTGGGGAACTGTGGGGAACACTGCAGAACAGAGGGGAAACAAACGGAGCAGGGGGAACGGATTGCAAAAAGTTGATAACTGTGGAGAACATGGCAGGACAGAGGGGAACCAAAGGGAACAAGGGGAACAGGTTGGAAAAAGTGGGGTGCCATGGGTAACACTGCAAGGCAGAGGGGAACCATAGGGAGCAGGGGGTACAGGATGGAAAAAAATGTGGAGAATCGTGGGGAACACTGCAGAATAGAGGGGAACCAAAGGGAGCAGGAGGAATGGATTGCAAAAAGTGGGGAAGCGTCGGGAACACTGCAGAACAGAGGAGAACCAAAGGAAGCAGGTGGAACAGATTGCAAAAAGTGGGGAACGGATTGGAAAAAGTAGGGAACCTTGTGGAAAAATGCAGAAAGGTGGGGAACCAAAGGGAGCAGGGGGAACGAATTGGAAAAGGTGGAGAAATGTGGGGAACACAGCAAAACAGAGGGGAACCAAAGGGAGCAGAGCGAAAGGATTGGAAAAAGTGGGGAACCGTGGGGAACACTGCATGACAGAGGAGAACCAAAGGGATCAGGGGGAACAGATAGGAAAAAATTGGGGAACTGTGAAAACACTGCAAGACAGAGGGGAACCAAAGGGAGCAGGAGGTACAGGTTGGAAAAAGTGGGGAACCGTGGAGGACACTGCAGGACAGAGGGGAACCAACAGGAGCAGGGGGTACAGGATGAAAAAAATGAGGTGAATCGTGGGGAACACTGCAGAAAAGAGGGGAACCAAAGGGAGCAGGGGGAAAGGATTGGAAAAAGTGGGGAAGCGTCGGGAACACTGCAGAACAGAGGCGAACCAAAGGGAACAGGGGGAAGGGATTGGAAAAAGTGGGGACCCATGGGGAATACTGCAGGGCAGAGGGGAACCATAGGGAGAGGGGGCTACAGGTTGCAAAAAATGTGGAGAACCATGAGGAACACTGCAGAACAGTGAGGAACCAAAGGGAGCAGGGGGAACAGATTGGAAAATGTGGGAAACCGTGGGGAAAACTGCAGAACAGAGTGGAGCCAAAGGAGCAGGGGTAACAGATTGGAAAAAGTGGGGAACTGTGGGGAACACTGCAGAACAGAGCAGAAACAAAGGGAGCAGGGGGAACAGATTGGAAAAAGTGGGGAACCGATTGGAAAAAGAAGGGAACCGTGTGGAAAAATGCAGGAAGGTGGGGAACCAAAGGGAGCAGGGGGAACGAATTGGAAAAGGTGGAGTACTGTGGGGAACAATGCAGAACAGAGGGGAACCAAAGGGAGCAGGGGGAACAGATTGGAAAAAGTAGGGAACCGTGTGGAAAAATGCATAACAGTGGGGAAACAAACAGAGCAGGGGGAATGGATTGCAAAAAGTTGGGAAGCGTGGAGGACACTGCAGAAGAGAGGGGAACCAAAGGGAGCAGGGCGAACAGTTTGTAAAATAGTGGGGAACCGTGGGGAACGCTGCAGAACAGTATGAAACCAAAGCGAGTCGGGGGAATGGTTTGGAAAATGTGGGGAACCGTGGGGAAAACTGCAGAACAGAGTTGAGCCAAAGGAGCAGGGGGAACAAATTGGAAAAAGTGGGGAACTGTGGGGAACACTGCAGAACAGAGCAGAACCAAAGGGAGCAGGGGGAACAGATTGGAAAAGTGGGGAACCGATTGGAAAAAGTAGGGAACCGTGTGGAAAAATGCAGAAAGGTGGGGAACCAAAGGGAGCAGGGGGAACGAATTGGAAAAGGTGGAGAACTGTGGGGAACAATGCAGAAGAGAGGGGAACCAAAGGGAGCAGAGGGAACGAATTGGAAAAAGTGGGGAACCGTGGGGAACACTGCACGACAGAGGAGAACCAAAGGGATCAGGGGGAACAGATAGGAAAAAATTGGGGAACTGTGAAAACACTGCAAGACAGAGGGGAACCAAAGGGAGCAGGAGGTACAGGTTGGAAAAAGTGGGGAACCGTGGAGGACACTGCAGGACAGAGGGGAACCAACAGGAGCAGGGGGTACAGGATGAAAAAAATGAGGTGAATCGTGGGGAACACTGCAGAAAAGAGGGGAACCAAAGGGAGCAGGGGGAAAGGATTGGAAAAAGTGGGGAAGCGTCGGGAACACTGCAGAACAGAGGCGAACCAAAGGGAACAGGGGGAAGGGATTGGAAAAAGTGGGGAACCATGGGGGACACTGCAGAACAGAGGACAAACAAATGGAACAGGGGGAATGGATTGCAAAAAGTTGGGAATCGTGGAGGACAATGCAGAACAGGCGAAACCAAAGGGAGCAGGGCAAACAGTTTGTAAAAAAGTGGGGTACCGTGGGGAATGCTGCAGAACAGTATGAAACCAAAGCGAGACGGGGGAATGGTTTGGAAAATGTGGGGAACCGTGGGGAAAACAGCAGAACAGAGTGGAGACAAAGGAGCAGGGGGAACAGATTGGAAGAAGTGGGGAACCGTGGGGAACAACTGCAGAACAGAGGGGAATCAAACGGAGCAGGGGCAACGGATTGCAAAAAGTTGGGAACCGTGGAGAACACGGAAGGACAGAGGGGAACCAAAGGGAACAAGGGGAACAGGTTGGAAAAAGTGGTGTCCCATGGGTAACACTGCAAGGCAGAGGTGAACCATAGGGAGCAGGGGGTACAGTATGTAAAAATATGTGGAGAATCGTGGGGAACACTGCAGAATAGAGGGGAACCAAAGGGAGCAGGGGGAATGGATTGGAAAAAGTGGGGAAGCGTCGGGAACACTGCAGAACAAAGGAGAACCAAAGGGAGCAGGGGGAACAGATTGCAAAAAGTGGGGAACCAATTGGAAAAAGTAGGGAACCGTGTGGAAAAATGCAGAAAGGTGGGGAACCAAAGAGAGCAGGGGGAACGAATTGGAAAAGGTGGAGAACTGTGGGGAACACAGCAGAACAGAGGGGAACCAAAGGGAGCAGAGGGAACGGATTGGAAAAAGTGGGGAATGGTGGGGAACACTGCATGACAGAGGGGAACCAAAGGGAGCAGGAGGTACAGGTTGGAAAAAGTGGGGAACCGTGGAGAACACTGCAGCACAGAGGGGAACAAAAGTGAGCAGGGGAAACGGATTGCAAAAAGTGGGGCCCATGGCGAACACTGCATGACAGAGGGTAATCAAAGCGAGCAGGGGGAACCGATTGGAAAAAGTGGGGAACTGTGGGGAACACTGCAGAACAGAGGGGAACCAAAGGTAGAAGGGGGAACGGATTGGAAAAAGTGGGGAACCTTGGGGAACACTGCAGGGCAGAGGGGAACCAAAGGGAGCATGGGAACAGATTAGAAAAAAATTGGAGAACCGTGGGGAAAACTGCAGAACAGAGCGGAACCAAAGGGAGCAGGGGGAACAGATCGGAAAAGTGCGGACACGTGCGGAACAATGCAGAACAGAGAGGAACCAAAGGGAGAAGGGGGAACAGATTGGAAAAAGTGGGGAATCGTGGGGAGTTCTGCAGAACAGTGGGGACCCAAAGTGAGCAGGGGGAAAGGATTCGAAAAAGTGGACGGTGGGGAACTCTGCAGAAAAGAGGTGGACCAAAGGAAGCAGGGGGAATGGATTGGAAAAAATGGGGAACCGTGTGGAAAAATGTAGAACAGAGGCGAACCAGAGGGAGCAGGGGGAATGGATTGGAAAAGGTAGAGAACTCTGGGGAACACTGCAGAACAGAGGGGAAGCAAAGGGAGCAGGGGGTACAGGTTGGAAAAAATGTGGAGAACCGTGAGGAACACTGCAGAACAGAGGTCAAACAAATGAAACAGGGGGAATCGATTGCAAAGAGTTGGGAACCGTGGAGGACAATGCAGAACAGGGGAAACCAAAGGGAGCAGGGCAAAGAGTTTGTAAAAAAGTGGGGAACCGTGGGGAATGCTGCAGAACAGTATGAAACCAAAGAGAGCCGGGGGAATGGTTTGGAAAATGTGGGGAACCGTGGGGAAAACTGCAGAACAGAGTGGAGACAAAGGAGCAGGGGGAACAGTTTGGAAAAAGTGGGGAACCATGGGGAACACTGCAGAACAGAGGGGAACCAAACGGAGCAGGGGCAACGGTTTCCAAAAAGTTGGGAACCGTGGAGAACATGGAAGGACAGATGGGAACCAAAGGGAACAAGGGGAACAGGTTCGAAAAAGTGGTGTCCCATGGGTAACACTGCAACGCAGAGGTGAACCATAGGAAGCAGGAAGTACAGTATGTAAAAATATGTGGAGAATCATGGGGAACACTGTAGAATAGAGGGGAAGCAAAGGGAGCAGGGGGAACGGATTGGAAAAAGTGGGGAAGCGTCGGGAACACTGCAGAATAGAGGAGAACCAAAGGGAGCAGGGGGAACAGATTGGAAAAAGTGGGGAACCGATTGGAAATAGTAGGGAACCGTGTGGAAAAATACAGAAATGTGGGGAACCAAAGGGAGCAGGGGGAACGAATTGGAAAAGGTGGGGAACCGTGGGGCACACTGCATGACAGAGGGGAACCAAAGTGATCAGGGGGAACAGATAGGAAAAAATTGGGGAACTGTGAAAACACTACATGACAGAGGGGAACCAAAGGGAACAGGAGGTACAGGTTGGAAAAAGTGGGGAACCGTGGAGGACACTGTAGGACAGAGGGGAACCAAAGGGAGCAGGGCGAACAGATTGTAAAAAAGTGGGGAACACTGCAGAACAGTATGAAACCAAAGCGAGCCGGGGGAACAGTTTGGAAAATGTGGGGAACCGTGGAGATCACTGCAGAACAGAGGGGAACCAAAGGGAACAGGGCTACGGATTGGAAAAAGTGGGGAACCGTGGGGAACACTGAACAATAGAGGGGAACCAAAGGGAGCAGTGGAAATGGATTGGAAAAAGCGGTGAACCGTGGGAAACACTGCAGAACCAAAGGGAGCAGGTGGAACAGTTTGGAAAAAATGTGGAAAACCATGGGGAAAACTGCAGAACAGAGTGGAGCGAAAGGAGCAGGGGGAACAGATTGGAAAAAGTTCGGCCGATGGGGAACACTGTAGGACAGAGGGGAATCAAAGGGAGCAGGGGGAACTGATTGGAAAAAGTGGGGAACTGTGGTGAACACTGTAGAACAGAGGGCAAACAAACGGAGCAGGGGGAATGGATTGCAAAAAGTTGGTAACCGTGGAGAAAATGCAGGACAGAGGGGAAAGAAACAGAGCAGGGGGAATGGATTGCAAAAAGTTGGTAAGCGTGGAGGACACTGCAGAACAGAGGGGAACCAAAGGGAGGAGGGCGAACAGATTGTAAAAAAGTGGGGAAACGTGGGGAAAGCTGCAGAACAGTGTGAAAAGAAAGCGAGCCGGGGGAATGGTTTGGAAAATGTGGGGAACCGTGGGGAAAACTGAAGAACAGAGTGGAGCCAAAGGAGCAGGGGGAACAGATTGGAAAAAGTGGGGAACTGTGGGGAACACTGCAGAACAGAGGGGAAACAAACGGAGCAGGGGGAACGGATTGCAAAAAGTTGATAACTGTGGAGAACATGGCAGGACAGAGGGGAACCAAAGGGAACAAGGGGAACAGGTTGGAAAAAGTGGGGTGCCATGGGTAACACTGCAAGGCAGAGGGGAACCATAGGGAGCAGGGGGTACAGGATGGAAAAAAATGTGGAGAATCGTGGGGAACACTGCAGAATAGAGGGGAACCAAAGGGAGCAGGAGGAATGGATTGCAAAAAGTGGGGAAGCGTCGGGAACACTGCAGAACAGAGGAGAACCAAAGGAAGCAGGTGGAACAGATTGCAAAAAGTGGGGAACGGATTGGAAAAAGTAGGGAACCTTGTGGAAAAATGCAGAAAGGTGGGGAACCAAAGGGAGCAGGGGGAACGAATTGGAAAAGGTGGAGAAATGTGGGGAACACAGCAAAACAGAGGGGAACCAAAGGGAGCAGAGCGAAAGGATTGGAAAAAGTGGGGAACCGTGGGGAACACTGCATGACAGAGGAGAACCAAAGGGATCAGGGGGAACAGATAGGAAAAAATTGGGGAACTGTGAAAACACTGCAAGACAGAGGGGAACCAAAGGGAGCAGGAGGTACAGGTTGGAAAAAGTGGGGAACCGTGGAGGACACTGCAGGACAGAGGGGAACCAACAGGAGCAGGGGGTACAGGATGAAAAAAATGAGGTGAATCGTGGGGAACACTGCAGAAAAGAGGGGAACCAAAGGGAGCAGGGGGAAAGGATTGGAAAAAGTGGGGAAGCGTCGGGAACACTGCAGAACAGAGGCGAACCAAAGGGAACAGGGGGAAGGGATTGGAAAAAGTGGGGACCCATGGGGAATACTGCAGGGCAGAGGGGAACCATAGGGAGAGGGGGCTACAGGTTGCAAAAAATGTGGAGAACCATGAGGAACACTGCAGAACAGTGAGGAACCAAAGGGAGCAGGGGGAACAGATTGGAAAATGTGGGGAACCGTGGGGAAAACTGCAGAACAGAGTGGAGCCAAAGGAGCAGGGGTAACAGATTGGAAAAAGTGGGGAACTGTGGGGAACACTGCAGAACAGAGCAGAAACAAAGGGAGCAGGGGGAACAGATTGGAAAAAGTGGGGAACCGATTGGAAAAAGAAGGGAACCGTGTGGAAAAATGCAGGAAGGTGGGGAACCAAAGGGAGCAGGGGGAACGAATTGGAAAAGGTGGAGAACTGTGGGGAACAATGCAGAACAGAGGGGAACCAAAGGGAGCAGGGGGAACAGATTTGAAAAAGTAGGGAACCGTGTGGAAAAATGCATAACAGTGGGGAAACAAACAGAGCAGGGGGAATGGATTGCAAAAAGTTGGGAAGCGTCGAGGACACTGCAGAAGAGAGGGGAACCAAAGGGAGCAGGGCGAACAGTTTGTAAAATAGTGGGGAACCGTGGGGAACGCTGCAGAACAGTATGAAACCAAAGCGAGTTGGGGGAATGGTTTGGAAAATGTGGGGAACCGTGGGGAAAACTGCAGAACAGAGTTGAGCCAAAGGAGCAGGGGGAACAAATTGGAAAAAGTGGGGAACTGTGGGGAACACTGCAGAACAGAGCAGAACCAAAGGGAGCAGGGGGAACAGATTGGAAAAAGTGGGGAACCGATTGGAAAAAGTAGGGAACCGTGTGGAAAAATGCAGAAAGGTGGGGAACCAAAGGGAGCAGGGGGAACGAATTGGAAAAGGTGGAGAACTGTGGGGAACAATGCAGAAGAGAGGGGAACCAAAGGGAGCAGAGGGAACGAATTGGAAAAAGTGGGGAACCGTGGGGAACACTGCACGACAGAGGAGAACCAAAGGGATCAGGGGGAACAGATAGGAAAAAATTGGGGAACTGTGAAAACACTGCAAGACAGAGGGGAACCAAAGGGAGCAGGAGGTACAGGTTGGAAAAAGTGGGGAACCGTGGAGGACACTGCAGGACAGAGGGGAACCAACAGGAGCAGGGGGTACAGGATGAAAAAAATGAGGTGAATCATGGGGAACACTGCAGAAAAGAGGGGAACCAAAGGGAGCAGGGGGAAAGGATTGGATAAAGTGGGGAAGCGTCGGGAACACTGCAGAACAGAGGCGAACCAAAGGGAACAGGGGGAAGGGATTGGAAAAAGTGGGGAACCATGGGGGACACTGCAGAACAGAGGACAAACAAATGGAACAGGGGGAATGGATTGCAAAAAGTTGGGAATCGTGGAGGACAATGCAGAACAGGCGAAACCAAAGGGAGCAGGGCAAACAGTTTGTAAAAAAGTGGGGTACCGTGGGGAATGCTGCAGAACAGTATGAAACCAAAGCGAGACGGGGGAATGGTTTGGAAAATGTGGGGAACCGTGGGGAAAACTGCAGAACAGAGTGGAGACAAAGGAGCAGGGGGAACAGATTGGAAGAAGTGGGGAACCGTGGGGAACAACTGCAGAACAGAGGGGAATCAAACGGAGCAGGGGCAACGGATTGAAAAAAGTTGGGAACCGTGGAGAACACGGAAGGACAGAGGGGAACCAAAGGGAACAAGGGGAACAGGTTGGAAAAAATGGTGTCCCATGGGTAACACTGCAAGGCAGAGGTGAACCATAGGGAGCAGGGGGTACAGTATGTAAAAATATGTGGAGAATCGTGGGGAACACTGCAGAATAGAGGGGAACCAAAGGGAGCAGGGGGAATGGATTGGAAAAAGTGGGGAAGCGTCGGGAACACTGCAGAACAAAGGAGAACCAAAGGGAGCAGGGGGAACAGATTGCAAAAAGTGGGGAACCAATTGGAAAAAGTAGGGAACCGTGTGTAAAAATGCAGAAAGGTGGGGAACCAAAGAGAGCAGGGGGAACGAATTGGAAAAGGTGGAGAACTGTGGGGAACACAGCAGAACAGAGGGGAACCAAAGGGAGCAGAGGGAACGGATTGGAAAAAGTGGGGAATGGTGGTGAACACTGCATTACAGAGGGGAACCAAAGGGAGCAGGAGGTACAGGTTGGAAAAAGTGGGGAACCGTGGAGAACACTGCAGCACAGAGGGGAAACAAACGGAGCAGGGGGAACGGATTGCAAAAAGTTGATAACTGTGGAGAACATGGCAGGACAGAGGGGAACCAAAGGGAACAAGGGGAACAGGTTGGAAAAAGTGGGGTGCCATGGGTAACACTGCAAGGCAGAGGGGAACCATAGGGAGCAGGGGGTACAGGATGGAAAAAAATGTGGAGAATCGTGGGGAACACTGCAGAATAGAGGGGAACCAAAGGGAGCAGGAGGAATGGATTGCAAAAAGTGGGGAAGCGTCGGGAACACTGCAGAACAGAGGAGAACCAAAGGAAGCAGGTGGAACAGATTGCAAAAAGTGGGGAACGGATTGGAAAAAGTAGGGAACCTTGTGGAAAAATGCAGAAAGGTGGGGAACCAAAGGGAGCAGGGGGAACGAATTGGAAAAGGTGGAGAAATGTGGGGAACACAGCAAAACAGAGGGGAACCAAAGGGAGCAGAGCGAAAGGATTGGAAAAAGTGGGGAACCGTGGGGAACACTGCATGACAGAGGAGAACCAAAGGGATCAGGGGGAACAGATAGGAAAAAATTGGGGAACTGTGAAAACACTGCAAGACAGAGGGGAACCAAAGGGAGCAGGAGGTACAGGTTGGAAAAAGTGGGGAACCGTGGAGGACACTGCAGGACAGAGGGGAACCAACAGGAGCAGGGGGTACAGGATGAAAAAAATGAGGTGAATCGTGGGGAACACTGCAGAAAAGAGGGGAACCAAAGGGAGCAGGGGGAAAGGATTGGAAAAAGTGGGGAAGCGTCGGGAACACTGCAGAACAGAGGCGAACCAAAGGGAACAGGGGGAAGGGATTGGAAAAAGTGGGGAACCATGGGGGACACTGCAGAACAGAGGACAAACAAATGGAACAGGGGGAATGGATTGCAAAAAGTTGGGAATCGTGGAGGACAATGCAGAACAGGCGAAACCAAAGGGAGCAGGGCAAACAGTTTGTAAAAAAGTGGGGTACCGTGGGGAATGCTGCAGAACAGTATGAAACCAAAGCGAGACGGGGGAATGGTTTGGAAAATGTGGGGAACCGTGGGGAAAACAGCAGAAAAGAGTGGAGACAAAGGAGCAGGGGGAACAGATTGGAAGAAGTGGGGAACCGTGGGGAACAACTGCAGAACAGAGGGGAATCAAACGGAGCAGGGGCAACGGATTGCAAAAAGTTGGGAACCGTGGAGAACACGGAAGGACAGAGGGGAACCAAAGGGAACAAGGGGAACAGGTTGGAAAAAGTGGTGTCCCATGGGTAACACTGCAAGGCAGAGGTGAACCATAGGGAGCAGGGGGTACAGTATGTAAAAATATGTGGAGAATCGTGGGGAACACTGCAGAATAGAGGGGAACCAAAGGGAGCAGGGGGAATGGATTGGAAAAAGTGGGGAAGCGTCGGGAACACTGCAGAACAAAGGAGAACCAAAGGGAGCAGGGGGAACAGATTGCAAAAAGTGGGGAACCAATTGGAAAAAGTAGGGAACCGTGTGGAAAAATGCAGAAAGGTGGGGAACCAAAGAGAGCAGGGGGAACGAATTGGAAAAGGTGGAGAACTGTGGGGAACACAGCAGAACAGAGGGGAACCAAAGGGAGCAGAGGGAACGGATTGGAAAAAGTGGGGAATGGTGGGGAACACTGCATGACAGAGGGGAACCAAAGGGAGCAGGAGGTACAGGTTGGAAAAAGTGGGGAACCGTGGAGAACACTGCAGCACAGAGGGGAACAAAAGTGAGCAGGGGAAACGGATTGCAAAAAGTGGGGCCCATGGCGAACACTGCATGACAGAGGGTAATCAAAGCGAGCAGGGGGAACCGATTGGAAAAAGTGGGGAACTGTGGGGAACACTGCAGAACAGAGGGGAACCAAAGGTAGCAGGGGGAACGGATTGGAAAAAGTGGGGAACCTTGGGGAACACTGCAGGGCAGAGGGGAACCAAAGGGAGCATGGGAACAGATTAGAAAAAAATTGGAGAACCGTGGGGAAAACTGCAGAACAGAGCGGAACCAAAGGGAGCAGGGGGAACAGATCGGAAAAGTGCGGACACGTGCGGAACAATGCAGAACAGAGAGGAACCAAAGGGAGAAGGGGGAACAGATTGGAAAAAGTGGGGAATCGTGGGGAGTTCTGCAGAACAGTGGGGACCCAAAGTGAGCAGGGGGAAAGGATTCGAAAAAGTGGACGGTGGGGAACTCTGCAGAAAAGAGGTGGACCAAAGGAAGCAGGGGGAATGGATTGGAAAAAATGGGGAACCGTGTGGAAAAATGTAGAACAGAGGCGAACCAGAGGGAGCAGGGGGAATGGATTGGAAAAGGTAGAGAACTCTGGGGAACACTGCAGAACAGAGGGGAAGCAAAGGGAGCAGGGGGTACAGGTTGGAAAAAATGTGGAGAACCGTGAGGAACACTGCAGAACAGAGGGCAAACAAATGAAACAGGGGGAATCGATTGCAAAGAGTTGGGAACCGTGGAGGACAATGCAGAACAGGGGAAACCAAAGGGAGCAGGGCAAAGAGTTTGTAAAAAAGTGGGGAACCGTGGGGAATGCTGCAGAACAGTATGAAACCAAAGAGAGCCGGGGGAATGGTTTGGAAAATGTGGGGAACCGTGGGGAAAACTGCAGAACAGAGTGGAGACAAAGGAGCAGGGGGAACAGTTTGGAAAAAGTGGGGAACCATGGGGAACACTGCAGAACAGAGGGGAACCAAACGGAGCAGGGGCAACGGTTTCCAAAAAGTTGGGAACCGTGGAGAACATGGAAGGACAGATGGGAACCAAAGGGAACAAGGGGAACAGGTTCGAAAAAGTGGTGTCCCATGGGTAACACTGCAACGCAGAGGTGAACCATAGGAAGCAGGAAGTACAGTATGTAAAAAAATGTGGAGAATCATGGGGAACACAGTAGAATAGAGGGGAAGCAAAGGGAGCAGGGGGAACGGATTGGAAAAAGTGGGGAAGCGTCGGGAACACTGCAGAATAGAGGAGAACCAAAGGGAGCAGGGGGAACAGATTGGAAAAAGTGGGGAACCGATTGGAAATAGTAGGGAACCGTGTGGAAAAATACAGAAATGTGGGGAACCAAAGGGAGCAGGGGGAACGAATTGGAAAAGGTGGGGAACCGTGGGGCACACTGCATGACAGAGGGGAACCAAAGTGATCAGGGGGAACAGATAGGAAAAAATTGGGGAACTGTGAAAACACTACATGACAGAGGGGAACCAAAGGGAACAGGAGGTACAGGTTGGAAAAAGTGGGGAACCGTGGAGGACACTGTAGGACAGAGGGGAACCAAAGGGAGCAGGGCGAACAGATTGTAAAAAAGTGGGGAACACTGCAGAACAGTATGAAACCAAAGCGAGCCGGGGGAACAGTTTGGAAAATGTGGGGAACCGTGGAGATCACTGCAGAACAGAGGGGAACCAAAGGGAACAGGGCTACGGATTGGAAAAAGTGGGGAACCGTGGGGAACACTGAACAATAGAGGGGAACCAAAGGGAGCAGTGGAAATGGATTGGAAAAAGCGGTGAACCGTGGGAAACACTGCAGAACCAAAGGGAGCAGGTGGAACAGTTTGGAAAAAATGTGGAAAACCATGGGGAAAACTGCAGAACAGAGTGGAGCGAAAGGAGCAGGGGGAACAGATTGGAAAAAGTTCGGCCGATGGGGAACACTGTAGGACAGAGGGGAATCAAAGGGAGCAGGGGGAACTGATTGGAAAAAGTGGGGAACTGTGGTGAACACTGTAGAACAGAGGGCAAACAAACGGAGCAGGGGGAATGGATTGCAAAAAGTTGGTAACCGTGGAGAAAATGCAGGACAGAGGGGAAAGAAACAGAGCAGGGGGAATGGATTGCAAAAAGTTGGTAAGCGTGGAGGACACTGCAGAACAGAGGGGAACCAAAGGGAGGAGGGCGAACAGATTGTAAAAAAGTGGGGAAACGTGGGGAAAGCTGCAGAACAGTGTGAAAAGAAAGCGAGCCGGGGGAATGGTTTGGAAAATGTGGGGAACCGTGGGGAAAACTGAAGAACAGAGTGGAGCCAAAGGAGCAGGGGGAACAGATTGGAAAAAGTGGGGAACTGTGGGGAACACTGCAGAACAGAGGGGAAACAAACGGAGCAGGGGGAACGGATTGCAAAAAGTTGATAACTGTGGAGAACATGGCAGGACAGAGGGGAACCAAAGGGAACAAGGGGAACAGGTTGGAAAAAGTGGGGTGCCATGGGTAACACTGCAAGGCAGAGGGGAACCATAGGGAGCAGGGGGTACAGGATGGAAAAAAATGTGGAGAATCGTGGGGAACACTGCAGAATAGAGGGGAACCAAAGGGAGCAGGAGGAATGGATTGCAAAAAGTGGGGAAGCGTCGGGAACACTGCAGAACAGAGGAGAACCAAAGGAAGCAGGTGGAACAGATTGCAAAAAGTGGGGAACGGATTGGAAAAAGTAGGGAACCTTGTGGAAAAATGCAGAAAGGTGGGGAACCAAAGGGAGCAGGGGGAACGAATTGGAAAAGGTGGAGAAATGTGGGGAACACAGCAAAACAGAGGGGAACCAAAGGGAGCAGAGCGAAAGGATTGGAAAAAGTGGGGAACCGTGGGGAACACTGCATGACAGAGGAGAACCAAAGGGATCAGGGGGAACAGATAGGAAAAAATTGGGGAACTGTGAAAACACTGCAAGACAGAGGGGAACCAAAGGGAAAAGGAGGTACAGGTTGGAAAAAGTGGGGAACCGTGGAGGACACTGCAGGACAGAGGGGAACCAACAGGAGCAGGGGGTACAGGATGAAAAAAATGAGGTGAATCGTGGGGAACACTGCAGAAAAGAGGGGAACCAAAGGGAGCAGGGGGAAAGGATTGGAAAAAGTGGGGAAGCGTCGGGAACACTGCAGAACAGAGGCGAACCAAAGGGAACAGGGGGAAGGGATTGGAAAAAGTGGGGACCCATGGGGAATACTGCAGGGCAGAGGGGAACCATAGGGAGAGGGGGCTACAGGTTGCAAAAAATGTGGAGAACCATGAGGAACACTGCAGAACAGTGAGGAACCAAAGGGAGCAGGGGGAACAGATTGGAAAATGTGGGGAACCGTGGGGAAAACTGCAGAACAGAGTGGAGCCAAAGGAGCAGGGGTAACAGATTGGAAAAAGTGGGGAACTGTGGGGAACACTGCAGAACAGAGCAGAAACAAAGGGAGCAGGGGGAACAGATTGGAAAAAGTGGGGAACCGATTGGAAAAAGAAGGGAACCGTGTGGAAAAATGCAGGAAGGTGGGGAACCAAAGGGAGCAGGGGGAACGAATTGGAAAAGGTGGAGAACTGTGGGGAACAATGCAGAACAGAGGGGAACCAAAGGGAGCAGGGGGAACAGATTTGAAAAAGTAGGGAACCGTGTGGAAAAATGCATAACAGTGGGGAAACAAACAGAGCAGGGGGAATGGATTGCAAAAAGTTGGGAAGCGTCGAGGACACTGCAGAAGAGAGGGGAACCAAAGGGAGCAGGGCGAACAGTTTGTAAAATAGTGGGGAACCGTGGGGAACGCTGCAGAACAGTATGAAACCAAAGCGAGTTGGGGGAATGGTTTGGAAAATGTGGGGAACCGTGGGGAAAACTGCAGAACAGAGTTGAGCCAAAGGAGCAGGGGGAACAAATTGGAAAAAGTGGGGAACTGTGGGGAACACTGCAGAACAGAGCAGAACCAAAGGGAGCAGGGGGAACAGATTGGAAAAAGTGGGGAACCGATTGGAAAAAGTAGGGAACCGTGTGGAAAAATGCAGAAAGGTGGGGAACCAAAGGGAGCAGGGGGAACGAATTGGAAAAGGTGGAGAACTGTGGGGAACAATGCAGAAGAGAGGGGAACCAAAGGGAGCAGAGGGAACGAATTGGAAAAAGTGGGGAACCGTGGGGAACACTGCACGACAGAGGAGAACCAAAGGGATCAGGGGGAACAGATAGGAAAAAATTGGGGAACTGTGAAAACACTGCAAGACAGAGGGGAACCAAAGGGAGCAGGAGGTACAGGTTGGAAAAAGTGGGGAACCGTGGAGGACACTGCAGGACAGAGGGGAACCAACAGGAGCAGGGGGTACAGGATGAAAAAAATGAGGTGAATCATGGGGAACACTGCAGAAAAGAGGGGAACCAAAGGGAGCAGGGGGAAAGGATTGGATAAAGTGGGGAAGCGTCGGGAACACTGCAGAACAGAGGCGAACCAAAGGGAACAGGGGGAAGGGATTGGAAAAAGTGGGGAACCATGGGGGACACTGCAGAACAGAGGACAAACAAATGGAACAGGGGGAATGGATTGCAAAAAGTTGGGAATCGTGGAGGACAATGCAGAACAGGCGAAACCAAAGGGAGCAGGGCAAACAGTTTGTAAAAAAGTGGGGTACCGTGGGGAATGCTGCAGAACAGTATGAAACCAAAGCGAGACGGGGGAATGGTTTGGAAAATGTGGGGAACCGTGGGGAAAACTGCAGAACAGAGTGGAGACAAAGGAGCAGGGGGAACAGATTGGAAGAAGTGGGGAACCGTGGGGAACAACTGCAGAACAGAGGGGAATCAAACGGAGCAGGGGCAACGGATTGGAAAAAGTTGGGAACCGTGGAGAACACGGAAGGACAGAGGGGAACCAAAGGGAACAAGGGGAACAGGTTGGAAAAAATGGTGTCCCATGGGTAACACTGCAAGGCAGAGGTGAACCATAGGGAGCAGGGGGTACAGTATGTAAAAATATGTGGAGAATCGTGGGGAACACTGCAGAATAGAGGGGAACCAAAGGGAGCAGGGGGAATGGATTGGAAAAAGTGGGGAAGCGTCGGGAACACTGCAGAACAAAGGAGAACCAAAGGGAGCAGGGGGAACAGATTGCAAAAAGTGGGGAACCAATTGGAAAAAGTAGGGAACCGTGTGTAAAAATGCAGAAAGGTGGGGAACCAAAGAGAGCAGGGGGAACGAATTGGAAAAGGTGGAGAACTGTGGGGAACACAGCAGAACAGAGGGGAACCAAAGGGAGCAGAGGGAACGGATTGGAAAAAGTGGGGAATGGTGGTGAACACTGCATTACAGAGGGGAACCAAAGGGAGCAGGAGGTACAGGTTGGAAAAAGTGGGGAACCGTGGAGAACACTGCAGCACAGAGGGGAAACAAACGGAGCAGGGGGAACGGATTGCAAAAAGTTGATAACTGTGGAGAACATGGCAGGACAGAGGGGAACCAAAGGGAACAAGGGGAACAGGTTGGAAAAAGTGGGGTGCCATGGGTAACACTGCAAGGCAGAGGGGAACCATAGGGAGCAGGGGGTACAGGATGGAAAAAAATGTGGAGAATCGTGGGGAACACTGCAGAATAGAGGGGAACCAAAGGGAGCAGGAGGAATGGATTGCAAAAAGTGGGGAAGCGTCGGGAACACTGCAGAACAGAGGAGAACCAAAGGAAGCAGGTGGAACAGATTGCAAAAAGTGGGGAACGGATTGGAAAAAGTAGGGAACCTTGTGGAAAAATGCAGAAAGGTGGGGAACCAAAGGGAGCAGGGGGAACGAATTGGAAAAGGTGGAGAAATGTGGGGAACACAGCAAAACAGAGGGGAACCAAAGGGAGCAGAGCGAAAGGATTGGAAAAAGTGGGGAACCGTGGGGAACACTGCATGACAGAGGAGAACCAAAGGGATCAGGGGGAACAGATAGGAAAAAATTGGGGAACTGTGAAAACACTGCAAGACAGAGGGGAACCAAAGGGAGCAGGAGGTACAGGTTGGAAAAAGTGGGGAACCGTGGAGGACACTGCAGGACAGAGGGGAACCAACAGGAGCAGGGGGTACAGGATGAAAAAAATGAGGTGAATCGTGGGGAACACTGCAGAAAAGAGGGGAACCAAAGGGAGCAGGGGGAAAGGATTGGAAAAAGTGGGGAAGCGTCGGGAACACTGCAGAACAGAGGCGAACCAAAGGGAACAGGGGGAAGGGATTGGAAAAAGTGGGGACCCATGGGGAATACTGCAGGGCAGAGGGGAACCATAGGGAGAGGGGGCTACAGGTTGCAAAAAATGTGGAGAACCATGAGGAACACTGCAGAACAGTGAGGAACCAAAGGGAGCAGGGGGAACAGATTGGAAAATGTGGGAAACCGTGGGGAAAACTGCAGAACAGAGTGGAGCCAAAGGAGCAGGGGTAACAGATTGGAAAAAGTGGGGAACTGTGGGGAACACTGCAGAACAGAGCAGAAACAAAGGGAGCAGGGGGAACAGATTGTAAAAAGTGGGGAACCGATTGGAAAAAGAAGGGAACCGTGTGGAAAAATGCAGGAAGGTGGGGAACCAAAGGGAGCAGGGGGAACGAATTGGAAAAGGTGGAGTACTGTGGGGAACAATGCAGAACAGAGGGGAACCAAAGGGAGCAGGGGGAACAGATTGGAAAAAGTAGGGAACCGTGTGGAAAAATGCATAACAGTGGGGAAACAAACAGAGCAGGGGGAATGGATTGCAAAAAGTTGGGAAGCGTGGAGGACACTGCAGAAGAGAGGGGAACCAAAGGGAGCAGGGCGAACAGTTTGTAAAATAGTGGGGAAACGTGGGGAACGCTGCAGAACAGTATGAAACCAAAGCGAGTCGGGGGAATGGTTTGGAAAATGTGGGGAACCGTGGGGAAAACTGCAGAACAGAGTTGAGCCAAAGGAGCAGGGGGAACAAATTGGAAAAAGTGGGGAACTGTGGGGAACACTGCAGAACAGAGCAGAACCAAAGGGAGCAGGGGGAACAGATTGGAAAAGTGGGGAACCGATTGGAAAAAGTAGGGAACCGTGTGGAAAAATGCAGAAAGGTGGGGAACCAAAGGGAGCAGGGGGAACGAATTGGAAAAGGTGGAGAACTGTGGGGAACAATGCAGAAGAGAGGGGAACCAAAGGGAGCAGAGGGAACGAATTGGAAAAATTGGGGAACTGTGAAAACACTGCAAGACAGAGGGGAACCAAAGGGAGCAGGAGGTACAGGTTGGAAAAAGTGGGGAACCGTGGAGGACACTGCAGGACAGAGGGGAACCAACAGGAGCAGGGGGTACAGGATGAAAAAAATGAGGTGAATCGTGGGGAACACTGCAGAAAAGAGGGGAACCAAAGGGAGCAGGGGGAAAGGATTGGAAAAAGTGGGGAAGCGTCGGGAACACTGCAGAACAGAGGCGAACCAAAGGGAACAGGGGGAAGGGATTGGAAAAAGTGGGGAACCATGGGGGACACTGCAGAACAGAGGACAAACAAATGGAACAGGGGGAATGGATTGCAAAAAGTTGGGAATCGTGGAGGACAATGCAGAACAGGCGAAACCAAAGGGAGCAGGGCAAACAGTTTGTAAAAAAGTGGGGTACCGTGGGGAATGCTGCAGAACAGTATGAAACCAAAGCGAGACGGGGGAATGGTTTGGAAAATGTGGGGAACCGTGGGGAAAACTGCAGAACAGATTGGAGACAAAGGAGCAGGGGGAACAGATTGGAAGAAGTGGGGAACCGTGGGGAACAACTGCAGAACAGAGGGGAATCAAACGGAGCAGGGGCAACGGATTGCAAAAAGTTGGGAACCGTGGAGAACACGGAAGGACAGAGGGGAACCAAAGGGAACAAGGGGAACAGGTTGGAAAAAGTGGTGTCCCATGGGTAACACTGCAAGGCAGAGGTGAACCATAGGGAGCAGGGGGTACAGTATGTAAAAATATGTGGAGAATCGTGGGGAACACTGCAGAATAGAGGGGAACCAAAGGGAGCAGGGGGAATGGATTGGAAAAAGTGGGGAAGCGTCGGGAACACTGCAGAACAAAGGAGAACCAAAGGGAGCAGGGGGAACAGATTGCAAAAAGTGGGGAACCAATTGGAAAAAGTAGGGAACCGTGTGGAAAAATGCAGAAAGGTGGGGAACCAAAGAGAGCAGGGGGAACGAATTGGAAAAGGTGGAGAACTGTGGGGAACACAGCAGAACAGAGGGGAACCAAAGGGAGCAGAGGGAACGGATTGGAAAAAGTGGGGAATGGTGGGGAACACTGCATGACAGAGGGGAACCAAAGGGAGCAGGAGGTACAGGTTGGAAAAAGTGGGGAACCGTGGAGAACACTGCAGCACAGAGGGGAACAAAAGTGAGCAGGGGAAACGGATTGCAAAAAGTGGGGCCCATGGCGAACACTGCATGACAGAGGGTAATCAAAGCGAGCAGGGGGAACCGATTGGAAAAAGTGGGGAACTGTGGGGAACACTGCAGAACAGAGGGGAACCAAAGGTAGCAGGGGGAACGGATTGGAAAAAGTGGGGAACCTTGGGGAACACTGCAGGGCAGAGGGGAACCAAAGGGAGCATGGGAACAGATTAGAAAAAAATTGGAGAACCGTGGGGAAAACTGCAGAACAGAGCGGAACCAAAGGGAGCAGGGGGAACAGATCGGAAAAGTGCGGACACGTGCGGAACAATGCAGAACAGAGAGGAACCAAAGGGAGAAGGGGGAACAGATTGGAAAAAGTGGGGAATCGTGGGGAGTTCTGCAGAACAGTGGGGACCCAAAGTGAGCAGGGGGAAAGGATTCGAAAAAGTGGACGGTGGGGAACTCTGCAGAAAAGAGGTGGACCAAAGGAAGCAGGGGGAATGGATTGGAAAAAATGGGGAACCGTGTGGAAAAATGTAGAACAGAGGCGAACCAGAGGGAGCAGGGGGAATGGATTGGAAAAGGTAGAGAACTCTGGGGAACACTGCAGAACAGAGGGGAAGCAAAGGGAGCAGGGGGTACAGGTTGGAAAAAATGTGGAGAACCGTGAGGAACACTGCAGAACAGAGGGCAAACAAATGAAACAGGGGGAATCGATTGCAAAGAGTTGGGAACCGTGGAGGACAATGCAGAACAGGGGAAACCAAAGGGAGCAGGGCAAAGAGTTTGTAAAAAAGTGGGGAACCGTGGGGAATGCTGCAGAACAGTATGAAACCAAAGAGAGCCGGGGGAATGGTTTGGAAAATGTGGGGAACCGTGGGGAAAACTGCAGAACAGAGTGGAGACAAAGGAGCAGGGGGAACAGTTTGGAAAAAGTGGGGAACCATGGGGAACACTGCAGAACAGAGGGGAACCAAACGGAGCAGGGGCAACGGTTTCCAAAAAGTTGGGAACCGTGGAGAACATGGAAGGACAGATGGGAACCAAAGGGAACAAGGGGAACAGGTTCGAAAAAGTGGTGTCCCATGGGTAACACTGCAACGCAGAGGTGAACCATAGGAAGCAGGAAGTACAGTATGTAAAAAAATGTGGAGAATCATGGGGAACACTGTAGAATAGAGGGGAAGCAAAGGGAGCAGGGGGAACGGATTGGAAAAAGTGGGGAAGCGTCGGGAACACTGCAGAATAGAGGAGAACCAAAGGGAGCAGGGGGAACAGATTGGAAAAAGTGGGGAACCGATTGGAAATAGTAGGGAACCGTGTGGAAAAATACAGAAATGTGGGGAACCAAAGGGAGCAGGGGGAACGAATTGGAAAAGGTGGGGAACCGTGGGGCACACTGCATGACAGAGGGGAACCAAAGTGATCAGGGGGAACAGATAGGAAAAAATTGGGGAACTGTGAAAACACTACATGACAGAGGGGAACCAAAGGGAACAGGAGGTACAGGTTGGAAAAAGTGGGGAACCGTGGAGGACACTGTAGGACAGAGGGGAACCAAAGGGAGCAGGGCGAACAGATTGTAAAAAAGTGGGGAACACTGCAGAACAGTATGAAACCAAAGCGAGCCGGGGGAACAGTTTGGAAAATGTGGGGAACCGTGGAGATCACTGCAGAACAGAGGGGAACCAAAGGGAACAGGGCTACGGATTGGAAAAAGTGGGGAACCGTGGGGAACACTGAACAATAGAGGGGAACCAAAGGGAGCAGTGGAAATGGATTGGAAAAAGCGGTGAACCGTGGGAAACACTGCAGAACCAAAGGGAGCAGGTGGAACAGTTTGGAAAAAATGTGGAAAACCATGGGGAAAACTGCAGAACAGAGTGGAGCGAAAGGAGCAGGGGGAACAGATTGGAAAAAGTTCGGCCGATGGGGAACACTGTAGGACAGAGGGGAATCAAAGGGAGCAGGGGGAAC
Source organism: Narcine bancroftii (assembly GCF_036971445.1). Classification (NCBI taxonomy): domain Eukaryota; kingdom Metazoa; phylum Chordata; class Chondrichthyes; order Torpediniformes; family Narcinidae; genus Narcine; species Narcine bancroftii. Next base: position 813,173 of record NW_027211847.1, read on the forward strand.
TGATTGGAAAAAGTGGGGAACTGTGGTGAACACTGTAGAACAGAGGGCAAACAAACGGAGCAGGGGGAATGGATTGCAAAAAGTTGGTAACCGTGGAGAAAATGCAGGACAGAGGGGAAAGAAACAGAGCAGGGGGAATGGATTGCAAAAAGTTGGTAAGCGTGGAGGACACTGCAGAACAGAGGGGAACCAAAGGGAGGAGGGCGAACAGATTGTAAAAAAGTGGGGAAACGTGGGGAAAGCTGCAGAACAGTGTGAAAAGAAAGCGAGCCGGGGGAATGGTTTGGAAAATGTGGGGAACCGTGGGGAAAACTGAAGAACAGAGTGGAGCCAAAGGAGCAGGGGGAACAGATTGGAAAAAGTGGGGAACTGTGGGGAACACTGCAGAACAGAGGGGAAACAAACGGAGCAGGGGGAACGGATTGCAAAAAGTTGATAACTGTGGAGAACATGGCAGGACAGAGGGGAACCAAAGGGAACAAGGGGAACAGGTTGGAAAAAGTGGGGTGCCATGGGTAACACTGCAAGGCAGAGGGGAACCATAGGGAGCAGGGGGTACAGGATGGAAAAAAATGTGGAGAATCGTGGGGAACACTGCAGAATAGAGGGGAACCAAAGGGAGCAGGAGGAATGGATTGCAAAAAGTGGGGAAGCGTCGGGAACACTGCAGAACAGAGGAGAACCAAAGGAAGCAGGTGGAACAGATTGCAAAAAGTGGGGAACGGATTGGAAAAAGTAGGGAACCTTGTGGAAAAATGCAGAAAGGTGGGGAACCAAAGGGAGCAGGGGGAACGAATTGGAAAAGGTGGAGAAATGTGGGGAACACAGCAAAACAGAGGGGAACCAAAGGGAGCAGAGCGAAAGGATTGGAAAAAGTGGGGAACCGTGGGGAACACTGCATGACAGAGGAGAACCAAAGGGATCAGGGGGAACAGATAGGAAAAAATTGGGGAACTGTGAAAACACTGCAAGACAGAGGGGAACCAAAGGGAGCAGGAGGTACAGGTTGGAAAAAGTGGGGAACCGTGGAGGACACTGCAGGACAGAGGGGAACCAACAGGAGCAGGGGGTACAGGATGAAAAAAATGAGGTGAATCGTGGGGAACACTGCAGAAAAGAGGGGAACCAAAGGGAGCAGGGGGAAAGGATTGGAAAAAGTGGGGAAGCGTCGGGAACACTGCAGAACAGAGGCGAACCAAAGGGAACAGGGGGAAGGGATTGGAAAAAGTGGGGACCCATGGGGAATACTGCAGGGCAGAGGGGAACCATAGGGAGAGGGGGCTACAGGTTGCAAAAAATGTGGAGAACCATGAGGAACACTGCAGAACAGTGAGGAACCAAAGGGAGCAGGGGGAACAGATTGGAAAATGTGGGGAACCGTGGGGAAAACTGCAGAACAGAGTGGAGCCAAAGGAGCAGGGGTAACAGATTGGAAAAAGTGGGGAACTGTGGGGAACACTGCAGAACAGAGCAGAAACAAAGGGAGCAGGGGGAACAGATTGGAAAAAGTGGGGAACCGATTGGAAAAAGAAGGGAACCGTGTGGAAAAATGCAGGAAGGTGGGGAACCAAAGGGAGCAGGGGGAACGAATTGGAAAAGGTGGAGAACTGTGGGGAACAATGCAGAACAGAGGGGAACCAAAGGGAGCAGGGGGAACAGATTTGAAAAAGTAGGGAACCGTGTGGAAAAATGCATAACAGTGGGGAAACAAACAGAGCAGGGGGAATGGATTGCAAAAAGTTGGGAAGCGTCGAGGACACTGCAGAAGAGAGGGGAACCAAAGGGAGCAGGGCGAACAGTTTGTAAAATAGTGGGGAACCGTGGGGAATGCTGCAGAACAGTATGAAACCAAAGCGAGACGGGGGAATGGTTTGGAAAATGTGGGGAACCGTGGGGAAAACTGCAGAACAGAGTGGAGACAAAGGAGCAGGGGGAACAGATTGGAAGAAGTGGGGAACCGTGGAGGACACTGCAGGACAGAGGGGAACCAACAGGAGCAGGGGGTACAGGATGAAAAAAATGAGGTGAATCGTGGGGAACACTGCAGAAAAGAGGGGAACCAAAGGGAGCAGGGGGAAAGGATTGGATAAAGTGGGGAAGCGTCGGGAACACTGCAGAACAGAGGCGAACCAAAGGGAACAGGGGGAAGGGATTGGAAAAAGTGGGGAACCATGGGGGACACTGCAGAACAGAGGACAAACAAATGGAACAGGGGGAATGGATTGCAAAAAGTTGGGAATCGTGGAGGACAATGCAGAACAGGCGAAACCAAAGGGAGCAGGGCAAACAGTTTGTAAAAAAGTGGGGTACCGTGGGGAATGCTGCAGAACAGTATGAAACCAAAGCGAGACGGGGGAATGGTTTGGAAAATGTGGGGAACCGTGGGGAAAACTGCAGAACAGAGTGGAGACAAAGGAGCAGGGGGAACAGATTGGAAGAAGTGGGGAACAACTGCAGAACAGAGGGGAATCAAACGGAGCAGGGGCAACGGATTGGAAAAAGTTGGGAACCGTGGAGAACACGGAAGGACAGAGGGGAACCAAAGGGAACAAGGGGAACAGGTTGGAAAAAATGGTGTCCCATGGGTAACACTGCAAGGCAGAGGTGAACCATAGGGAGCAGGGGGTACAGTATGTAAAAATATGTGGAGAATCGTGGGGAACACTGCAGAATAGAGGGGAACCAAAGGGAGCAGGGGGAATGGATTGGAAAAAGTGGGGAAGCGTCGGGAACACTGCAGAACAAAGGAGAACCAAAGGGAGCAGGGGGAACAGATTGCAAAAAGTGGGGAACCAATTGGAAAAAGTAGGGAACCGTGTGTAAAAATGCAGAAAGGTGGGGAACCAAAGAGAGCAGGGGGAACGAATTGGAAAAGGTGGAGAACTGTGGGGAACACAGCAGAACAGAGGGGAACCAAAGGGAGCAGAGGGAACGGATTGGAAAAAGTGGGGAATGGTGGTGAACACTGCATTACAGAGGGGAACCAAAGGGAGCAGGAGGTACAGGTTGGAAAAAGTGGGGAACCGTGGAGAACACTGCAGCACAGAGGGGAACAAAAGTGAGCAGGGGAAACGGATTGCAAAAAGTGGGGCCCATGGCGAACACTGCATGACAGAGGGTAATCAAAGCGAGCAGGGGGAACCGATTGGAAAAAGTGGGGAACTGTGGGGAACACTGCAGAACAGAGGGGAACCAAAGGTAGCAGGGGGAACGGATTGGAAAAAGTGGGGAACCTTGGGGAACACTGCAGGGCAGAGGGGAACCAAAGGGAGCATGGGAACAGATTAGAAAAAAATTGGAGAACCGTGGGGAAAACTGCAGAACAGAGCGGAACCAAAGGGAGCAGGGGGAACAGATCGGAAAAGTGCGGACCCGTGCGGAACAATGCAGAACAGAGAGGAACCAAAGGGAGAAGGGGAAACAGATTGGAAAAAGTGGAGAATCGTGGGGAGTTCTGCAGAACAGTGGGGACCCAAAGGGAGCAGGGGGAAAGGATTCGAAAAAGTGGACGGTGGGGAACTCTGCAGAAAAGAGGTGGACCAAAGGAAGCAGGGGGAATGGATTGGAAAAAATGGGGAACCGTGTGGAAAAATGTAGAACAGAGGCGAACCAGAGTGAGCAGGGGGAATGGATTGGAAAAGGTAGAGAACACTGGGGAACACTGCAGAACAGAGGGGAAGCAAAGGGAGCAGGGGGTACAGGTTGGAAAAAATGTGGAGAACCGTGAGGAACACTGCAGAACAGAGGGCAAACAAATGAAACAGGGGGAATCGATTGCAAAGAGTTGGGAACCGTGGAGGACAATGCAGAACAGGGGAAACCAAAGGGAGCAGGGCAAAGAGTTTGTAAAAAAGTGGGGAACCGTGGGGAATGCTGCAGAACAGTATGAAACCAAAGAGAGCCGGGGGAATGGTTTGGAGAATGTGGGGAACCGTGGGGAAAACTGCAGAACAGAGTGGAGACAAAGGAGCAGGGGGAACAGTTTGGAAAAAGTGGGGATCCATGGGGAACACTGCAGAACAGAGGGGAACCAAACGGAGCAGAGGGAACGCATTGGAAAAAGTGGGGAACCGTTTGGAACACTGCACGACAGAGGGGAACCAAAGGGAGCAGGGGGAACGGATTGTAAAAAGTGGTCCCCATGGGGAACACTGCAGGACAGAGGGGAATCAAAGGGAGAAGGGGGAACTGATTGGAAAAAGTGGGGAATTGTGGGGAACACTGCAGAACAGAGGGGAAACAAAGGGAGCAGGGGGAATGGATTGCAAAATTTGGGGAACCATGTGGAAAACTGCAGAACAGAGTGGAGTCAAAGGAGCAGAGGGAACGGATTGCAAAAAGTGGGGCCCATGGGGAACACTGGAGGTCAGAGCGGAATCAAAGGGAGCAGGGGGAACTGATTGGAAAAAGTGGGGAATCGTGCAGAACACTGCGGGACAGAGGGGAACCAAAAGGAACAGGAGGAACGGATTGGAAAAAGTGGGGACCCATGGGGAATACTGCAGGGCAGAGGGGAACCATAGGGAGAGGGGGCTACAGGTTGCAAAAAATGTGGAGAACCATGAGGAACACTGCAGAACAGTGAGGAACCAAAGGGAGCAGGGGGAACAGATTGGAAAAAGTGGGGAACTGTGGGGAACACTGCAGAACAGAGCAGAACCAAAGGGAGCAGGGGGAACAGATTGGAAAAAGTGGGGAACCGATTGGGAAAAGTAGGGAACCGTGTGGAAAAATGCAGAAAGGTGGGGAACCAAAGGGAGCAGGGGGAACGAATTGGAAAAGGTGGAGAACTGTGGGGAACAATGCAGAAGAGAGGGGAACCAAAGGGAGCAGAGGGAACGAATTGGAAAAAGTGGGGAACCGTGGGGAACACTGCACGACAGAGGAGAACCAAAGGGATCAGGGGGAACAGATAGGAAAAAATTGGGGAACTGTGAAAACACTGCAAGACAGAGGGGAACCAAAGGGAGCAGGAGGTACAAGTTGGAAAAAGTGGGGAACCGTGGAGGACACTGCAGGACAGAGGGGAACCAACAGGAGCAGGGGGTACAGGATGAAAAAAATGAGGTGAATCGTGGGGAACACTGCAGAAAAGAGGGGAACCAAAGGGAGCAGGGGGAAAGGATTGGAAAAAGTGGGGAAGCGTCGGGAACACTGCAGAACAGAGGCGAACCAAAGGGAACAGGGGGAAGGGATTGGAAAAAGTGGGGAACCATGGGGGACACTGCAGAACAGAGGACAAACAAACGGAACAGGGGGAATGGATTGCAAAAAGTTGGGAATCGTGGAGGACAATGCAGAACAGGCGAAACCAAAGGGAGCAGGGCAAACAGTTTGTAAAAAAGTGGGGTACCGTGGGGAATGCTGCAGAACAGTATGAAACCAAAGCGAGACGGGGGAATGGTTTGGAAAATGTGGGGAACCGTGGGGAAAACTGCAGAACAGAGTGGAGACAAAGGAGCAGGGGGAACAGATTGGAAGAAGTGGGGAACCGTGGGGAACAACTGCAGAACAGAGGGGAATCAAACGGAGCATGGGCAACGGATTGCAAAAAGTTGGGAACCGTGGAGAACACGGAAGGATAGAGGGGAACCAAAGGGAACAAGGGGAACAGGTTGGAAAAAGTGGTGTCCCATGGGTAACACTGCAAGGCAGAGGTGAACCATAGGGAGCAGGGGGTACAGTATGTAAAAATATGTGGAGAATCGTGGGGAACACTGCAGAATAGAGGGGAACCAAAGGGAGCAGGGGGAACAGATTGCAAAAAGTGGGGAACCAATTGGAAAAAGTAGGGAACCGTGTGGAAAAATGCAGAAAGGTGGGGAACCAAAGAGAGCAGGGGGAACGAATTGGAAAAGGTGGAGAACTGTGGGGAACACAGCAGAACAGAGGGGAACCAAAGAGAGCAGAGGGAACGGATTGGAAAAAGTGGGGAATGTTGGGGAACACTGCATGACAGAGGGGAACCAAAGGGAGCAGGAGGTACAGGTTGGAAAAAGTGGGGAATCGTGGAGAACACTGCAGCACAGAGGGGAACAAAAGTGAGCAGGGGAAACGGATTGCAAAAAGTGGGGCCCATGGCGAACACTGCATGACAGAGGGTAATCAAAGCGAGCAGGGGGAACCGATTGGAAAAAGTGGGGAACTGTGGGGAACACTGCAGAACAGAGGGGAACCAAACGGAGCAGGGGCAACGGTTTCCAAAAAGTTGGGAACCGTGGAGAACATGGAAGGACAGATGGGAACCAAAGGGAACAAGGGGAACAGGTTCGAAAAAGTGGTTTCCCATGGGTAACACTGCAACGCAGAGGTGAACCATAGGAAGCAGGAAGTACAGTATGTAAAAAAATGTGGAGAATCATGGGGAACACTGTAGAATAGAGGGGAACCAAAGGGAGCAGGGGGAACGGATTGGAAAAAGTGGGGAAGCGTCGGGAACACTGCAGAATAGAGGAGAACCAAAGGGAGCAGGGGGAACAGATTGGAAAAAGTGGGGAACCGATTGGAAATAGTAGGGAACCGTGTGGAAAAATACAGAAATGTGGGGAAACAAAGGGAGCAGGGGGAACGAATTGGAAAAGGTGGGGAACCGTGGGGCACACTGCATGACAGAGGGGAACCAAAGTGATCAGGGGGAACAGATAGGAAAAAATTGGGGAACTGTGAAAACACTACATGACAGAGGGGAACCAAAGGGAACAGGAGGTACAGGTTGGAAAAAGTGGGGAACCGTGGAGGACACTGTAGGACAGAGGGGAACCAAAGGGAGCAGGGCGAACAGATTGAAAAAAAGTGGGGAACCGTGGGGAACACTGCAGAACAGTATGAAACCAAAGCGAGCCGGGGGAACAGTTTGGAAAATGTGGGGAACCGTGGAGATCACTGCAGAACAGAGGGGAACCAAAGGGAACAGGGCTACGGATTGGAAAAAGTGGGGAACCGTGGGGAACACTGAACAATAGAGGGGAACCAAAGGGAGCAGGGGAAATGGATTGGAAAAAGCGGGGAACCGTGGGAAACACTGCAGAACCAAAGGGAGCAGGTGGAAAAGTTTGGAAAAAATGTGGAAAACATGGGGAAAACTGCAGAACAGAGTGGAGCGAAAGGAGCAGGGGGAACAGATTGGAAAAAGTGGGGTCCCATGGGGAACACTGCAAGGCAGAGGGGAACCATAGGGAGCAGGGGGTACAGGATGGAAAAAAAGTGAGAAACGTAGGGAACAATGCAGAATAGAGGGGAACCAAAGGGAACAGGGGGAACGGATTGTAAAAAGTTGGGCCGATGGGGAACACTGTAGGACAGAGGGGAATCAAAGGGAGCAGGGGGAACTGATTGGAAAAAGTGGGGAACTGTGGTGAACACTGTAGAACAGAGGGCAAACAAACGGAGCAGGGGGAATGGATTGCAAAAAGTTGGTAACCGTGGAGAAAATGCAGGACAGAGGGGAAAGAAACAGAGCAGGGGGAATGGATTGCAAAAAGTTGGTAAGCGTGGAGGACACTGCAGAACAGAGGGGAACCAAAGGGAGGAGGGCAAACAGATTGTAAAAAAGTGGGGAAACGTGGGGAACGCTGCAGAACAGTGTGAAAAGAAAGCGAGCCGGGGGAATGGTTTGGAAAATGTGGGGAACCGTGGGGAAAACTGAAGAACAGAGTGGAGCCAAAGGAGCAGGGGGAACAGATTGGAAAAAGTGGGGAACTGTGGGGAACACTGCAGAACAGAGGGGAAACAAACGGAGCAGGGGGAACGGATTGCAAAAAGTTGATATCTGTGGAGAACATGGCAGGACAGAGGGGAACCAAAGGGAACAAGGGGAACAGGTTGGAAAAAGTGGGGTGCCATGGGTAACACTGCAAGGCAGAGGGGAACCATAGGGAGCAGGGGGTACAGGATGGAAAAAAATGTGGAGAATCGTGGGGAGCACTGCAGAATAGAGGGGAACCAAAGGGAGCAGGGGGAATGGATTGCAAAAAGTGGGGAAGCGTCGGGAACACTGCAGAACAGAGGAGAACCAAAGGAAGCAGGTGGAACAGATTGCAAAAAGTGGGGAACGGATTGGAAAAAGTAGGGAACCTTGTGGAAAAATGCAGAAAGGTGGGGAACCAAAGGGAGCAGGGGGAACGAATTGGAAAAGGTGGAGAACTGTGGGGAACACAGCAAAACAGAGGGGAACCAAAGGGAGCAGAGGGAAAGGATTGGAAAAAGTGGGGAACCGTGGGGAACACTGCATGACAGAGGGGAACCAAAGGGAGCAGGAGGTACAGGTTGGAAAAAGTGGGGAACTGTGGGGAACACTGCAGAACAGAGCAGAAACAAAGGGAGCAGGGGGAACAGATTGGAAAAAGTGGGGAACCGATTGGAAAAAGAAGGGAACCGTGTGGAAAAATGCAGGAAGGTGGGGAACCAAAGGGAGCAGGGGGAACGAATTGGAAAAGGTGGAGAACTGTGGGGAACAATGCAGAACAGAGGGGAACCAAAGGGAGCAGGGGGAACAGATTTGAAAAAGTAGGGAACCGTGTGGAAAAATGCATAACAGTGGGGAAACAAACAGAGCAGGGGGAATGGATTGCAAAAAGTTGGGAAGCGTCGAGGACACTGCAGAAGAGAGGGGAACCAAAGGGAGCAGGGCGAACAGTTTGTAAAATAGTGGGGAACCGTGGGGAACGCTGCAGAACAGTATGAAACCAAAGCGAGTTGGGGGAATGGTTTGGAAAATGTGGGGAACCGTGGGGAAAACTGCAGAACAGAGTTGAGCCAAAGGAGCAGGGGGAACAAATTGGAAAAAGTGGGGAACTGTGGGGAACACTGCAGAACAGAGCAGAACCAAAGGGAGCAGGGGGAACAGATTGGAAAAAGTGGGGAACCGATTGGAAAAAGTAGGGAACCGTGTGGAAAAATGCAGAAAGGTGGGGAACCAAAGGGAGCAGGGGGAACGAATTGGAAAAGGTGGAGAACTGTGGGGAACAATGCAGAAGAGAGGGGAACCAAAGGGAGCAGAGGGAACGAATTGGAAAAAGTGGGGAACCGTGGGGAACACTGCACGACAGAGGAGAACCAAAGGGATCAGGGGGAACAGATAGGAAAAAATTGGGGAACTGTGAAAACACTGCAAGACAGAGGGGAACCAAAGGGAGCAGGAGGTACAGGTTGGAAAAAGTGGGGAACCGTGGAGGACACTGCAGGACAGAGGGGAACCAACAGGAGCAGGGGGTACAGGATGAAAAAAATGAGGTGAATCATGGGGAACACTGCAGAAAAGAGGGGAACCAAAGGGAGCAGGGGGAAAGGATTGGATAAAGTGGGGAAGCGTCGGGAACACTGCAGAACAGAGGCGAACCAAAGGGAACAGGGGGAAGGGATTGGAAAAAGTGGGGAACCATGGGGGACACTGCAGAACAGAGGACAAACAAATGGAACAGGGGGAATGGATTGCAAAAAGTTGGGAATCGTGGAGGACAATGCAGAACAGGCGAAACCAAAGGGAGCAGGGCAAACAGTTTGTAAAAAAGTGGGGTACCGTGGGGAATGCTGCAGAACAGTATGAAACCAAAGCGAGACGGGGGAATGGTTTGGAAAATGTGGGGAACCGTGGGGAAAACTGCAGAACAGAGTGGAGACAAAGGAGCAGGGGGAACAGATTGGAAGAAGTGGGGAACCGTGGGGAACAACTGCAGAACAGAGGGGAATCAAACGGAGCAGGGGCAACGGATTGGAAAAAGTTGGGAACCGTGGAGAACACGGAAGGACAGAGGGGAACCAAAGGGAACAAGGGGAACAGGTTGGAAAAAATGGTGTCCCATGGGTAACACTGCAAGGCAGAGGTGAACCATAGGGAGCAGGGGGTACAGTATGTAAAAATATGTGGAGAATCGTGGGGAACACTGCAGAATAGAGGGGAACCAAAGGGAGCAGGGGGAATGGATTGGAAAAAGTGGGGAAGCGTCGGGAACACTGCAGAACAAAGGAGAACCAAAGGGAGCAGGGGGAACAGATTGCAAAAAGTGGGGAACCAATTGGAAAAAGTAGGGAACCGTGTGTAAAAATGCAGAAAGGTGGGGAACCAAAGAGAGCAGGGGGAACGAATTGGAAAAGGTGGAGAACTGTGGGGAACACAGCAGAACAGAGGGGAACCAAAGGGAGCAGAGGGAACGGATTGGAAAAAGTGGGGAATGGTGGTGAACACTGCATTACAGAGGGGAACCAAAGGGAGCAGGAGGTACAGGTTGGAAAAAGTGGGGAACCGTGGAGAACACTGCAGCACAGAGGGGAAACAAACGGAGCAGGGGGAACGGATTGCAAAAAGTTGATAACTGTGGAGAACATGGCAGGACAGAGGGGAACCAAAGGGAACAAGGGGAACAGGTTGGAAAAAGTGGGGTGCCATGGGTAACACTGCAAGGCAGAGGGGAACCATAGGGAGCAGGGGGTACAGGATGGAAAAAAATGTGGAGAATCGTGGGGAACACTGCAGAATAGAGGGGAACCAAAGGGAGCAGGAGGAATGGATTGCAAAAAGTGGGGAAGCGTCGGGAACACTGCAGAACAGAGGAGAACCAAAGGAAGCAGGTGGAACAGATTGCAAAAAGTGGGGAACGGATTGGAAAAAGTAGGGAACCTTGTGGAAAAATGCAGAAAGGTGGGGAACCAAAGGGAGCAGGGGGAACGAATTGGAAAAGGTGGAGAAATGTGGGGAACACAGCAAAACAGAGGGGAACCAAAGGGAGCAGAGCGAAAGGATTGGAAAAAGTGGGGAACCGTGGGGAACACTGCATGACAGAGGAGAACCAAAGGGATCAGGGGGAACAGATAGGAAAAAATTGGGGAACTGTGAAAACACTGCAAGACAGAGGGGAACCAAAGGGAGCAGGAGGTACAGGTTGGAAAAAGTGGGGAACCGTGGAGGACACTGCAGGACAGAGGGGAACCAACAGGAGCAGGGGGTACAGGATGAAAAAAATGAGGTGAATCGTGGGGAACACTGCAGAAAAGAGGGGAACCAAAGGGAGCAGGGGGAAAGGATTGGAAAAAGTGGGGAAGCGTCGGGAACACTGCAGAACAGAGGCGAACCAAAGGGAACAGGGGGAAGGGATTGGAAAAAGTGGGGACCCATGGGGAATACTGCAGGGCAGAGGGGAACCATAGGGAGAGGGGGCTACAGGTTGCAAAAAATGTGGAGAACCATGAGGAACACTGCAGAACAGTGAGGAACCAAAGGGAGCAGGGGGAACAGATTGGAAAATGTGGGAAACCGTGGGGAAAACTGCAGAACAGAGTGGAGCCAAAGGAGCAGGGGTAACAGATTGGAAAAAGTGGGGAACTGTGGGGAACACTGCAGAACAGAGCAGAAACAAAGGGAGCAGGGGGAACAGATTGTAAAAAGTGGGGAACCGATTGGAAAAAGAAGGGAACCGTGTGGAAAAATGCAGGAAGGTGGGGAACCAAAGGGAGCAGGGGGAACGAATTGGAAAAGGTGGAGTACTGTGGGGAACAATGCAGAACAGAGGGGAACCAAAGGGAGCAGGGGGAACAGATTGGAAAAAGTAGGGAACCGTGTGGAAAAATGCATAACAGTGGGGAAACAAACAGAGCAGGGGGAATGGATTGCAAAAAGTTGGGAAGCGTGGAGGACACTGCAGAAGAGAGGGGAACCAAAGGGAGCAGGGCGAACAGTTTGTAAAATAGTGGGGAAACGTGGGGAACGCTGCAGAACAGTATGAAACCAAAGCGAGTCGGGGGAATGGTTTGGAAAATGTGGGGAACCGTGGGGAAAACTGCAGAACAGAGTTGAGCCAAAGGAGCAGGGGGAACAAATTGGAAAAAGTGGGGAACTGTGGGGAACACTGCAGAACAGAGCAGAACCAAAGGGAGCAGGGGGAACAGATTGGAAAAGTGGGGAACCGATTGGAAAAAGTAGGGAACCGTGTGGAAAAATGCAGAAAGGTGGGGAACCAAAGGGAGCAGGGGGAACGAATTGGAAAAGGTGGAGAACTGTGGGGAACAATGCAGAAGAGAGGGGAACCAAAGGGAGCAGAGGGAACGAATTGGAAAAATTGGGGAACTGTGAAAACACTGCAAGACAGAGGGGAACCAAAGGGAGCAGGAGGTACAGGTTGGAAAAAGTGGGGAACCGTGGAGGACACTGCAGGACAGAGGGGAACCAACAGGAGCAGGGGGTACAGGATGAAAAAAATGAGGTGAATCGTGGGGAACACTGCAGAAAAGAGGGGAACCAAAGGGAGCAGGGGGAAAGGATTGGAAAAAGTGGGGAAGCGTCGGGAACACTGCAGAACAGAGGCGAACCAAAGGGAACAGGGGGAAGGGATTGGAAAAAGTGGGGAACCATGGGGGACACTGCAGAACAGAGGACAAACAAATGGAACAGGGGGAATGGATTGCAAAAAGTTGGGAATCGTGGAGGACAATGCAGAACAGGCGAAACCAAAGGGAGCAGGGCAAACAGTTTGTAAAAAAGTGGGGTACCGTGGGGAATGCTGCAGAACAGTATGAAACCAAAGCGAGACGGGGGAATGGTTTGGAAAATGTGGGGAACCGTGGGGAAAACTGCAGAACAGATTGGAGACAAAGGAGCAGGGGGAACAGATTGGAAGAAGTGGGGAACCGTGGGGAACAACTGCAGAACAGAGGGGAATCAAACGGAGCAGGGGCAACGGATTGCAAAAAGTTGGGAACCGTGGAGAACACGGAAGGACAGAGGGGAACCAAAGGGAACAAGGGGAACAGGTTGGAAAAAGTGGTGTCCCATGGGTAACACTGCAAGGCAGAGGTGAACCATAGGGAGCAGGGGGTACAGTATGTAAAAATATGTGGAGAATCGTGGGGAACACTGCAGAATAGAGGGGAACCAAAGGGAGCAGGGGGAATGGATTGGAAAAAGTGGGGAAGCGTCGGGAACACTGCAGAACAAAGGAGAACCAAAGGGAGCAGGGGGAACAGATTGCAAAAAGTGGGGAACCAATTGGAAAAAGTAGGGAACCGTGTGGAAAAATGCAGAAAGGTGGGGAACCAAAGAGAGCAGGGGGAACGAATTGGAAAAGGTGGAGAACTGTGGGGAACACAGCAGAACAGAGGGGAACCAAAGGGAGCAGAGGGAACGGATTGGAAAAAGTGGGGAATGGTGGGGAACACTGCATGACAGAGGGGAACCAAAGGGAGCAGGAGGTACAGGTTGGAAAAAGTGGGGAACCGTGGAGAACACTGCAGCACAGAGGGGAACAAAAGTGAGCAGGGGAAACGGATTGCAAAAAGTGGGGCCCATGGCGAACACTGCATGACAGAGGGTAATCAAAGCGAGCAGGGGGAACCGATTGGAAAAAGTGGGGAACTGTGGGGAACACTGCAGAACAGAGGGGAACCAAAGGTAGCAGGGGGAACGGATTGGAAAAAGTGGGGAACCTTGGGGAACACTGCAGGGCAGAGGGGAACCAAAGGGAGCATGGGAACAGATTAGAAAAAAATTGGAGAACCGTGGGGAAAACTGCAGAACAGAGCGGAACCAAAGGGAGCAGGGGGAACAGATCGGAAAAGTGCGGACACGTGCGGAACAATGCAGAACAGAGAGGAACCAAAGGGAGAAGGGGGAACAGATTGGAAAAAGTGGGGAATCGTGGGGAGTTCTGCAGAACAGTGGGGACCCAAAGTGAGCAGGGGGAAAGGATTCGAAAAAGTGGACGGTGGGGAACTCTGCAGAAAAGAGGTGGACCAAAGGAAGCAGGGGGAATGGATTGGAAAAAATGGGGAACCGTGTGGAAAAATGTAGAACAGAGGCGAACCAGAGGGAGCAGGGGGAATGGATTGGAAAAGGTAGAGAACTCTGGGGAACACTGCAGAACAGAGGGGAAGCAAAGGGAGCAGGGGGTACAGGTTGGAAAAAATGTGGAGAACCGTGAGGAACACTGCAGAACAGAGGGCAAACAAATGAAACAGGGGGAATCGATTGCAAAGAGTTGGGAACCGTGGAGGACAATGCAGAACAGGGGAAACCAAAGGGAGCAGGGCAAAGAGTTTGTAAAAAAGTGGGGAACCGTGGGGAATGCTGCAGAACAGTATGAAACCAAAGAGAGCCGGGGGAATGGTTTGGAAAATGTGGGGAACCGTGGGGAAAACTGCAGAACAGAGTGGAGACAAAGGAGCAGGGGGAACAGTTTGGAAAAAGTGGGGAACCATGGGGAACACTGCAGAACAGAGGGGAACCAAACGGAGCAGGGGCAACGGTTTCCAAAAAGTTGGGAACCGTGGAGAACATGGAAGGACAGATGGGAACCAAAGGGAACAAGGGGAACAGGTTCGAAAAAGTGGTGTCCCATGGGTAACACTGCAACGCAGAGGTGAACCATAGGAAGCAGGAAGTACAGTATGTAAAAAAATGTGGAGAATCATGGGGAACACTGTAGAATAGAGGGGAAGCAAAGGGAGCAGGGGGAACGGATTGGAAAAAGTGGGGAAGCGTCGGGAACACTGCAGAATAGAGGAGAACCAAAGGGAGCAGGGGGAACAGATTGGAAAAAGTGGGGAACCGATTGGAAATAGTAGGGAACCGTGTGGAAAAATACAGAAATGTGGGGAACCAAAGGGAGCAGGGGGAACGAATTGGAAAAGGTGGGGAACCGTGGGGCACACTGCATGACAGAGGGGAACCAAAGTGATCAGGGGGAACAGATAGGAAAAAATTGGGGAACTGTGAAAACACTACATGACAGAGGGGAACCAAAGGGAACAGGAGGTACAGGTTGGAAAAAGTGGGGAACCGTGGAGGACACTGTAGGACAGAGGGGAACCAAAGGGAGCAGGGCGAACAGATTGTAAAAAAGTGGGGAACACTGCAGAACAGTATGAAACCAAAGCGAGCCGGGGGAACAGTTTGGAAAATGTGGGGAACCGTGGAGATCACTGCAGAACAGAGGGGAACCAAAGGGAACAGGGCTACGGATTGGAAAAAGTGGGGAACCGTGGGGAACACTGAACAATAGAGGGGAACCAAAGGGAGCAGTGGAAATGGATTGGAAAAAGCGGTGAACCGTGGGAAACACTGCAGAACCAAAGGGAGCAGGTGGAACAGTTTGGAAAAAATGTGGAAAACCATGGGGAAAACTGCAGAACAGAGTGGAGCGAAAGGAGCAGGGGGAACAGATTGGAAAAAGTTCGGCCGATGGGGAACACTGTAGGACAGAGGGGAATCAAAGGGAGCAGGGGGAACTGATTGGAAAAAGTGGGGAACTGTGGTGAACACTGTAGAACAGAGGGCAAACAAACGGAGCAGGGGGAATGGATTGCAAAAAGTTGGTAACCGTGGAGAAAATGCAGGACAGAGGGGAAAGAAACAGAGCAGGGGGAATGGATTGCAAAAAGTTGGTAAGCGTGGAGGACACTGCAGAACAGAGGGGAACCAAAGGGAGGAGGGCGAACAGATTGTAAAAAAGTGGGGAAACGTGGGGAAAGCTGCAGAACAGTGTGAAAAGAAAGCGAGCCGGGGGAATGGTTTGGAAAATGTGGGGAACCGTGGGGAAAACTGAAGAACAGAGTGGAGCCAAAGGAGCAGGGGGAACAGATTGGAAAAAGTGGGGAACTGTGGGGAACACTGCAGAACAGAGGGGAAACAAACGGAGCAGGGGGAACGGATTGCAAAAAGTTGATAACTGTGGAGAACATGGCAGGACAGAGGGGAACCAAAGGGAACAAGGGGAACAGGTTGGAAAAAGTGGGGTGCCATGGGTAACACTGCAAGGCAGAGGGGAACCATAGGGAGCAGGGGGTACAGGATGGAAAAAAATGTGGAGAATCGTGGGGAACACTGCAGAATAGAGGGGAACCAAAGGGAGCAGGAGGAATGGATTGCAAAAAGTGGGGAAGCGTCGGGAACACTGCAGAACAGAGGAGAACCAAAGGAAGCAGGTGGAACAGATTGCAAAAAGTGGGGAACGGATTGGAAAAAGTAGGGAACCTTGTGGAAAAATGCAGAAAGGTGGGGAACCAAAGGGAGCAGGGGGAACGAATTGGAAAAGGTGGAGAAATGTGGGGAACACAGCAAAACAGAGGGGAACCAAAGGGAGCAGAGCGAAAGGATTGGAAAAAGTGGGGAACCGTGGGGAACACTGCATGACAGAGGAGAACCAAAGGGATCAGGGGGAACAGATAGGAAAAAATTGGGGAACTGTGAAAACACTGCAAGACAGAGGGGAACCAAAGGGAGCAGGAGGTACAGGTTGGAAAAAGTGGGGAACCGTGGAGGACACTGCAGGACAGAGGGGAACCAACAGGAGCAGGGGGTACAGGATGAAAAAAATGAGGTGAATCGTGGGGAACACTGCAGAAAAGAGGGGAACCAAAGGGAGCAGGGGGAAAGGATTGGAAAAAGTGGGGAAGCGTCGGGAACACTGCAGAACAGAGGCGAACCAAAGGGAACAGGGGGAAGGGATTGGAAAAAGTGGGGACCCATGGGGAATACTGCAGGGCAGAGGGGAACCATAGGGAGAGGGGGCTACAGGTTGCAAAAAATGTGGAGAACCATGAGGAACACTGCAGAACAGTGAGGAACCAAAGGGAGCAGGGGGAACAGATTGGAAAATGTGGGGAACCGTGGGGAAAACTGCAGAACAGAGTGGAGCCAAAGGAGCAGGGGTAACAGATTGGAAAAAGTGGGGAACTGTGGGGAACACTGCAGAACAGAGCAGAAACAAAGGGAGCAGGGGGAACAGATTGGAAAAAGTGGGGAACCGATTGGAAAAAGAAGGGAACCGTGTGGAAAAATGCAGGAAGGTGGGGAACCAAAGGGAGCAGGGGGAACGAATTGGAAAAGGTGGAGAACTGTGGGGAACAATGCAGAACAGAGGGGAACCAAAGGGAGCAGGGGGAACAGATTTGAAAAAGTAGGGAACCGTGTGGAAAAATGCATAACAGTGGGGAAACAAACAGAGCAGGGGGAATGGATTGCAAAAAGTTGGGAAGCGTCGAGGACACTGCAGAAGAGAGGGGAACCAAAGGGAGCAGGGCGAACAGTTTGTAAAATAGTGGGGAACCGTGGGGAATGCTGCAGAACAGTATGAAACCAAAGCGAGACGGGGGAATGGTTTGGAAAATGTGGGGAACCGTGGGGAAAACTGCAGAACAGAGTGGAGACAAAGGAGCAGGGGGAACAGATTGGAAGAAGTGGGGAACCGTGGAGGACACTGCAGGACAGAGGGGAACCAACAGGAGCAGGGGGTACAGGATGAAAAAAATGAGGTGAATCGTGGGGAACACTGCAGAAAAGAGGGGAACCAAAGGGAGCAGGGGGAAAGGATTGGATAAAGTGGGGAAGCGTCGGGAACACTGCAGAACAGAGGCGAACCAAAGGGAACAGGGGGAAGGGATTGGAAAAAGTGGGGAACCATGGGGGACACTGCAGAACAGAGGACAAACAAATGGAACAGGGGGAATGGATTGCAAAAAGTTGGGAATCGTGGAGGACAATGCAGAACAGGCGAAACCAAAGGGAGCAGGGCAAACAGTTTGTAAAAAAGTGGGGTACCGTGGGGAATGCTGCAGAACAGTATGAAACCAAAGCGAGACGGGGGAATGGTTTGGAAAATGTGGGGAACCGTGGGGAAAACTGCAGAACAGAGTGGAGACAAAGGAGCAGGGGGAACAGATTGGAAGAAGTGGGGAACAACTGCAGAACAGAGGGGAATCAAACGGAGCAGGGGCAACGGATTGGAAAAAGTTGGGAACCGTGGAGAACACGGAAGGACAGAGGGGAACCAAAGGGAACAAGGGGAACAGGTTGGAAAAAATGGTGTCCCATGGGTAACACTGCAAGGCAGAGGTGAACCATAGGGAGCAGGGGGTACAGTATGTAAAAATATGTGGAGAATCGTGGGGAACACTGCAGAATAGAGGGGAACCAAAGGGAGCAGGGGGAATGGATTGGAAAAAGTGGGGAAGCGTCGGGAACACTGCAGAACAAAGGAGAACCAAAGGGAGCAGGGGGAACAGATTGCAAAAAGTGGGGAACCAATTGGAAAAAGTAGGGAACCGTGTGTAAAAATGCAGAAAGGTGGGGAACCAAAGAGAGCAGGGGGAACGAATTGGAAAAGGTGGAGAACTGTGGGGAACACAGCAGAACAGAGGGGAACCAAAGGGAGCAGAGGGAACGGATTGGAAAAAGTGGGGAATGGTGGTGAACACTGCATTACAGAGGGGAACCAAAGGGAGCAGGAGGTACAGGTTGGAAAAAGTGGGGAACCGTGGAGAACACTGCAGCACAGAGGGGAACAAAAGTGAGCAGGGGAAACGGATTGCAAAAAGTGGGGCCCATGGCGAACACTGCATGACAGAGGGTAATCAAAGCGAGCAGGGGGAACCGATTGGAAAAAGTGGGGAACTGTGGGGAACACTGCAGAACAGAGGGGAACCAAAGGTAGCAGGGGGAACGGATTGGAAAAAGTGGGGAACCTTGGGGAACACTGCAGGGCAGAGGGGAACCAAAGGGAGCATGGGAACAGATTAGAAAAAAATTGGAGAACCGTGGGGAAAACTGCAGAACAGAGCGGAACCAAAGGGAGCAGGGGGAACAGATCGGAAAAGTGCGGACCCGTGCGGAACAATGCAGAACAGAGAGGAACCAAAGGGAGAAGGGGAAACAGATTGGAAAAAGTGGAGAATCGTGGGGAGTTCTGCAGAACAGTGGGGACCCAAAGGGAGCAGGGGGAAAGGATTCGAAAAAGTGGACGGTGGGGAACTCTGCAGAAAAGAGGTGGACCAAAGGAAGCAGGGGGAATGGATTGGAAAAAATGGGGAACCGTGTGGAAAAATGTAGAACAGAGGCGAACCAGAGTGAGCAGGGGGAATGGATTGGAAAAGGTAGAGAACACTGGGGAACACTGCAGAACAGAGGGGAAGCAAAGGGAGCAGGGGGTACAGGTTGGAAAAAATGTGGAGAACCGTGAGGAACACTGCAGAACAGAGGGCAAACAAATGAAACAGGGGGAATCGATTGCAAAGAGTTGGGAACCGTGGAGGACAATGCAGAACAGGGGAAACCAAAGGGAGCAGGGCAAAGAGTTTGTAAAAAAGTGGGGAACCGTGGGGAATGCTGCAGAACAGTATGAAACCAAAGAGAGCCGGGGGAATGGTTTGGAGAATGTGGGGAACCGTGGGGAAAACTGCAGAACAGAGTGGAGACAAAGGAGCAGGGGGAACAGTTTGGAAAAAGTGGGGATCCATGGGGAACACTG
Organism: Narcine bancroftii; assembly: GCF_036971445.1. Classification (NCBI taxonomy): domain Eukaryota; kingdom Metazoa; phylum Chordata; class Chondrichthyes; order Torpediniformes; family Narcinidae; genus Narcine; species Narcine bancroftii. The sequence goes on from NW_027211847.1 coordinate 832,402, forward strand.
CAGAACAGAGGGGAACCAAACGGAGCAGAGGGAACGCATTGGAAAAAGTGGGGAACCGTTTGGAACACTGCACGACAGAGGGGAACCAAAGGGAGCAGGGGGAACGGATTGTAAAAAGTGGTCCCCATGGGGAACACTGCAGGACAGAGGGGAATCAAAGGGAGAAGGGGGAACTGATTGGAAAAAGTGGGGAATTGTGGGGAACACTGCAGAACAGAGGGGAAACAAAGGGAGCAGGGGGAATGGATTGCAAAATTTGGGGAACCATGTGGAAAACTGCAGAACAGAGTGGAGTCAAAGGAGCAGAGGGAACGGATTGCAAAAAGTGGGGCCCATGGGGAACACTGGAGGTCAGAGCGGAATCAAAGGGAGCAGGGGGAACTGATTGGAAAAAGTGGGGAATCGTGCAGAACACTGCGGGACAGAGGGGAACCAAAAGGAACAGGAGGAACGGATTGGAAAAAGTGGGGACCCATGGGGAATACTGCAGGGCAGAGGGGAACCATAGGGAGAGGGGGCTACAGGTTGCAAAAAATGTGGAGAACCATGAGGAACACTGCAGAACAGTGAGGAACCAAAGGGAGCAGGGGGAACAGATTGGAAAAAGTGGGGAACTGTGGGGAACACTGCAGAACAGAGCAGAACCAAAGGGAGCAGGGGGAACAGATTGGAAAAAGTGGGGAACCGATTGGGAAAAGTAGGGAACCGTGTGGAAAAATGCAGAAAGGTGGGGAACCAAAGGGAGCAGGGGGAACGAATTGGAAAAGGTGGAGAACTGTGGGGAACAATGCAGAAGAGAGGGGAACCAAAGGGAGCAGAGGGAACGAATTGGAAAAAGTGGGGAACCGTGGGGAACACTGCACGACAGAGGAGAACCAAAGGGATCAGGGGGAACAGATAGGAAAAAATTGGGGAACTGTGAAAACACTGCAAGACAGAGGGGAACCAAAGGGAGCAGGAGGTACAAGTTGGAAAAAGTGGGGAACCGTGGAGGACACTGCAGGACAGAGGGGAACCAACAGGAGCAGGGGGTACAGGATGAAAAAAATGAGGTGAATCGTGGGGAACACTGCAGAAAAGAGGGGAACCAAAGGGAGCAGGGGGAAAGGATTGGAAAAAGTGGGGAAGCGTCGGGAACACTGCAGAACAGAGGCGAACCAAAGGGAACAGGGGGAAGGGATTGGAAAAAGTGGGGAACCATGGGGGACACTGCAGAACAGAGGACAAACAAACGGAACAGGGGGAATGGATTGCAAAAAGTTGGGAATCGTGGAGGACAATGCAGAACAGGCGAAACCAAAGGGAGCAGGGCAAACAGTTTGTAAAAAAGTGGGGTACCGTGGGGAATGCTGCAGAACAGTATGAAACCAAAGCGAGACGGGGGAATGGTTTGGAAAATGTGGGGAACCGTGGGGAAAACTGCAGAACAGAGTGGAGACAAAGGAGCAGGGGGAACAGATTGGAAGAAGTGGGGAACCGTGGGGAACAACTGCAGAACAGAGGGGAATCAAACGGAGCATGGGCAACGGATTGCAAAAAGTTGGGAACCGTGGAGAACACGGAAGGATAGAGGGGAACCAAAGGGAACAAGGGGAACAGGTTGGAAAAAGTGGTGTCCCATGGGTAACACTGCAAGGCAGAGGTGAACCATAGGGAGCAGGGGGTACAGTATGTAAAAATATGTGGAGAATCGTGGGGAACACTGCAGAATAGAGGGGAACCAAAGGGAGCAGGGGGAACAGATTGCAAAAAGTGGGGAACCAATTGGAAAAAGTAGGGAACCGTGTGGAAAAATGCAGAAAGGTGGGGAACCAAAGAGAGCAGGGGGAACGAATTGGAAAAGGTGGAGAACTGTGGGGAACACAGCAGAACAGAGGGGAACCAAAGAGAGCAGAGGGAACGGATTGGAAAAAGTGGGGAATGTTGGGGAACACTGCATGACAGAGGGGAACCAAAGGGAGCAGGAGGTACAGGTTGGAAAAAGTGGGGAATCGTGGAGAACACTGCAGCACAGAGGGGAACAAAAGTGAGCAGGGGAAACGGATTGCAAAAAGTGGGGCCCATGGCGAACACTGCATGACAGAGGGTAATCAAAGCGAGCAGGGGGAACCGATTGGAAAAAGTGGGGAACTGTGGGGAACACTGCAGAACAGAGGGGAACCAAACGGAGCAGGGGCAACGGTTTCCAAAAAGTTGGGAACCGTGGAGAACATGGAAGGACAGATGGGAACCAAAGGGAACAAGGGGAACAGGTTCGAAAAAGTGGTTTCCCATGGGTAACACTGCAACGCAGAGGTGAACCATAGGAAGCAGGAAGTACAGTATGTAAAAAAATGTGGAGAATCATGGGGAACACTGTAGAATAGAGGGGAACCAAAGGGAGCAGGGGGAACGGATTGGAAAAAGTGGGGAAGCGTCGGGAACACTGCAGAATAGAGGAGAACCAAAGGGAGCAGGGGGAACAGATTGGAAAAAGTGGGGAACCGATTGGAAATAGTAGGGAACCGTGTGGAAAAATACAGAAATGTGGGGAAACAAAGGGAGCAGGGGGAACGAATTGGAAAAGGTGGGGAACCGTGGGGCACACTGCATGACAGAGGGGAACCAAAGTGATCAGGGGGAACAGATAGGAAAAAATTGGGGAACTGTGAAAACACTACATGACAGAGGGGAACCAAAGGGAACAGGAGGTACAGGTTGGAAAAAGTGGGGAACCGTGGAGGACACTGTAGGACAGAGGGGAACCAAAGGGAGCAGGGCGAACAGATTGAAAAAAAGTGGGGAACCGTGGGGAACACTGCAGAACAGTATGAAACCAAAGCGAGCCGGGGGAACAGTTTGGAAAATGTGGGGAACCGTGGAGATCACTGCAGAACAGAGGGGAACCAAAGGGAACAGGGCTACGGATTGGAAAAAGTGGGGAACCGTGGGGAACACTGAACAATAGAGGGGAACCAAAGGGAGCAGGGGAAATGGATTGGAAAAAGCGGGGAACCGTGGGAAACACTGCAGAACCAAAGGGAGCAGGTGGAAAAGTTTGGAAAAAATGTGGAAAACATGGGGAAAACTGCAGAACAGAGTGGAGCGAAAGGAGCAGGGGGAACAGATTGGAAAAAGTGGGGTCCCATGGGGAACACTGCAAGGCAGAGGGGAACCATAGGGAGCAGGGGGTACAGGATGGAAAAAAAGTGAGAAACGTAGGGAACAATGCAGAATAGAGGGGAACCAAAGGGAACAGGGGGAACGGATTGTAAAAAGTTGGGCCGATGGGGAACACTGTAGGACAGAGGGGAATCAAAGGGAGCAGGGGGAACTGATTGGAAAAAGTGGGGAACTGTGGTGAACACTGTAGAACAGAGGGCAAACAAACGGAGCAGGGGGAATGGATTGCAAAAAGTTGGTAACCGTGGAGAAAATGCAGGACAGAGGGGAAAGAAACAGAGCAGGGGGAATGGATTGCAAAAAGTTGGTAAGCGTGGAGGACACTGCAGAACAGAGGGGAACCAAAGGGAGGAGGGCAAACAGATTGTAAAAAAGTGGGGAAACGTGGGGAACGCTGCAGAACAGTGTGAAAAGAAAGCGAGCCGGGGGAATGGTTTGGAAAATGTGGGGAACCGTGGGGAAAACTGAAGAACAGAGTGGAGCCAAAGGAGCAGGGGGAACAGATTGGAAAAAGTGGGGAACTGTGGGGAACACTGCAGAACAGAGGGGAAACAAACGGAGCAGGGGGAACGGATTGCAAAAAGTTGATATCTGTGGAGAACATGGCAGGACAGAGGGGAACCAAAGGGAACAAGGGGAACAGGTTGGAAAAAGTGGGGTGCCATGGGTAACACTGCAAGGCAGAGGGGAACCATAGGGAGCAGGGGGTACAGGATGGAAAAAAATGTGGAGAATCGTGGGGAGCACTGCAGAATAGAGGGGAACCAAAGGGAGCAGGGGGAATGGATTGCAAAAAGTGGGGAAGCGTCGGGAACACTGCAGAACAGAGGAGAACCAAAGGAAGCAGGTGGAACAGATTGCAAAAAGTGGGGAACGGATTGGAAAAAGTAGGGAACCTTGTGGAAAAATGCAGAAAGGTGGGGAACCAAAGGGAGCAGGGGGAACGAATTGGAAAAGGTGGAGAACTGTGGGGAACACAGCAAAACAGAGGGGAACCAAAGGGAGCAGAGGGAAAGGATTGGAAAAAGTGGGGAACCGTGGGGAACACTGCATGACAGAGGGGAACCAAAGGGAGCAGGAGGTACAGGTTGGAAAAAGTGGGGAACCGTGGAGAACACTGCAGCACAGAGGGGAACAAAAGTGAGCAGGGGAAACGGATTGCAAAAAGTGGAGCCCATGGCGAACACTGCATGACAGAGGGTAATCAAAGGGAGCAGGGGGAACTGATTGGAAAAAGTGGGGAACTGTGGGGAACACTGCAGAACAGAGGGGAACCAAAGGTAGCAGGGGGAACGGATTGGAAAAAGGGGGGAACCATGGGGGACACTGCAGGGCAGAGGGGAACCAAAGGGAGCATTGGAACAGATTAGAAAAAATTTGGAGAACCGTGGGGAAAACTGCAGAACAAAGCGGAACCAAAGGGAGCAGGGGGTACTGTTTGGAAAAGTGGGGAACCGTGGGGAACACTGCAGAACAGAGGGGCACCAAAGGGAGCAGGGGGAACGGATTGTAAAAAGTGGTCCCCATGGGGAACACTGCAGGACAGAGGGGAATCAAAGGGAGCAGGGGGAACTGATTGGAAAAAGTGGGGAATTGTGGGGAACACTGCAGAACAGAGGGGAAACAAAGGGAGCAGGGGGAATGGATTGCAAAATGTGGGGAACCATGTGGAAAACTGCAGAACAGAGTGGAGTCAAAGGAGCAGAGGGAACGGATTGCAAAAAGTGGGGCCCATGGGGAACACTGGAGGTCAGAGCGGAATCAAAGGGAGCAGGGGGAACAGATTGGAAAAAGTGGGGAACCGATTGGAAAAAGAAGGGAACCGTGTGGAAAAATGCAGGAAGGTGGGGAACCAAAGGGAGCAGGGGGAACGAATTGGAAAAGGTGGAGAACTGTGGGGAACAATGCAGAACAGAGGGGAACCAAAGGGAGCAGGGGGAACAGATTGGAAAAAGTAGGGAACCGTGTGGAAAAATGCATAACAGTGGGGAAACAAACAGAGCAGGGGGAATGGATTGCAAAAAGTTGGGAAGCGTGGAGGACACTGCAGAAGAGAGGGGAACAAAAGGGAGCAGGGCGAACAGTTTGTAAAATAGTGGGGAACCGTGGGGAACGCTGCAGAACAGTATGAAACCAAAGCGAGTCGGGGGAATGGTTTGGAAAATGTGGGGAACCGTGGGGAAAACTGCAGAACAGAGTTGAGCCAAAGGAGAAGGGGGAACAAATTGGAAAAAGTGGGGAACTGTGGGGAACACTGCAGAACAGAGCAGAACCAAAGGGAGCAGGGGGAACAGATTGGAAAAAGTGGGGAACCGATTGGAAAAAGTAGGGAACCGTGTGGAAAAATGCAGAAAGGTGGGGAACCAAAGGGAGCAGGGGGAACGAATTGGAAAAGGTGGAGAACTGTGGGGAACAATGCAGAAGAGAGGGGAACCAAAGGGAGCAGAGGGAACGAATTGGAAAAAGTGGGGAACCGTGGGGAACACTGCACGACAGAGGAGAACCAAAGGGATCAGGGGGAACAGATAGGAAAAAATTGGGGAACTGTGAAAACACTGCAAGACAGAGGGGAACCAAAGGGAGCAGGAGGTACAGGTTGGAAAAAGTGGGGAACCGTGGAGGACACTGCAGGACAGAGGGGAACCAACAGGAGCAGGGGGTACAGGATGAAAAAAATGAGGTGAATCGTGGGGAACACTGCAGAAAAGAGGGGAACCAAAGGGAGCAGGGGGAAAGGATTGGAAAAAGTGGGGAAGCGTCGGGAACACTGCAGAACAGAGGCGAACCAAAGGGAACAGGGGGAAGGGATTGGAAAAAGTGGGGAACCATGGGGGACACTGCAGAACAGAGGACAAACAAACGGAACAGGGGGAATGGATTGCAAAAAGTTGGGAATCGTGGAGGACAATGCAGAACAGGCGAAACCAAAGGGAGCAGGGCAAACAGTTTGTAAAAAAGTGGGGTACCGTGGGGAATGCTGCAGAACAGTATGAAACCAAAGCGAGACGGGGGAATGGTTTGGAAAATGTGGGGAACCGTGGGGAAAACTGCAGAACAGAGTGGAGACAAAGGAGCAGGGGGAACAGATTGGAAGAAGTGGGGAACCGTGGGGAACAACTGCAGAACAGAGGGGAATCAAACGGAGCAGGGGCAACGGATTGCAAAAAGTTGGGAACCGTGGAGAACACGGAAGGATAGAGGGGAACCAAAGGGAACAAGGGGAACAGGTTGGAAAAAGTGGTGTCCCATGGGTAACACTGCAAGGCAGAGGTGAACCATAGGGAGCAGGGGGTACAGTATGTAAAAATATGTGGAGAATCGTGGGGAACACTGCAGAATAGAGGGGAACCAAAGGGAGCAGGGGGAACAGATTGCAAAAAGTGGGGAACCAATTGGAAAAAGTAGGGAACCGTGTGGAAAAATGCAGAAAGGTGGGGAACCAAAGAGAGCAGGGGGAACGAATTGGAAAAGGTGGAGAACTGTGGGGAACACAGCAGAACAGAGGGGAACCAAAGAGAGCAGAGGGAACGGATTGGAAAAAGTGGGGAATGTTGGGGAACACTGCATGACAGAGGGGAACCAAAGGGAGCAGGAGGTACAGGTTGGAAAAAGTGGGGAATCGTGGAGAACACTGCAGCACAGAGGGGAACAAAAGTGAGCAGGGGAAACGGATTGCAAAAAGTGGGGCCCATGGCGAACACTGCATGACAGAGGGTAATCAAAGCGAGCAGGGGGAACCGATTGGAAAAAGTGGGGAACTGTGGGGAACACTGCAGAACAGAGGGGAACCAAACGGAGCAGGGGCAACGGTTTCCAAAAAGTTGGGAACCGTGGAGAACATGGAAGGACAGATGGGAACCAAAGGGAACAAGGGGAACAGGTTCGAAAAAGTGGTTTCCCATGGGTAACACTGCAACGCAGAGGTGAACCATAGGAAGCAGGAAGTACAGTATGTAAAAAAATGTGGAGAATCATGGGGAACACTGTAGAATAGAGGGGAACCAAAGGGAGCAGGGGGAACGGATTGGAAAAAGTGGGGAAGCGTCGGGAACACTGCAGAATAGAGGAGAACCAAAGGGAGCAGGGGGAACAGATTGGAAAAAGTGGGGAACCGATTGGAAATAGTAGGGAACCGTGTGGAAAAATACAGAAATGTGGGGAAACAAAGGGAGCAGGGGGAACGAATTGGAAAAGGTGGGGAACCGTGGGGCACACTGCATGACAGAGGGGAACCAAAGTGATCAGGGGGAACAGATAGGAAAAAATTGGGGAACTGTGAAAACACTACATGACAGAGGGGAACCAAAGGGAACAGGAGGTACAGGTTGGAAAAAGTGGGGAACCGTGGAGGACACTGTAGGACAGAGGGGAACCAAAGGGAGCAGGGCGAACAGATTGAAAAAAAGTGGGGAACCGTGGGGAACACTGCAGAACAGTATGAAACCAAAGCGAGCCGGGGGAACAGTTTGGAAAATGTGGGGAACCGTGGAGATCACTGCAGAACAGAGGGGAACCAAAGGGAACAGGGCTACGGATTGGAAAAAGTGGGGAACCGTGGGGAACACTGAACAATAGAGGGGAACCAAAGGGAGCAGGGGAAATGGATTGGAAAAAGCGGGGAACCGTGGGAAACACTGCAGAACCAAAGGGAGCAGGTGGAAAAGTTTGGAAAAAATGTGGAAAACATGGGGAAAACTGCAGAACAGAGTGGAGCGAAAGGAGCAGGGGGAACAGATTGGAAAAAGTGGGGTCCCATGGGGAACACTGCAAGGCAGAGGGGAACCATAGGGAGCAGGGGGTACAGGATGGAAAAAAAGTGAGAAACGTAGGGAACAATGCAGAATAGAGGGGAACCAAAGGGAACAGGGGGAACGGATTGTAAAAAGTTGGGCCGATGGGGAACACTGTAGGACAGAGGGGAATCAAAGGGAGCAGGGGGAACTGATTGGAAAAAGTGGGGAACTGTGGTGAACACTGTAGAACAGAGGGCAAACAAACGGAGCAGGGGGAATGGATTGCAAAAAGTTGGTAACCGTGGAGGACAATGCAGGACAGAGGGGAAAGAAACAGAGCAGGGGGAATGGATTGCAAAAAGTTGGTAAGCGTGGAGGACACTGCAGAACAGAGGGGAACCAAAGGGAGGAGGGCAAACAGATTGTAAAAAAGTGGGGAAACGTGGGGAACGCTGCAGAACAGTGTGAAAAGAAAGCGAGCCGGGGGAATGGTTTGGAAAATGTGGGGAACCGTGGGGAAAACTGAAGAACAGAGTGGAGCCAAAGGAGCAGGGGGAACAGATTGGAAAAAGTGGGGAACTGTGGGGAACACTGCAGAACAGAGGGGAAACAAACGGAGCAGGGGGAACGGATTGCAAAAAGTTGATATCTGTGGAGAACATGGCAGGACAGAGGGGAACCAAAGGGAACAAGGGGAACAGGTTGGAAAAAGTGGGGTGCCATGGGTAACACTGCAAGGCAGAGGGGAACCATAGGGAGCAGGGGGTACAGGATGGAAAAAAATGTGGAGAATCGTGGGGAACACTGCAGAATAGAGGGGAACCAAAGGGAGCAGGGGGAATGGATTGCAAAAAGTGGGGAAGCGTCGGGAACACTGCAGAACAGAGGAGAACCAAAGGAAGCAGGTGGAACAGATTGCAAAAAGTGGGGAACGGATTGGAAAAAGTAGGGAACCTTGTGGAAAAATGCAGAAAGGTGGGGAACCAAAGGGAGCAGGGGGAACGAATTGGAAAAGGTGGAGAACTGTGGGGAACACAGCAAAACAGAGGGGAACCAAAGGGAGCAGAGGGAAAGGATTGGAAAAAGTGGGGAACCGTGGGGAACACTGCATGACAGAGGGGAACCAAAGGGAGCAGGAGGTACAGGTTGGAAAAAGTGGGGAACCGTGGAGAACACTGCAGCACAGAGGGGAACAAAAGTGAGCAGGGGAAACGGATTGCAAAAAGTGGAGCCCATGGCGAACACTGCATGACAGAGGGTAATCAAAGGGAGCAGGGGGAACTGATTGGAAAAAGTGGGGAACTGTGGGGAACACTGCAGAACAGAGGGGAACCAAAGGTAGCAGGGGGAACGGATTGGAAAAAGGGGGGAACCATGGGGGACACTGCAGGGCAGAGGGGAACCAAAGGGAGCATTGGAACAGATTAGAAAAAATTTGGAGAACCGTGGGGAAAACTGCAGAACAAAGCGGAACCAAAGGGAGCAGGGGGTACTGTTTGGAAAAGTGGGGAACCGTGGGGAACACTGCAGAACAGAGGGGCACCAAAGGGAGCAGGGGGAACGGATTGTAAAAAGTGGTCCCCATGGGGAACACTGCAGGACAGAGGGGAATCAAAGGGAGCAGGGGGAACTGATTGGAAAAAGTGGGGAATTGTGGGGAACACTGCAGAACAGAGGGGAAACAAAGGGAGCAGGGGGAATGGATTGCAAAATGTGGGGAACCATGTGGAAAACTGCAGAACAGAGTGGAGTCAAAGGAGCAGAGGGAACGGATTGCAAAAAGTGGGGCCCATGGGGAACACTGGAGGTCAGAGCGGAATCAAAGGGAGCAGGGGGAACAGATTGGAAAAAGTGGGGAACCGATTGGAAAAAGAAGGGAACCGTGTGGAAAAATGCAGGAAGGTGGGGAACCAAAGGGAGCAGGGGGAACGAATTGGAAAAGGTGGAGAACTGTGGGGAACAATGCAGAACAGAGGGGAACCAAAGGGAGCAGGGGGAACAGATTGGAAAAAGTAGGGAACCGTGTGGAAAAATGCATAACAGTGGGGAAACAAACAGAGCAGGGGGAATGGATTGCAAAAAGTTGGGAAGCGTGGAGGACACTGCAGAAGAGAGGGGAACCAAAGGGAGCAGGGCGAACAGTTTGTAAAATAGTGGGGAACCGTGGGGAACGCTGCAGAACAGTATGAAACCAAAGCGAGTCGGGGGAATGGTTTGGAAAATGTGGGGAACCGTGGGGAAAACTGCAGAACAGAGTTGAGCCAAAGGAGAAGGGGGAACAAATTGGAAAAAGTGGGGAACTGTGGGGAACACTGCAGAACAGAGCAGAACCAAAGGGAGCAGGGGGAACAGATTGGAAAAAGTGGGGAACCGATTGGAAAAAGTAGGGAACCGTGTGGAAAAATGCAGAAAGGTGGGGAACCAAAGGGAGCAGGGGGAACGAATTGGAAAAGGTGGAGAACTGTGGGGAACAATGCAGAAGAGAGGGGAACCAAAGGGAGCAGAGGGAACGAATTGGAAAAAGTGGGGAACCGTGGGGAACACTGCACGACAGAGGAGAACCAAAGGGATCAGGGGGAACAGATAGGAAAAAATTGGGGAACTGTGAAAACACTGCAAGACAGAGGGGAACCAAAGGGAGCAGGAGGTACAGGTTGGAAAAAGTGGGGAACCGTGGAGGACACTGCAGGACAGAGGGGAACCAACAGGAGCAGGGGGTACAGGATGAAAAAAATGAGGTGAATCGTGGGGAACACTGCAGAAAAGAGGGGAACCAAAGGGAGCAGGGGGAAAGGATTGGAAAAAGTGGGGAAGCGTCGGGAACACTGCAGAACAGAGGCGAACCAAAGGGAACAGGGGGAAGGGATTGGAAAAAGTGGGGAACCATGGGGGACACTGCAGAACAGAGGACAAACAAACGGAACAGGGGGAATGGATTGCAAAAAGTTGGGAATAGTGGAGGACAATGCAGAACAGGCGAAACCAAAGGGAGCAGGGCAAACAGTTTGTAAAAAAGTGGGGTACCGTGGGGAATGCTGCAGAACAGTATGAAACCAAAGCGAGACGGGGGAATGGTTTGGAAAATGTGGGGAACCGTGGGGAAAACTGCAGAACAGAGTGGAGACAAAGGAGCAGGGGGAACAGATTGGAAGAAGTGGGGAACCGTGGGGAACAACTGCAGAACAGAGGGGAATCAAACGGAGCAGGGGCAACGGATTGCAAAAAGTTGGGAACCGTGGAGAACACGGAAGGATAGAGGGGAACCAAAGGGAACAAGGGGAACAGGTTGGAAAAAGTGGTGTCCCATGGGTAACACTGCAAGGCAGAGGTGAACCATAGGGAGCAGGGGGTACAGTATGTAAAAATATGTGGAGAATCGTGGGGAACACTGCAGAATAGAGGGGAACCAAAGGGAGCAGGGGGAACAGATTGCAAAAAGTGGGGAACCAATTGGAAAAAGTAGGGAACCGTGTGGAAAAATGCAGAAAGGTGGGGAACCAAAGAGAGCAGGGGGAACGAATTGGAAAAGGTGGAGAACTGTGGGGAACACAGCAGAACAGAGGGGAACCAAAGAGAGCAGAGGGAACGGATTGGAAAAAGTGGGGAATGGTGGGGAACACTGCATGACAGAGGGGAACCAAAGGGAGCAGGAGGTACAGGTTGGAAAAAGTGGGGAACCGTGGAGAACACTGCAGCACAGAGGGGAACAAAAGTGAGCAGGGGAAACGGATTGCAAAAAGTGGGGCCCATGGCGAACACTGCATGACAGAGGGTAATCAAAGCGAGCAGGGGGAACCGATTGGAAAAAGTGGGGAACTGTGGGGAACACTGCAGAACAGAGGGGAACCAAACGGAGCAGGGGCAACGGTTTCCAAAAAGTTGGGAACCGTGGAGAACATGGAAGGACAGATGGGAACCAAAGGGATCAAGGGGAACAGGTTCGAAAAAGTGGTTTCCCATGGGTAACACTGCAATGCAGAGGTGAACCATAGGAAGCAGGAAGTACAGTATGTAAAAAAATGTGGAGAATCATGGGGAACACTGTAGAATAGAGGGGAACCAAAGGGAGCAGGGGGAACGGATTGGAAAAAGTGGGGAAGCGTCGGGAACACTGCAGAATAGAGGAGAACCAAAGGGAGCAGGGGGAACAGATTGGAAAAAGTGGGGAACCGATTGGAAATAGTAGGGAACCGTGTGGAAAAATACAGAAATGTGGGGAAACAAAGGGAGCAGGGGGAACGAATTGGAAAAGGTGGGGAACCGTGGGGCACACTGCATGACAGAGGGGAACCAAAGTGAGCAGGGGAAACGGATTGCAAAAAGTGGAGCCCATGGCGAACACTGCATGACAGAGGGTAATCAAAGGGAGCAGGGGGAACTGATTGGAAAAAGTGGGGAACTGTGGGGAACACTGCAGAACAGAGGGGAACCAAAGGTAGCAGGGGGAACGGATTGGAAAAAGGGGGGAACCATGGGGGACACTGCAGGGCAGAGGGGAACCAAAGGGAGCATTGGAACAGATTAGAAAAAATTTGGAGAACCGTGGGGAAAACTGCAGAACAAAGCGGAACCAAAGGGAGCAGGGGGTACTGTTTGGAAAAGTGGGGAACCGTGGGGAACACTGCAGAACAGAGGGGCACCAAAGGGAGCAAAGGGAACGCATTGGAAAAAGTGGGGAACCGTTTGGAACACTGCACGACAGAGGGGAACCAAAGGGAGCAGGGGGAACGGATTGTAAAAAGTGGTCCCCATGGGGAACACTGCAGGACAGAGGGGAATCAAAGGGAGCAGGGGGAACTGATTGGAAAAAGTGGGGAATTGTGGGGAACACTGCAGAACAGAGGGGAAACAAAGGGAGCAGGGTGAATGGATTGCAAAATGTGGGGAACCATGTGGAAAACTGCAGAACAGAGTGGAGTCAAAGGAGCAGAGGGAACGGATTGCAAAAAGTGGGGCCCATGGGGAACACTGGAGGTCAGAGCGGAATCAAAGGGAGCAGGGGGAACAGATTGGAAAAAGTGGGGAACCGATTGGAAAAAGAAGGGAACCGTGTGGAAAAATGCAGGAAGGTGGGGAACCAAAGGGAGCAGGGGGAACGAATTTGAAAAGGTGGAGAACTGTGGGGAACAATGCAGAACAGAGGGGAACCAAAGGGAGCAGGGGGAACAGATTGGAAAAAGTAGGGAACCGTGTGGAAAAATGCATAACAGTGGGGAAACAAACAGAGCAGGGGGAATGGATTGCAAAAAGTTGGGAAGCGTGGAGGACACTGCAGAAGAGAGGGGAACCAAAGGGAGCAGGGCGAACAGTTTGTAAAATAGTGGGGAACCGTGGGGAACGCTGCAGAACAGTATGAAACCAAAGCGAGTCGGGGGAATGGTTTGGAAAATGTGGGGAACCGTGGGGAAAACTGCAGAACAGAGTTGAGCCAAAGGAGAAGGGGGAACAAATTGGAAAAAGTGGGGAACTGTGGGGAACACTGCAGAACAGAGCAGAACCAAAGGGAGCAGGGGGAACAGATTGGAAAAAGTGGGGAACCGATTGGAAAAAGTAGGGAACCGTGTGGAAAAATGCAGAAAGGTGGGGAACCAAAGGGAGCAGGGGGAACGAATTGGAAAAGGTGGAGAACTGTGGGGAACAATGCAGAAGAGAGGGGAACCAAAGGGAGCAGAGGGAACGAATTGGAAAAAGTGGGGAACCGTGGGGAACACTGCACGACAGAGGAGAACCAAAGGGATCAGGGGGAACAGATAGGAAAAAAATTGGGGAACTGTGAAAGCACTGCAAGACAGAGGGGAACCAAAGGGAGCAGGAGGTACAGGTTGGAAAAAGTGGGGAACCGTGGAGGACACTGCAGGACAGAGGGGAACCAACAGGAGCAGGGGGTACAGGATGAAAAAAATGAGGTGAATCGTGGGGAACACTGCAGAAAAGAGGGGAACCAAAGGGAGCAGGGGGAAAGGATTGGAAAAAGTGGGGAAGCGTCGGGAACACTGCAGAACAGAGGCGAACCAAAGGGAACAGGGGGAACGGATTGTAAAAAGTTGGGCCGATGGGGAACACTGTAGGACAGAGGGGAATCAAAGGGAGCAGGGGGAACTGATTGGAAAAAGTGGGGAACTGTGGTGAACACTGTAGAACAGAGGGCAAACAAACGGAGCAGGGGGAATGGATTGCAAAAAGTTGGTAACCGTGGAGGACAATGCAGGACAGAGGGGAAAGAAACAGAGCAGGGGGAATGGATTGCAAAAAGTTGGTAAGCGTGGAGGACACTGCAGAACAGAGGGGAACCAAAGGGAGGAGGGCGAACAGATTGTAAAAAAGTGGGGAAACGTGGGGAACGCTGCAGAACAGTGTGAAAAGAAAGCGAGCCGGGGGAATGGTTTGGAAAATGTGGGGAACCGTGGGGAAAACTGAAGAACAGAGTGGAGCCAAAGGAGCAGGGGGAACAGATTGGAAAAAGTGGGGAACTGTGGGGAACACTGCAGAACAGAGGGGAAACAAACGGAGCAGGGGGAACGGATTGCAAAAAGTTGATATCTGTGGAGAACATGGCAGGACAGAGGGGAACCAAAGGGAACAAGGAGAACAGGTTGGAAAAAGTGGGGTGCCATGGGTAACACTGCAAGGCAGAGGGGAACCATAGGGAGCAGGGGGTACAGGATGGAAAAAAATGTGGAGAATCGTGGGGAACACTGCAGAATAGAGGGGAACCAAAGGGAGCAGGGGGAATGGATTGCAAAAAGTGGGGAAGCGTCGGGAACACTGCAGAACAGAGGAGAACCAAAGGAAGCAGGTGGAACAGATTGCAAAAAGTGGGGAACGGATTGGAAAATGTAGGGAACCTTGTGGAAAAATGCAGAAAGGTGGGGAACCAAAGGGAGCAGGGGGAACAAATTGGAAAAGGTGGAGATCTGTGGGGAACACAGCAAAACAGAGGGGAACCAAAGGGAGCAGAGGGAAAGGATTGGAAAAAGTGGGGAACCGTGGGGAACACTGCATGACAGAGGGGAACCAAAGGGAGCAGGAGGTACAGGTTGGAAAAAGTGGGGAACCGTGGAGAACACTGCAGCACAGAGGGGAACAAAAGTGAGCAGGGGAAACGGATTGCAAAAAGTGGAGCCCATGGCGAACACTGCATGACAGAGAGTAATCAAAGGGAGCAGGGGGAACTGATTGGAAAAAGTGGGGAACTGTGGGGAACACTGCAGAACAGAGGGGAACCAAAGGTAGCAGGGGGAACGGATTGGAAAAAGGGGGGAACCTTGGGGGACACTGCAGGGCAGAGGGGAACCAAAGGGAGCATTGGAACAGATTAGAAAAAATTTGGAGAACCGTGGGGAAAACTGCAGAACAAAGCGGAACCAAAGGGAGCAGGGGGTACTGTTTGGAAAAGTGGGGAACCGTGGGGAACACTGCAGAACAGAGGGGCACCAAAGGGAGCAAAGGGAACGCATTGGAAAAAGTGGGGAACCGTTTGGAACACTGCACGACAGAGGGGAACCAAAGGGAGCAGGGGGAACGGATTGTAAAAAGTGGTCCCCATGGGGAACACTGCAGGACAGAGGGGAATCAAAGGGAGAAGGGGGAACTGATTGGAAAAAGTGGGGAATTGTGGGGAACACTGCAGAACAGAGGGGAAACAAAGGGAGCAGGGGGAATGGATTGCAAAATGTGGGGAACCATGTGGAAAACTGCAGAACAGAGTGGAGTCAAAGGAGCAGAGGGAACGGATTGCAAAAAGTGGGGCCCATGGGGAACACTGGAGGTCAGAGCGGAATCAAAGGGAGCAGGGGGAACTGATTGGAAAAAGTGGGGAATCGTGCAGAACACTGCGGGACAGAGGGGAACCAAAAGGAACAGGAGGAACGGATTGGAAAAAGTTGGGAAGCGTGAAGGACACTGCAGAAGAGAGGGGAACCAAAGGGAGCAGGGCGAACAGTTTGTAAAATAGTGGGGAACCGTGGGGAACGCTGCAGAACATTATGAAACCAAAGCGAGTCGGGGGAATGGTTTGGAAAATGTGGGGAACCGTGGGGAAAACTGCAGAACAGAGTTGAGCCAAAGGAGAAGGGGGAACAAATTGGAAAAAGTGGGGAACTGTGGGGAACACTGCAGAACAGAGCAGAACCAAAGGGAGCAGGGGGAACAGATTGTAAAAAGTGGGGAACCGATTGGAAAAAGTAGGGAACCGTGTGGAAAAATGCAGAAAGGTGGGGAACCAAAGGGAGCAGGGGGAACGAATTGGAAAAGGTGGAGAACTGTGGGGAACAATGCAGAAGAGAGGGGAACCAAAGGGAGCAGAGGGAACGAATTGGAGAAAGTGGGGAACCGTGGGGAACACTGCACGACAGAGGAGAACCAAAGGGATCAGGGGGAACAGATAGGAAAAAATTGGGGAACTGTGAAAACACTGCAAGACAGAGGGGAACCAAAGGGAGCAGGAGGTACAGGTTGGAAAAAGTGGGGAACCGTGGAGGACACTGCAGGACAGAGGGGAACCAACAGGAGCAGGGGGTACAGGATGAAAAAAATGAGGTGAATCGTGGGGAACACTGCAGAAAAGAGGGGAACCAAAGGGAGCAGGGGGAAAGGATTGGAAAAAGTGGGGAAGCGTCGGGAACACTGCAGAACAGAGGCGAACCAAAGGGAACAGGGGGAAGGGATTGGAAAAAGTGGGGAACCATGGGGGACACTGCAGAACAGAGGACAAACAAACGGAACAGGGGGA
This sequence comes from Narcine bancroftii, assembly GCF_036971445.1. Lineage (NCBI taxonomy): Eukaryota > Metazoa > Chordata > Chondrichthyes > Torpediniformes > Narcinidae > Narcine > Narcine bancroftii. The sequence continues at coordinate 849,028 of NW_027211847.1, forward strand.
ATGGATTGCAAAAAGTTGGGAATCGTGGAGAACAATGCAGAACAGGCGAAACCAAAGGGAGCAGGGCAAACAGTTTGTAAAAATGTGGGGTACCGTGGGGAATGCTGCAGAACAGTATGAAACCAAAGCGAGACGGGGGAATGGTTTGGAAAATGTGGGGAACCGTGGGGAAAACTGCAGAACAGAGTGGAGACAAAGGAGCAGGGGGAACAGATTGGAAGAAGTGGGGAACCGTGGGGAACAACTGCAGAACAGAGGGGAATCAAACGGAGCAGGGGCAACGGATTGCAAAAAGTTGGGAACCGTGGAGAACATGGAAGGACAGATGGGAACCAAAGGGAACAAGGGGAACAGGTTCGAAAAAGTGGGGAACGGATTGGAAAAAGTAGGGAACCTTGTGGAAAAATGCAGAAAGGTGGGGAACCAAAGGGAGCAGGGGGAACGAATTGGAAAAGGTGGAGAACTGTGGGGAACACAGCAAAACAGAGGGGAACCAAAGGGAGCAGAGGGAAAGGATTGGAAAAAGTGGGGAACCGTGGGGAACACTGCATGACAGAGGGGAACCAAAGGGAGCAGGAGGTACAGGTTGGAAAAAGTGGGGAACCGTGGAGAACACTGCAGCACAGAGGGGAACAAAAGTGAGCAGGGGAAACGGATTGCAAAAAGTGGAGCCCATGGCGAACACTGCATGACAGAGGGTAATCAAAGGGAGCAGGGGGAACTGATTGGAAAAAGTGGGGAACTGTGGGGAACACTGCAGAACAGAGGGGAACCAAAGGTAGCAGGGGGAACGGATTGGAAAAAGGGGGGAACCATGGGGGACACTGCAGGGCAGAGGGGAACCAAAGGGAGCATTGGAACAGATTACAAAAAATTTGGAGAACCGTGGGGAAAACTGCAGAACAAAGCGGAACCAAAGGGAGCAGGGGGTACTGTTTGGAAAAGTGGGGAACCGTGGGGAACACTGCAGAACAGAGGGGCACCAAAGGGAGCAAAGGGAATGCATTGGAAAAAGTGGGGAACCGTTTGGAACACTGCACGACAGAGGGGAACCAAAGGGAGCAGGGGGAACGGATTGTAAAAAGTGGTCCCCATGGGGAACACTGCAGGACAGAGGGGAATCAAAGGGAGCAGGGGGAACTGATTGGAAAAAGTGGGGAATTGTGGGGAACACTTCAGAACAGAGGGGAAACAAAGGGAGCAGGGGGAATGGATTGCAAAATGTGGGGAACCATGTGGAAAACTGCAGAACAGAGTGGAGTCAAAGGAGCAGAGGGAACGGATTGCAAAAAGTGGGGCCCATGGGGAACACTGGAGGTCAGAGCGGAATCAAAGGGAGCAGGGGGAACTGATTGGAAAAAGTGGGGAATCGTGCAGAACACTGCGGGACAGAGGGGAACCAAAAGGAACAGGAGGAACGGATTGGAAAAAGTGGGGACCCATGGGGAATACTGCAGGGCAGAGGGGAACCATAGGGAGAGGGGGCTACAGGTTGCAAAAAATGTGGAGAACCATGAGGAACACTGCAGAACAGTGAGGAACCAAAGGGAGCAGGGGGAACAGATTGGAAAATGTGGGGAACCGTGGGGAAAACTGCAGAACAGAGTGGAGCCAAAGGAGCAGGGGTAACAGATTGGAAAAAGTGGGGAACTGTGGGGAACACTGCAGAACAGAGTAGAAACAAAGGGAGCAGGGGGAACAGATTGGAAAAAGTGGGGAACCGATTGGAAAAAGAAGGGAACCGTGTGGAAAAATGCAGGAAGGTGGGGAACCAAAGGGAGCAGGGGGAACGAATTGGAAAACGTGGAGAACTGTGGGGAACAATGCAGAACAGAGGGGAACCAAAGGGAGCAGGGGGAACAGATTGGAAAAAGTAGGGAACCGTGTGGAAAAATGCATAACAGTGGGGAAACAAACAGAGCAGGGGGAATGGATTGCAAAAAGTTGGGAAGAGTGGAGGACACTGCAGAAGAGAGGGGAACCAAAGGGAGCAGGGCGAACAGTTTGTAAAATAGTGGGGAACCGTGGGGAACGCTGCAGAACAGTATGAAACCAAAGCGAGTCGGCGGAATGGTTTGGAAAATGTGGGGAACCGTGGGGAAAACTGCAGAACAGAGTTGAGCCAAAGGAGAAGGGGGAACAAATTGGAAAAAGTGGGGAACTGTGGGGAACACTGCAGAACAGAGCAGAACCAAAGGGAGCAGGGGGAACAGATTGGAAAAAGTGGGGAACCGATTGGAAAAAGTAGGGAACCGTGTGGAAAAATGCAGAAAGGTGGGGAACCAAAGGGAGCAGGGGGAACGAATTGGAAAAGGTGGAGAACTGTGGGGAACAATGCAGAAGAGAGGGGAACCAAAGGGAGCAGAGGGAACGAATTGGAGAAAGTGGGGAACCGTGGGGAACACTGCACGACAGAGGAGAACCAAAGGGATCAGGGGGAACAGATAGGAAAAAATTGGGGAACTGTGAAAACACTGCAAGACAGAGGGGAACCAAAGGGAGCAGGAGGTACAGGTTGGAAAAAGTGGGGAACCGTGGAGGACACTGCAGGACAGAGGGGAACCAACAGGAGCAGGGGGTACAGGATGAAAAAAATGAGGTGAATCGTGGGGAACACTGCAGAAAAGAGGGGAACCAAAGGGAGCAGGGGGAAAGGATTGGAAAAAGTGGGGAAGCGTCGGGAACACTGCAGAACAGAGGCGAACCAAAGGGAACAGGGGGAAGGGATTGGAAAAAGTGGGGAACCATGGGGGACACTGCAGAACAGAGGACAAACAAACGGAACAGGGGGAATGGATTGCAAAAAGTTGGGAATCGTGGAGAACAATGCAGAACAGGCGAAACCAAAGGGAGCAGGGCAAACAGTTTGTAAAAATGTGGGGTACCGTGGGGAATGCTGCAGAACAGTATGAAACCAAAGCGAGACGGGGGAATGGTTTGGAAAATGTGGGGAACCGTGGGGAAAACTGCAGAACAGAGTGGAGACAAAGGAGCAGGGGGAACAGATTGGAAGAAGTGGGGAACCGTGGGGAACAACTGCAGAACAGAGGGGAATCAAACGGAGCAGGGGCAACGGATTGCAAAAAGTTGGGAACCGTGGAGAACATGGAAGGACAGATGGGAACCAAAGGGAACAAGGGGAACAGGTTCGAAAAAGTGGGGAACGGATTGGAAAAAGTAGGGAACCTTGTGGAAAAATGCAGAAAGGTGGGGAACCAAAGGGAGCAGGGGGAACGAATTGGAAAAGGTGGAGAACTGTGGGGAACACAGCAAAACAGAGGGGAACCAAAGGGAGCAGAGGGAAAGGATTGGAAAAAGTGGGGAACCGTGGGGAACACTGCATGACAGAGGGGAACCAAAGGGAGCAGGAGGTACAGGTTGGAAAAAGTGGGGAACCGTGGAGAACACTGCAGCACAGAGGGGAACAAAAGTGAGCAGGGGAAACGGATTGCAAAAAGTGGAGCCCATGGCGAACACTGCATGACAGAGGGTAATCAAAGGGAGCAGGGGGAACTGATTGGAAAAAGTGGGGAACTGTGGGGAACACTGCAGAACAGAGGGGAACCAAAGGTAGCAGGGGGAACGGATTGGAAAAAGGGGGGAACCATGGGGGACACTGCAGGGCAGAGGGGAACCAAAGGGAGCATTGGAACAGATTACAAAAAATTTGGAGAACCGTGGGGAAAACTGCAGAACAAAGCGGAACCAAAGGGAGCAGGGGGTACTGTTTGGAAAAGTGGGGAACCGTGGGGAACACTGCAGAACAGAGGGGCACCAAAGGGAGCAAAGGGAATGCATTGGAAAAAGTGGGGAACCGTTTGGAACACTGCACGACAGAGGGGAACCAAAGGGAGCAGGGGGAACGGATTGTAAAAAGTGGTCCCCATGGGGAACACTGCAGGACAGAGGGGAATCAAAGGGAGCAGGGGGAACTGATTGGAAAAAGTGGGGAATTGTGGGGAACACTTCAGAACAGAGGGGAAACAAAGGGAGCAGGGGGAATGGATTGCAAAATGTGGGGAACCATGTGGAAAACTGCAGAACAGAGTGGAGTCAAAGGAGCAGAGGGAACGGATTGCAAAAAGTGGGGCCCATGGGGAACACTGGAGGTCAGAGCGGAATCAAAGGGAGCAGGGGGAACTGATTGGAAAAAGTGGGGAATCGTGCAGAACACTGCGGGACAGAGGGGAACCAAAAGGAACAGGAGGAACGGATTGGAAAAAGTGGGGACCCATGGGGAATACTGCAGGGCAGAGGGGAACCATAGGGAGAGGGGGCTACAGGTTGCAAAAAATGTGGAGAACCATGAGGAACACTGCAGAACAGTGAGGAACCAAAGGGAGCAGGGGGAACAGATTGGAAAATGTGGGGAACCGTGGGGAAAACTGCAGAACAGAGTGGAGCCAAAGGAGCAGGGGTAACAGATTGGAAAAAGTGGGGAACTGTGGGGAACACTGCAGAACAGAGTAGAAACAAAGGGAGCAGGGGGAACAGATTGGAAAAAGTGGGGAACCGATTGGAAAAAGAAGGGAACCGTGTGGAAAAATGCAGGAAGGTGGGGAACCAAAGGGAGCAGGGGGAACGAATTGGAAAACGTGGAGAACTGTGGGGAACAATGCAGAACAGAGGGGAACCAAAGGGAGCAGGGGGAACAGATTGGAAAAAGTAGGGAACCGTGTGGAAAAATGCATAACAGTGGGGAAACAAACAGAGCAGGGGGAATGGATTGCAAAAAGTTGGGAAGAGTGGAGGACACTGCAGAAGAGAGGGGAACCAAAGGGAGCAGGGCGAACAGTTTGTAAAATAGTGGGGAACCGTGGGGAACGCTGCAGAACAGTATGAAACCAAAGCGAGTCGGCGGAATGGTTTGGAAAATGTGGGGAACCGTGGGGAAAACTGCAGAACAGAGTTGAGCCAAAGGAGAAGGGGGAACAAATTGGAAAAAGTGGGGAACTGTGGGGAACACTGCAGAACAGAGCAGAACCAAAGGGAGCAGGGGGAACAGATTGGAAAAAGTGGGGAACCGATTGGAAAAAGTAGGGAACCGTGTGGAAAAATGCAGAAAGGTGGGGAACCAAAGGGAGCAGGGGGAACGAATTGGAAAAGGTGGAGAACTGTGGGGAACAATGCAGAAGAGAGGGGAACCAAAGGGAGCAGAGGGAACGAATTGGAAAAAGTGGGGAACCGTGGGGAACACTGCACGACAGAGGAGAACCAAAGGGATCAGGGGGAACAGATAGGAAAAAATTGGGGAACTGTGAAAACACTGCAAGACAGAGGGGAACCAAAGGGAGCAGGAGGTACAGGTTGGAAAAAGTGGGGAACCGTGGAGGACACTGCAGGACAGAGGGGAACCAACAGGAGCAGGGGGTACAGGATGAAAAAAATGAGGTGAATCGTGGGGAACACTGCAGAAAAGAGGGGAACCAAAGGGAGCAGGGGGAAAGGATTGGAAAAAGTGGGGAAGCGTCGGGAACACTGCAGAACAGAGGCGAACCAAAGGGAACAGGGGGAAGGGATTGGAAAAAGTGGGGAACCATGGGGGACACTGCAGAACAGAGGACAAACAAACGGAACAGGGGGAATGGATTGCAAAAAGTTGGGAATCGTGGAGGACAATGCAGAACAGGCGAAACCAAAGGGAGCAGGGCAAACAGTTTGTAAAAAAGTGGGGTACCGTGGGGAATGCTGCAGAACAGTATGAAACCAAAGCGAGACGGGGGAATGGTTTGGAAAATGTGGGGAACCGTGGGGAAAACTGCAGAACAGAGTGGAGACAAAGGAGCAGGGGGAACAGATTGGAAGAAGTGGGGAACCGTGGGGAACAACTGCAGAACAGAGGGGAATCAAACGGAGCAGGGGCAACGGATTGCAAAAAGTTGGGAACCGTGGAGAACACGGAAGGATAGAGGGGAACCAAAGGGAACAAGGGGAACAGGTTGGAAAAAGTGGTGTCCCATGGGTAACACTGCAAGGCAGAGGTGAACCATAGGGAGCAGGGGGTACAGTATGTAAAAATATGTGGAGAATCGTGGGGAACACTGCAGAATAGAGGGGAACCAAAGGGAGCAGGGGGAATGGATTGGAAAAAGTGGGGAAGCGTCGGGAACACTGCAGAACAAAGGAGAACCAAAGGGAGCAGGGGGAACAGATTGCAAAAAGTGGGGAACCAATTGGAAAAAGTAGGGAACCGTGTGGAAAAATGCAGAAAGGTGGGGAACCAAAGAGAGCAGGGGGAACGAATTGGAAAAGGTGGAGAACTGTGGGGAACACAGCAGAACAGAGAGGAACCAAAGAGAGCAGAGGGAACGGATTGGAAAAAGTGGGGAATGGTGGGGAACACTGCATGACAGAGGGGAACCAAAGGGAGCAGGAGGTACAGGTTGGAAAAAGTGGGGAACCGTGGAGAACACTGCAGCACAGAGGGGAACAAAAGTGAGCAGGGGAAACGGATTGCAAAAAGTGGGGCCCATGGCGAACACTGCATGACAGAGGGTAATCAAAGCGAGCAGGGGGAACCGATTGGAAAAAGTGGGGAACTGTGGGGAACACTGCAGAACAGAGGGGAACCAAACGGAGCAGGGGCAACGGTTTCCAAAAAGTTGGGAACCGTGGAGAACATGGAAGGACAGATGGGAACCAAAGGGAACAAGGGGAACAGGTTCGAAAAAGTGGTTTCCCATGGGTAACACTGCAACGCAGAGGTGAACCATAGGAAGCAGGAAGTACAGTATGTAAAAAAATGTGGAGAATCATGGGGAACACTGTAGAATAGAGGGGAACCAAAGGGAGCAGGGGGAACGGATTGGAAAAAGTGGGGAAGCGTCGGGAACACTGCAGAATAGAGGAGAACCAAAGGGATCAGGGGGAACAGATTGGAAAAAGTGGGGAACCGATTGGAAATAGTAGGGAACCGTGTGGAAAAATACAGAAATGTGGGGAAACAAAGGGAGCAGGGGGAACGAATTGGAAAAGGTGGGTAACCGTGGGGCACACTGCATGACAGAGGGGAACCAAAGTGATCAGGGGGAACAGATAGGAAAAAATTGGGGAACTGTGAAAACACTACATGACAGAGGGGAACCAAAGGGAACAGGAGGTACAGGTTGGAAAAAGTGGGGAACCGTGGAGGACACTGTAGGACAGAGGGGAACCAAAGGGAGCAGGGCGAACAGATTGTAAAAAAGTGGGGAACCGTGGGGAACACTGCAGAACAGTATGAAACCAAAGCGAGCCGGGGGAACAGTTTGGAAAATGTGGGGAACCGTGGAGATCACTGCAGAACAGAGGGGAACCAAAGGGAACAGGGCTACGGATTGGAAAAAGTGGGGAACCGTGGGGAACACTGAACAATAGAGGGGAACCAAAGGGAGCAGGGGAAATGGATTGGAAAAAGCGGGGAACCGTGGGAAACACTGCAGAACCAAAGGGAGCAGGTGGAACAGTTTGGAAAAAATGTGGAAAACCATGGGGAAAACTGCAGAACAGAGTGGAGCGAAAGGAGCAGGGGGAACAGATTGGAAAAAGTTGGGCCGATGGGGAACACTGTAGGACAGAGGGGAATCAAAGGGAGCAGGGGGAACTGATTGGAAAAAGTGGGGAACTGTGGTGAACACTGTAGAACAGAGGGCAAACAAACGGAGCAGGGGGAATGGATTGCAAAAATTTGGTAACCGTGGAGAAAATGCAGGACAGAGGGGAAAGAAACAGAGCAGGGGGAATGGATTGCAAAAAGTTGGTAAGCGTGGAGGACACTGCAGAACAGAGGGGAACCAAAGGGAGGAGGGCGAACAGATTGTAAAAAAGTGGGGAAACGTGGGGAACGCTGCAGAACAGTGTGAAAAGAAAGCGAGCCGGGGGAATGGTTTGGAAAATGTGGGGAACCGTGGGGAAAACTGAAGAACAGAGTGGAGCCAAAGGAGCAGGGGGAACAGATTGGAAAAAGTGGGGAACTGTGGGGAACACTGCAGAACAGAGGGGAAACAAACGGAGCAGGGGGAACGGATTGCAAAAAGTTGATAACTGTGGAGAACATGGCAGGACAGAGGGGAACCAAAGGGAACAAGGGGAACAGGTTGGAAAAAGTGGGGTGCCATGGGTAAAACTGCAAGGCAGAGGGGAACTATAGGGAGCAGGGCGTACAGGATGGAAAAAAATGTGGAGAATCGTGGGGAACACTGCAGAATAGAGGGGAACCAAAGGGAACAGGGGGAATGGATTGCAAAAAGTGGGGAAGCGTCGGGAACACTGCAGAACAGAGGAGAACCAAAGGAAGCAGGTGGAACAGATTGCAAAAAGTGGGGAACGGATTGGAAAAAGTAGGGAACCTTGTGGAAAAATGCAGAAAGGTGGGGAACTAAAGGGAGCAGGGGGAACGAATTGGAAAAGGTGGAGAACTGTGGGGAACACAGCAAAACAGAGGGGAACCAAAGGGAGCAGAGGGAAAGGATTGGAAAAAGTGGGGAACCGTGGGGAACACTGCATGACAGAGGAGAACCAAAGGGATCAGGGGGAACAGATAGGAAAAAATTGGGGAACTGTGAAAACACTGCAAGACAGAGGGGAACCAAAGGGAGCAGGAGGTACAGGTTGGAAAAAGTGGGGAACCGTGGAGGACACTGCAGGACAGAGGGGAACCAACAGGAGCAGGGGGTACAGGATGAAAAAAATGAGGTGAATCGTGGGGAACACTGCAGAAAAGAGGGGAACCAAAGGGAGCAGGGGGAAAGGATTGGAAAAAGTGGGGAAGCGTCGGGAACACTGCAGAACAGAGGCGAACCAAAGGGAACAGGGGGAAGGGATTGGAAAAAGTGGGGAACCATGGGGGACACTGCAGAACAGAGGACAAACAAACGGAACAGGGGGAATGGATTGCAAAAAGTTGGGAATCGTGGAGGACACTGCAGAAGAGAGGGGAACCAAAGGGAGCAGGGCGAACAGTTTGTAAAATAGTGGGGAACCGTGGGGAACGCTGCAGAACAGTATGAAACCAAAGCGAGTCGGGGGAATGGTTTGGAAAATGTGGGGAACCGTGGGGAAAACTGCAGAACAGAGTTGAGCCAAAGGAGCAGGGGGAACAAATTGGAAAAAGTGGGGAACTGTGGGGAACACTGCAGAACAGAGCAGAACCAAAGGGAGCAGGGGGAACAGATTGGAAAAAGTGGGGAACCGATTGGAAAAAGTAGGGAACCGTGTGGAAAAATGCAGAAAGGTGGGGAACCAAAGGGAGCAGGGGGAACGAATTGGAAAAGGTGGAGAACTGTGGGGAACAATGCAGAAGAGAGGGGAACCAAAGGGAGCAGAGGGAACGAATTGGAAAAAGTGGGGAACCGTGGGGAACACTGCTGGACAGAGGAGAACCAAAGGGATCAGGGGGAACAGATTGGAAAAAATTGGGGAACTGTGAAAACACTGCAAGACAGAGGGGAACCAAAGGGAGCAGGAGGTACAGGTTGGAAAAAGTGGGGAACCGTGGAGGACACTGCAGGACAGAGGGGAACCAACAGGAGCAGGGGGTACAGGATGAAAAAAATGAGGTGAATCGTGGGGAACACTGCAGAAAAGAGGGGAACCAAAGGGAGCAGGGGGAAAGGATTGGAAAAAGTGGGGAAGCGTCAGGAACACTGCAGAACAGAGGCGAACCAAAGGGAACAGGGGGAAGGGATTGGAAAAAGTGGGGAACCATGGGGGACACTGCAGAACAGAGGACAAACAAACGGAACAGGGGGAATGGATTGCAAAAAGTTGGGAATCGTGGAGGACAATGCAGAACAGGCGAAACCAAAGGGAGCAGGGCAAACAGTTTGTAAAAAAGTGGGGTACCGTGGGGAATGCTGCAGAACAGTATGAAACCAAAGCGAGACGGGGGAATGGTTTGGAAAATGTGGGGAACCGTGGGGAAAACTGCAGAACAGAGTGGAGACAAAGGAGCAGGGGGAACAGATTGGAAGAAGTGGGGAACCGTGGGGAACAACTGCAGAACAGAGGGGAATCAAACGGAGCAGGGGCAACGGATTGCAAAAAGTTGGGAACCGTGGAGAACACGGAAGGATAGAGGGGAACCAAAGGGAACAAGGGGAACAGGTTGGAAAAAGTGGTGTCCCATGGGTAACACTGCAAGGCAGAGGTGAACCATAGGGAGCAGGGGGTACAGTATGTAAAAATATGTGGAGAATCGTGGGGAACACTGCAGAATAGAGGGGAACCAAAGGGAGCAGGGGGAATGGATTGGAAAAAGTGGGGAAGTGTCGGGAACACTGCAGAACAAAGGAGAACCAAAGGGAGCAGGGGGAACAGATTGGAAAAAGTGGGGAACCGATTGGAAATAGTAGGGAACCATGTGGAAAAATACAGAAATGTGGGGAACCAAAGGGAGCAGGGGGAACGAATTGGAAAAGGTGGGGAACCGTGGGGCACACTGCATGACAGAGGGGAACCAAAGTGATCAGGGGGAACAGATAGGAAAAAATTGGGGAACTGTGAAAACACTACATGACAGAGGGGAACCAAAGGGAACAGGAGGTACAGGTTGGAAAAAGTGGGGAACCGTGGAGGACACTGTAGGACAGAGGGGAACCAAAGGGAGCAGGGCGAACAGATTGTAAAAAAGTGGGGAACCGTGGGGAACACTGCAGAACAGTATGAAACCAAAGCGAGCCGGGGGAACAGTTTGGAAAATGTGGGGAACCGTGGAGATCACTGCAGAACAGAGGGGAACCAAAGGGAACAGGGCTACGGATTGGAAAAAGTGGGGAACCGTGGGGAACACTGAACAATAGAGGGGAACCAAAGGGAGCAGGGGAAATGGATTGGAAAAAGCGGGGAACCGTGGGAAACACTGCAGAACCAAAGGGAGCAGGTGGAACAGTTTGGAAAAAATGTGGAAAACCATGGGGAAAACTGCAGAACAGAGTGGAGCGAAAGGAGCAGGGGGAACAGATTGGAAAAAGTTGGGCCGATGGGGAACACTGTAGGACAGAGGGGAATCAAAGGGAGCAGGGGGAACTGATTGGAAAAAGTGGGGAACTGTGGTGAACACTGTAGAACAGAGGGCAAACAAACGGAGCAGGGGGAATGGATTGCAAAAATTTGGTAACCGTGGAGAAAATGCAGGACAGAGGGGAAAGAAACAGAGCAGGGGGAATGGATTGCAAACAGTTGGTAAGCGTGGAGGACACTGCAGAACAGAGGGGAACCAAAGGGAGGAGGGCGAACAGATTGTAAAAAAGTGGGGAAACGTGGGGAACGCTGCAGAACAGTGTGAAAAGAAAGCGAGCCGGGGGAATGGTTTGGAAAATGTGGGGAACCGTGGGGAAAACTGAAGAACAGAGTGGAGCCAAAGGAGCAGGGGGAACAGATTGGAAAAAGTGGGGAACTGTGGGGAACACTGCAGAACAGAGGGGAAACAAACGGAGCAGGGGGAACGGATTGCAAAAAGTTGATAACTGTGGAGAACATGGCAGGACAGAGGGGAACCAAAGGGAACAAGGGGAACAGGTTGGAAAAAGTGGGGTGCCATGGGTAAAACTGCAAGGCAGAGGGGAACTATAGGGAGCAGGGCGTACAGGATGGAAAAAAATGTGGAGAATCGTGGGGAACACTGCAGAATAGAGGGGAACCAAAGGGAGCAGGGGGAATGGATTGCAAAAAGTGGGGAAGCGTCGGGAACACTGCAGAACAGAGGAGAACCAAAGGAAGCAGGTGGAACAGATTGCAAAAAGTGGGGAACGGATTGGAAAAAGTAGGGAACCTTGTGGAAAAATGCAGAAAGGTGGGGAACTAAAGGGAGCAGGGGGAACGAATTGGAAAAGGTGGAGAACTGTGGGGAACACAGCAAAACAGAGGGGAACCAAAGGGAGCAGAGGGAAAGGATTGGAAAAAGTGGGGAACCGTGGGGAACACTGCATGACAGAGGAGAACCAAAGGGATCAGGGGGAACAGATAGGAAAAAATTGGGGAACTGTGAAAACACTGCAAGACAGAGGGGAACCAAAGGGAGCAGGAGGTACAGGTTGGAAAAAGTGGGGAACCGTGGAGGACACTGCAGGACAGAGGGGAACCAACAGGAGCAGGGGGTACAGGATGAAAAAAATGAGGTGAATCGTGGGGAACACTGCAGAAAAGAGGGGAACCAAAGGGAGCAGGGGGAAAGGATTGGAAAAAGTGGGGAAGCGTCGGGAACACTGCAGAACAGAGGCGAACCAAAGGGAACAGGGGGAAGGGATTGGAAAAAGTGGGGAACCATGGGGGACACTGCAGAACAGAGGACAAACAAACGGAACAGGGGGAATGGATTGCAAAAAGTTGGGAATCGTGGAGGACACTGCAGAAGAGAGGGGAACCAAAGGGAGCAGGGCGAACAGTTTGTAAAATAGTGGGGAACCGTGGGGAACGCTGCAGAACAGTATGAAACCAAAGCGAGTCGGGGGAATGGTTTGGAAAATGTGGGGAACCGTGGGGAAAACTGCAGAACAGAGTTGAGCCAAAGGAGCAGGGGGAACAAATTGGAAAAAGTGGGGAACTGTGGGGAACACTGCAGAACAGAGCAGAACCAAAGGGAGCAGGGGGAACAGATTGGAAAAAGTGGGGAACCGATTGGAAAAAGTAGGGAACCGTGTGGAAAAATGCAGAAAGGTGGGGAACCAAAGGGAGCAGGGGGAACGAATTGGAAAAGGTGGAGAACTGTGGGGAACAATGCAGAAGAGAGGGGAACCAAAGGGAGCAGAGGGAACGAATTGGAAAAAGTGGGGAAACGTGGGGAACACTGCACGACAGAGGAGAACCAAAGGGATCAGGGGGAACAGATAGGAAAAAATTGGGGAACTGTGAAAACACTGCAAGACAGAGGGGAACCAAAGGGAGCAGGAGGTACAGGTTGGAAAAAGTGGGGAACCGTGGAGGACACTGCAGGACAGAGGGGAACCAACAGGAGCAGGGGGTACAGGATGAAAAAAATGAGGTGAATCGTGGGGAACACTGCAGAAAAGAGGGGAACCAAAGGGAGCAGGGGGAAAGGATTGGAAAAAGTGGGGAAGCGTCGGGAACACTGCAGAACAGAGGCGAACCAAAGGGAACAGGGGGAAGGGATTGGAAAAAGTGGGGAACCATGGGGGACACTGCAGAACAGAGGACAAACAAACGGAACAGGGGGAATGGATTGCAGAAAGTTGGGAATCGTGGAGGACAATGCAGAACAGGCGAAACCAAAGGGAGCAGGGCAAACAGTTTGTAAAAAAGTGGGGTACCGTGGGCAATGCTGCAGAACAATATGAAACCAAAGCGAGACGGGGGAATGGTTTGGAAAATGTGGGGAACCGTGGGGAAAACTGCAGAACAGAGGGGAATCAAACGGAGCAGGGGCAACGGATTGCAAAAAGTTGGGAACCGTGGAGAACACGGAAGGACAGAGGGGAACCAAAGGGAACAAGGGGAACAGGTTGGAAAAAGTGGTGTCCCATGGGTAACACTGCAAGGCAGAGGTGAACCATAGGGAGCAGGGGGTACAGTATGTAAAAATATGTGGAGAATCGTGGGGAACACTGCAGAATAGAGGGGAACCAAAGGGAGCAGGGGGAATGGATTGGAAAAAGTGGGGAAGCGTCGGGAACACTGCAGAACAAAGGAGAACCAAAGGGAGCAGGGGGAACAGATTGCAAAAAGTGGGGAACCAATTGGAAAAAGTAGGGAACCGTGTGGAAAAATGCAGAAAGGTGGGGAACCAAAGAGAGCAGGGGGAACGAATTGGAAAAGGTGGAGAACTGTGGGGAACACAGCAGAACAGAGGGGAACCAAAGGGAGCAGAGGGAACGGATTGGAAAAAGTGGGGAATGGTGGGGAACACTGCATGACAGAGGGGAACCAAAGGGAGCAGGAGGTACAGGTTGGAAAAAGTGGGGAACCGTGGAGAACACTGCAGCACAGAGGGGAACAAAAGTGAGCAGGGGAAACGGATTGCAAAAAGTGGGGCCCATGGCGAACACTGCATGACAGAGGGTAATCAAAGCGAGCAGGGGGAACCGATTGGAAAAAGTGGGGAACTGTGGGGAACACTGCAGAACAGAGGGGAACCAAAGGTAGCAGGGGGAACGGATTGGAAAAAGTGGGGAACCTTGGGGAACACTGCAGGGCAGAGGGGAACCAAAGGGAGCATGGGAACAGATTAGAAAAAAATTGGAGAACCGTGGGGAAAACTGCAGAACAGAGCGGAACCAAAGGGAGCAGGGGGAACAGATCGGAAAAGTGCGGACCCGTGCGGAACAATGCAGAACAGAGAGGAACCAAAGGGAGAAGGGGGAACAGATTGGAAAAAGTGGGGAATCGTGGGGAGTTCTGCAGAACAGTGGGGACCCAAAGGGAGCAGGGGGAAAGGATTCGAAAAAGTGGACGGTGGGGAACTCTGCAGAAAAGAGGTGGACCAAAGGAAGCAGGGGGAATGGATTGGAAAAAATGGGGAACCGTGTGGAAAAATGTAGAACAGAGGCGAACCAGAGGGAGCAGGGGGAATGGAGTGGAAAAGGTAGAGAACTCTGGGGAACACTGCAGAACAGAGGGGAAGCAAAGGGAGCAGGGGGTACAGGTTGGAAAAAATGTGGAGAACCGTGAGGAACACTGCAGAACAGAGGGCAAACAAATGAAACAGGGGGAATCGATTGCAAAGAGTTGGGAACCGTGGAGGACAATGCAGAACAGGGGAAACCAAAGGGAGCAGGGCAAAGAGTTTGTAAAAATGTGGGGAACCGTGGGGAATGCTGCAGAACAGTATGAAACCAAAGAGAGCCGGGGGAATGGTTTGGAAAATGTGGGGAACCGTGGGGAAAACTGCAGAACAGAGTGGAGACAAAGGAGCAGGGGGAACAGTTTGGAAAAAGTGGGGAACCATGGGGAACACTTCAGAACAGAGGGGAACCAAACGGAGCAGGGGCAACGGTTTCCAAAAAGTTGGGAACCGTGGAGAACATGGAAGGACAGAGGGGAACCAAAGGGAACAAGGGGAACAGGTTCGAAAAAGTGGTGTCCCATGGGTAACACTGCAACGCAGAGGTGAACCATAGGAAGCAGGAAGTACAGTATGTAAAAAAATGTGGAGAATCATGGGGAACACTGTAGAATAGAGGGGAACCAAAGGGAGCAGGGGGAACGGATTGGAAAAAGTGGGGAAGCGTCGGGAACACTGCAGAATAGAGGAGAACCAAAGGGAGCAGGGGGAACAGATTGGAAAAAGTGGGGAACCGATTGGAAATAGTAGGGAACCATGTGGAAAAATACAGAAATGTGGGGAACCAAAGGGAGCAGGGGGAACGAATTGGAAAAGGTGGGGAACCGTGGGGCACACTGCATGACAGAGGGGAACCAAAGTGATCAGGGGGAACAGATAGGAAAAAATTGGGGAACTGTGAAAACACTACATGACAGAGGGGAACCAAAGGGAACAGGAGGTACAGGTTGGAAAAAGTGGGGAACCGTGGAGGACACTGTAGGACAGAGGGGAACCAAAGGGAGCAGGGCGAACAGATTGTAAAAAAGTGGGGAACCGTGGGGAACACTGCAGAACAGTATGAAACCAAAGCGAGCCGGGGGAACAGTTTGGAAAATGTGGGGAACCGTGGAGATCACTGCAGAACAGAGGGGAACCAAAGGGAACAGGGCTACGGATTGGAAAAAGTGGGGAACCGTGGGGAACACTGAACAATAGAGGGGAACCAAAGGGAGCAGGGGAAATGGATTGGAAAAAGCGGGGAACCGTGCGAAACACTGCAGAACCAAAGGGAGCAGGTGGAACAGTTTGGAAAAAATGTGGAAAACCATGGGGAAAACTGCAGAACAGAGTGGAGCGAAAGGAGCAGGGGGAACAGATTGGAAAAAGTGGGGTCCATGGGGAACACTGCAAGGCAGAGGGGAACCATAGGGAGCAGGGGGTACAGGATGGAAAAAAAGTGAGAAACGTAGGGAACAATGCAGAATAGAGGGGAACCAAAGGGAACAGGGGGAACGGATTGTAAAAAGTTGGGCCGATGGGGAACACTGTAGGACAGAGGGGAATCAAAGGGAGCAGGGGGAACTGATTGGAAAAAGTGGGGAACTGTGGTGAACACTGTAGAACAGAGGGCAAACAAACGGAGCAGGGGGAATGGATTGCAAAAAGTTGGTAACCGTGGAGAAAATGCAGGACAGAGGGGAAAGAAACAGAGCAGGGGGAATGGATTGCAAAAAGTTGGTAAGCGTGGAGGACACTGCAGAACAGAGGGGAACCAAAGGGAGGAGGGCGAACAGATTGTAAAAAAGTGGGGAAACGTGGGGAACGCTGCAGAACAGTGTGAAAAGAAAGCGAGCCGGGGGAATGGTTTGGAAAATGTGGGGAACCGTGGGGAAAACTGAAGAACAGAGTGGAGCCAAAGGAGCAGGGGGAACAGATTGGAAAAAGTGGGGAACTGTGGGGAACACTGCAGAACAGAGGGGAAACAAACGGAGCAGGGGGAACGGATTGCAAAAAGTTGATATCTGTGGAGAACATGGCAGGACAGAGGGGAACCAAAGGGAACAAGGGGAACAGGTTGGAAAAAGTGGGGTGCCATGGGTAACACTGCAAGGCAGAGGGGAACCATAGGGAGCAGGGGGTACAGGAAGGAAAAAAATGTGGAGAATCGTGGGGAACACTGCAGAATAGAGGGGAACCAAAGGGAGCAGGGGGAATGGATTGCAAAAAGTGGGGAAGCGTCGGGAACACTGCAGAACAGAGGAGAACCAAAGGAAGCAGGTGGAACAGATTGCAAAAAGTGGGGAACGGATTGGAAAAAGTAGGGAACCTTGTGGAAAAATGCAGAAAGGTGGGGAACCAAAGGGAGCAGGGGGAACGAATTGGAAAAGGTGGAGAACTGTGGGGAACACAGCAAAACAGAGGGGAACCAAAGGGAGCAGAGGGAAAGGATTGGAAAAAGTGGGGAACCGTGGGGAACACTGCATGACAGAGGGGAACCAAAGGGAGCAGGAGGTACAGGTTGGAAAAAGTGGGGAACCGTGGAGAACACTGCAGCACAGAGGGGAACAAAAGTGAGCAGGGGAAACGGATTGCAAAAAGTGGAGCCCATGGCGAACACTGCATGACAGAGGGTAATCAAAGGGAGCAGGGGGAACTGATTGGAAAAAGTGGGGAACTGTGGGGAACACTGCAGAACAGAGGGGAACCAAAGGTAGCGGGGGAACGGATTGGAAAAAGGGGGGAACCATGGGGGACACTGCAGGGCAGAGGGGAACCAAAGGGAGCATTGGAACAGATTAGAAAAAATTTGGAGAACCGTGGGGAAAACTGCAGAACAAAGCGGAACCAAAGGGAGCAGGGGGTACTGTTTGGAAAAGTGGGGAACCATGGGGAACACTGCAGAACAGAGGGGCACCAAAGGGAGCAGAGGGAACGCATTGGAAAAAGTGGGGAACCGTTTGGAACACTGCACGACAGAGGGGAACCAAAGGGAGCAGGGGGAACGGATTGTAAAAAGTGGTCCCCATGGGGAACACTGCAGGACAGAGGGGAATCAAAGGGAGCAGGGGGAACTGATTGGAAAAAGTGGGGAATTGTGGGGAACACTGCAGAACAGAGGGGAAACAAAGGGAGCAGGGGGAATGGATTGCAAAATGTGGGGAACCATGTGGAAAACTGCAGAACAGAGTGGAGTCAAAGGAGCAGAGGGAACGGATTGCAAAAAGTGGGGCCCATGGGGAACACTGGAGGTCAGAGCGGAATCAAAGGGAGCAGGGGGAACTGATTGGAAAAAGTGGGGAATCGTGCAGAACACTGCGGGACAGAGGGGAACCAAAAGGAACAGGAGGAACGGATTGGAAAAAGTGGGGACCCATGGGGAATACTGCAGGGCAGAGGGGAACCATAGGGAGAGGGGGCTACAGGTTGCAAAAAATGTGGAGAACCATGAGGAACACTGCAGAACAGTGAGGAACCAAAGGGAGCAGGGGGAACAGATTGGAAAATGTGGGGAACCGTGGAGAACACTGCAGCACAGAGGGGAACAAAAGTGAGCAGGGGAAACGGATTGCAAAAAGTGGAGCCCATGGCGAACACTGCATGACAGAGGGTAATCAAAGGGAGCAGGGGGAACTGATTGGAAAAAGTGGGGAACTGTGGGGAACACTGCAGAACAGAGGGGAACCAAAGGTAGCGGGGGAACGGATTGGAAAAAGGGGGGAACCATGGGGGACACTGCAGGGCAGAGGGGAACCAAAGGGAGCATTGGAACAGATTAGAAAAAATTTGGAGAACCGTGGGGAAAATTGCAGAACAAAGCGGAACCAAAGGGAGCAGGGGGTACTGTTTGGAAAAGTGGGGAACCATGGGGAACACTGCAGAACAGAGGGGCACCAAAGGGAGCAGAGGGAACGCATTGGAAAAAGTGGGGAACCGTTTGGAACACTGCACGACAGAGGGGAACCAAAGGGAGCAGGGGGAACGGATTGTAAAAAGTCGTCCCCATGGGGAACACTGCAGGACAGAGGGGAATCAAAGGGAGCAGGGGGAACTGATTGGAAAAAGTGGGGAATTGTGGGGAACACTGCAGAACAGAGGGGAAACAAAGGGAGCAGGGGGAATGGATTGCAAAATGTGGGGAACCATGTGGAAAACTGCAGAACAGAGTGGAGTCAAAGGAGCAGAGGGAACGGATTGCAAAAAGTGGGGCCCATGGTGAACACTGGAGGTCAGAGCGGAATCAAAGGGAGCAGGGGGAACTGATTGGAAAAAGTGGGGAATCATGCAGAACACTGCGGGACAGAGGGGAACCAAAAGGAACAGGAGGAACGGATTGGAAAAAGTGGGGACCCATGGGGAATACTGCAGGGCAGAGGGGAACCATAGGGAGAGGGGGCTACAGGTTGCAAAAAATGTGGAGAACCATGAGGAACACTGCAGAACAGTGAGGAACCAAAGGGAGCAGGGGGAACAGATTGGAAAATGTGGGGAACCGTGGGGAAAACTGCAGAACAGAAGTGAGCCAAAGGAGAAGGGGGTACAAATTGGAAAAAGTGGGGAACTATGGGGAACACTGCAGAACAGAGCAGAACCAAAGGGAGCAGGGGGAACAGATTGGAAAAAGTGGGGAACCGATTGGAAAAAGTAGGGAACCGTGTGGAAAAATGCAGAAAGGTGGGGAACCAAAGGGAGCAGGGGGAACGAATTGGAAAAGGTGGAGAACTGTGGGGAACAATGCAGAAGAGAGGGGAACCAAAGGGAGCAGAGGGAACGAATTGGAAAAAGTGGGGAACCGTGGGGAACACTGCACGACAGAGGAGAACCAAAGGGATCAGGGGGAACAGATAGGAAAAAATTGGGGAACTGTGAAAACACTGCAAGACAGAGGGGAACCAAAGGGAGCAGGAGGTACAGGTTGGAAAAAGTGGGGAACCGTGGAGGACACTGCAGGACAGAGGGGAACCAACAGGAGCAGGGGGTACAGGATGAAAAAAATGAGGAGAATCGTGGGGAACACTGCAGAAAAGAGGGGAACCAAAGGGAGCAGGGGGAAAGGATTGGAAAAAGTGGGGAAGCGTCGGGAACACTGCAGAACCGAGGCGAACCAAAGGGAACAGGGGGAACGGATTGGAAAAAGTGGGGAACCATGGGGAATACTGCAGGGCAGAGGAGAACCATAGGGAGCAGGGACTACAGGTTAGAAAATATGTGGAGAATCGTGGGGAACACTGCAGAATAGAGGGGAACCAAAGGGAGCAGGGTGAACGGATTGGAAAAAGTGGGGAAGCGTCGGGAACACTGCAGAACAGAGGGGAACCAAAGGGAGCAGGGGGAACAGATTGGAAAAAGTGGGGAACCGTTTGGAAAAAGTAGGGAACCGTGTGGAACACTGCAGAACAGAGGGGAACCAAAGGGAGCAGGGGAAACGGATAGAAAAAGTGAGGCCCATGGCGAACACTGCATGCCACAGGGGAATCAAAGGGAGCAGGGGGAACCGATTGGAAAAAGTGGGGAACTGTGGGGAACACTGCAGAACAGAGGGGAACCAAAGGTAGCAGGGGGAACGCATTGGAAAAAAGTGGGGAACCATGGGGAACACTGCAGTGCAGAGGGGAACCAAAGGCAGCATGGGGACAGATTAGAAAAAATTTGGAGAACCGTGGGGAAAACTGCAGAACAGAGAGGAACCAAAGGGAGGAGGGGGAACAGCTCGGAAAAGTGGGTACCCGTGGGGAACAATGCAGAACAGGAGGAACCAAAGGGAGCAGGAGGAACAGATTGGAAAAAAGTGGGGAACCGTGTGGAAAAATGCAGAACAAAGGGGAACCAAAGGGAGCAGGGGGAACAGATTGGAAAAAGTGGGGATTCGTGGAGAGATCTGCAGAACAGAGGTGAACCAAAGGAAGCAGGGGGAACGGATTGGAAAAAGTGGGGAACTGTGTGGAAAAATGCAGAACAGAGGGGAACCAGAGGTAGCAGTAGAAACAGATTGGAAAAAGTGGGGAACCGTGGGCAACACTTCAGAACAGAGGGGCACCAAAGGGAGCAGAGGGAACGCATTGGAAAAAGTGGGGAACCGTGGGGAACATTGCACGACAGAGGGGAACCAAAGGAAGCAGGGGAAACGGATTGTAAAAAGTTGGGCCGATGGGGAACACTGTAGGACAGAGGGGAATCAAACGGAGCAAGGGGAACTGATTGGAAAAAGTGGGGAACTGTGGGGAACACTGCAGAACCGAGGGCAAACAAAAGAAGCAGGGGGAATGGATTGCAAAAAGTTGGTAACCGTGGAGGACAATGCAGGACAGAGGGGAAACAAACAGAGCAGGGGGAATGGATTGCAAAAAGTTGGTAAGCGTGGAGGACACTGCAGAACAGATGGGAACCAAAGGGAGCAAGGCAAACAGATTGTAAAAAATTGGGGAACCGTGGGGAACGCTGCAGAACAGTGTGAAAAGAAAGCGAGCCGGGGGAATGGTTTGGAAAATGTGGGGAACCGTCGGGAAAACTGCAGAACAGAGTGGAGCCAAAGGAGCAGGGGGAACAGATTGGAAAAATTGGGGAACCGTGGGGGACACTGCAGGGCAGAGGGGAACCAAAGGGAGCATGGGAACAGATTAGAAAAAATTTGGAGAACAGTGGGCAAAACTGCAGAACAGAGCGGAACCAAAGGGAGCAGGAGGAACAGATTGGAAAAAGTTGAGAACAGTGGGCAACACTGCAGAACAGAGGGGAATCAAAGGGTGCAGGGGGAACAGATTGGAAAAAGTGGGGAATCGTGGGGAGTTCTGCAGAACAGTGGGGACCCAAAGGGAGCAGGGGGAAAGGATTCGAAAAAGTGGGGAACAGTGTGGAAAAATGCAGAACAGAGGGGAACCAGAGGTAGCAGGGGTAACAGATTGGAAAAAGTGGGGAACCGTGGGGAACACTGCAGAACAGAGGGGCACCAAAGGGAGCAGTGGGAATGCATTGGAAAAAGTGGCAAACAGTGTGCAAAAATGCAGAACAGTGGGGAACCAAAGGGAGCAGGAGGAACAGATTGGAAAAAGTTGAGAACAGTGGGCAACACTGCAGAACAGAGGGGAATCAAAGGGTGCAGGGGGAACAGATTGGAAAAAGTGGGGAACAGTGAGGAACAATGCAGAACAGAGGGGAACCAGAGGTAGCAGGGGAAACAGATTGGAAAAAGTGGGGAACCGTGGGGAACACTGCAGAACAGAGGGGCACCAAAGGGAGCAGTGGGAACACATTGGAATAAGTGGGGAACCGTGGGGAACACTGCACGACAGAGGGGAACCAAGGGAAGCAGGGGGTAGAGTTCAGAAAAGTGGGGAATCGTGGGGAGTTCTGCAGAACAGAGGTGAACCAAAGGAAGCAGGGGGATCGGATTGGAAAAAGTGGGGAACAGTGTGGAAAAATGCAGAACAGAGGGGAACCAGAGGTAGCAGGGGAAACAGATTGGAAAAAGTGGGGAACCGTGGGGAACACTGCAGAACAGAGGGGCACCAAAGGGAGCAGTGGGAACACATTGGAATAAGTGGGGAACCGTGGGGAACACTGCACGACAGAGGGGAACCAAGGGAAGCAGGGGGAACGGATTGTAAAAAGTTGCGCCGATGGGGAACACTGAAGGACACAGGGGAATCAAAGGGAGCAGGGGGAACTGATTGGAAAAAGTGGGGAACTGTGGGGAACACTGCAGAACAGAGGGCAAACAAACGAAACAGGGGGAATTGATTGCAAAGAGTTGGGAACCGTGCAGAACAGGGGAAACCAAAGGGAGCAGGGCAAACAGTTTGTAAAAAAGTGGGGAACCGTAGGGAATGCTGCAGAACAGTATGAAACCAAATAGAGCCGGGGGAATGGTTTGGAAAATGTGGGGAACCGTGGGGAAAACTGCAGAACAGAGTGGAGACAAAGGAGCAGGGGGAACAGTTTGGAAAAAGTGGGGAACAGTGGGGAACACTGCAGAACAGTGAGGAACCAAAGGAAGCAGGGGGAACAGATTGGAAAAAGTGGGGAACCGTGTGGAAAAATGCAGAACAGTGGGGAAACAAACAGAGCAGGGGGAATGGATTGCAAAAAGTTGGGAAGCGTGGAGGACACTGCAGAACAGAGGGGAACCAAAGGGAGCAGGGTGAACAGATTGTAAAATAGTGTGGAACCGTGGGGAACGCTGCAGAACAGTATGAAACCAACGCGAGCCGGGAGAATGGTTTGGAAAATGTGGGGAACCGTGGGGAAAACTGCAGAACAGAGTGGAGCCAAAGGAGCAGGGGGAACAGATTGGTAAAAATGGGGAACTGTGGGGAACACTGCAGAACAGAGCAGAACCAAAGGGAGCAGGGGGAACGAATTGGAAAAGGTGGAGAACCGTGGGGAGCACTGCATGACAGAGGAGAACCAAAGGGATCAGGGGGAACAGATAGGAAAAAATTGGGGAACTGTGAAAACACTGCATGACAGAAGGGAAACAAAGGGAGCAGGAGGTACAGGTTGGAAAAAGTGGGGAACCGTGGAGGACACTGCAGGACAGAGGGGAACCAAAGGGAGCAGGGTGAACAGATTGTAAAATAGTGAGGAACCGTGGGGAACGCTGCAGAACAGTATGAAACAAAAGCGAGCCAGGGGAATGGTTTGAAAAATGTGGGGAACCGTGGGGAAAACTGCAGAACAGAGTGGAACCAAAGGAGCAGGGGGAACAGATTGGAAAAAATGGGGAACTGTGGGGAACACTGCAGAACAGAGCAGAACCAAAGGGAGCAGGGGGAACAGATTGGAAAAAGTGGGGAACCGATTGGAAAAAGTAGGGAACCGTGTGGAAAAATGCAGAAAGGTGGGGAAACAAACAGAGCAGGGGGAATGGATTGCAAAAAGTTGGGAAGCGTGGAGGACACTGCAGAACAGAAGGGAACCAAAGGGAGCAGGGCGAACAGATAGGAAAAAATTGGGGAACTGTGAAAACACTGCATGACAGAGGTGAACCAAAGGGAGCAGGGTGAACAGATTGTAAAAAAGTGGGGAACCGTGGGGAACACTGCAGAACAGTATGAAACCAAAGCGAGCAGGGGGAACAGTTTGGAAAATGTGGGGAACCGTGTGGATCACTGCAGAACAGTGTGGAACCAAAGGGAGCAAGGGGAACAGATTGGAAAAAGTGGGGAACCGTGTGGAAAAATGCAGAACAGTGGGGAAACAAACAGAGCAGGGGGAATGGATTGCAAAAAGTTGGGAAGCGTGGAGGACACTGCAGAACAGAGGGGAACCAAAGGGAGCAGGGCGAACAGATTGTAAAATAGTGGGGAACCGTGGGGAACGCTGCAGAACAGTATGAAACCAAAGCGAGCCGGGGGAATGGTTTGGAAAATGTGGGGAATCGTGGGGGACACTGCAGAACAGTGAGGAACCAAAGGGAGCAGGGTGAACAGATTGGAAAAAGTGGGGAACCGTGTTGAAAAATGCACAACAGTGGGGAACCAAAGGGAGCAGGGGGTACAGGATGGAAAAAAATGTGGAGAATCGTGGGGAACACTGCAGAATAGAGGGGAACCAAAGGGAGCAGGGGGAACGGATTGGAAAAAGTGGTGAAGCGTCGGGAACACTGCAGAACAGAGGCGAACCAAAGGGAACAGGGGGAACGGATTGGAAAAAGTGGGGAACCATGGGGGACACTGCAGGGCAGAGGGGATCCATAGGGAGCAGGGGGTACAGGTTGGAAAAATGTGGAGAACCGTGAGGAAAACTGCAGAACAGTGAGGAACCAAAGGGAGCAGGGGGAACAGTTTTGAAAAAGTGGGGAACCGTGTGCAAAAATGCAAAACAGTGGGGAACCAAAGGGAGCAGGAGGAACAGATTGGAAAAAGTTGAGAACAGTGGGCAACACTGCAGAACAGAGGGGAATCAAAGGGTGCAGGGGGAACAGTTTGGAAAAAGTGGGGAACAGTGAGGAACAATGCAGAACAGAGGGGAACCAAAGGGAGCAGGGGGATCGGATTGGAAAAAGTGGGGAACAGTGTGGAAAAATGCAGAACAGAGGGGAACCAGAGGTAGCAGGGGAAACAGATTGGAAAAAGTGGGGAACCGTGGGGAACACTGCAGAACAGAGGGGCACCAAAGGGAGCAGTGGGAATGCATTGGAAAAAGTGTGGAACCGTGTGCAAAAATGCAGAACAGTGGGGAACCAAAGGGAGCAGGAGGAACAGATTGGAAAAAGTTGAGAACAGTGGGCAACACTGCAGAACAGAGGGGAATCAAAGGGTGCAGGGTGAACCGACTGGAAAAAGTGGGGAACTGTGGGGAACACTGCAGAACAGAGGGGAACCAAAGGTAGCAGGGGGAACGGATTGGAAAAGGTGGGGAACCATGGGGGACACTGCAGGGCAGAGGGGAACCAAAGGGAGCATGGGAACAGATTAGAAAAAATTTGGAGAACCATGGGGAAAACTGCAGAACAGAGCGGAAACAAAGGGAGCAGGGGGAACAGATCGGAAAAGTGCAGACCCGTGGGGAACAATGCAAAACAGAGAGGAACCAAAGGGAGAAGGGGGAACAGATTGGAAAAAGTGGGGAATCGTGGGGAGTTCTGCAGAACAGTGGGGACCCAAAGAGAGCAGGGGGAAAGGATTCGAAAAAGTGGATCGTGGGGAACTCTGCAGAAAAGAGGTGGACCAAAGGAAGCAGGGGGAACGGATTGGAAAAAATGGGGAACCGTGTGGAAAAATGTAGAACAGAGGCGAACCAGAGGGAGAAGGGGGAACAGATTAGAAAAAATTTGGAGAACCGTGGGGAACACTGCAGAACAGTGAGGAACCAAAGGGAGCAGGTGGAACGGATTGGAAAAGGTAGAGAACTCTGGGGAACACTGCAGAACAGAGGGGAAGCAAAGGGAGCAGGGGGAACGGATTGCAAAAAGTGGGGCCCATGGGGAACACTGGAGGACAGAGCGGAATCAAAGGGAGCAGGGGGAACTGATTAGAAAAACTGGGGAATCGTGCAGAACACTGCGGGACAGAGGGGAACCAAAGGGAACTGGGGGAACGGATTGGAAAAAGTGGGGAACCATGGGGAATACTGCAGGGCAGAGGGGAACCATAGGGAGCAGGGGCTACAGGTTGGAAAAAATGTGGAGAACCGTGAGGAACACTGCAGAACAGTGAGGAACCAAAGGGAGCAGGGGGAACAGATTGGAAAAAGTGGGGAATCGTGTGGAAAAATGCAGAACAGTGGGGAAACAAACAGAGCAGGGGGAATGGATTGCAAAAAGTTGGGAAGCGTGGAGGACACTGCAGAACAGAGGGGAACCAAAGGGAGCAGGGCGAACAGATTGTAAAATAGTGGGGAACCGTGGGGAACGCTGCAGGACAGTATGAAACCAAAGCGAGCCGGGGGAATGGTTTGTTAAATGTGGGGAACCGTGGGGAACACTGCAGAAAAGAGCAGAACGAAAGGGAGCAGGGGGAAAAGATTGGAAAAAGTAGGGAACCGTGTGGAAAAATGCAGAAAGGTGGGGAACCAAAGGGAGTAGGGGGAACGGATTGGAAAAAGTGGGGAAGCGTCGGGAACACTGCAGAACAGAGGGGAACCAAAGGGAGCAGAGGGAACGGATTGGAAAAAGTGGGGAACCGTGGGGAACACTGCACGACAGAGTAGAACCAAAGGGATCAGGGGGAACAGATAGGAAAAAATTGGGGAACTGTGAAAACACTGCATGACAGAGGGGAACCAAAGGGAGCAGGAGGTACAGGTTGGAAAAAGTGGGGAACCGTGGAGGACACTGCAGGACAGAGGGGAACCAAAGGGAGCAGGGGGTACAGGATGGAAAAAAATGAGGAGAATCGTGGGGAACACTGCAGAATAAAGGGGAACCAAAGGGAGCAGGGGGAACGGATTGGAAAAAGTGGGGAAGCGTCGGGAACACTGCAGAACAGAGGCGAACCAAAGGGAACAGGGGGAACGGATTGGAAAAAGTGGGGAACCATGGGGGACACTGCAAGGCAGAGGGGAACCATAGGGAGCAGGGGGTACAGGTTGGAAAAATGTGGAGAACTGTGAGGAAAACTGCAGAACAGTGAGGAACCAAAGGGAGCAGGGGGAACAGTTTTGAAAAAGTGGGGAACCGTGTGCAAAAATGCAGAACAGTGGGGAACCAAAGGGAGCAGAAGGAACAGATTGGAAAAAGTTGAGAACAGTGGGCAACACTGCAGAACAGAGGGGAATCAAAGGGTGCAGGGGGAACAGATTGGAAAAAGTGGGGAACCGTGAGGAACACTGCAGAACAGAGGTGAACCAAAGGGAGCAGGGGGTACAGTTCGGAAATGTGGGGAACCGTGGGGAACAATGCAGAACATAGGGGAACCAAAGGGAACAGGGGTAACAGATTGGAAAAAGTGGGGAATCGTGGGGAGTTCTGCAGAACAGAGGTGAACCAAAGGAAGCAGGGGGATCGGATTGGAAAAAGTGGGGAACAGTGTGGAAAAATGCAGAACAGAGGGGAACCAGAGGTAGCAGGGGAAACAGATTGGAAAAAGTGGGGAACCGTGGGGAACACTGCAGAACAGAGGGCAAACAAACGGAACTGGGGGATTCGATTGCAAAAAGTTGGGAACCGCGGAGGACAATGCAGAACAGGGGAAACCAAAGGGAGCAGGGCAAACAGTGTGTAAAAAAGTGGGGAACTGTGGGGAATGCTGCAGAACTGTATGAAAACAAAGCGAGCCGGGGGAATGGTTTGGAAAATGTGGGGAAACGTGTGGAAAACTGCAGAACAGAGCGGAACCAAAGGGAGCAGGGGGAACAGATCGGAAAAGTGCCGTTCCGTGGGGAACAATGCAGAACAGAGAGGAACCAAAGGGAGAAGGGGGAACAGATTGGAAAAAGTGGGGAATCGTGGGGAGTTCTGCAGAACAGTGGGGACCCAAAGAGAGCAGGGGGAAAGGATTCGAAAAAGTGGACCGTGGGGAACTCTGCAGAAAACAGGTGGACCAAAGGAAGCAGGGGGAACGGATTGGAAAAAATGTGGAACCGTGTGGAAAAATGTAGAACAGAGGCGAACCAGAGGGAGAAGGGGGAACAGATTAGAAAAAATTTGGAGAACCGTGGGGAACACTGCAGGACAGTGAGGAACCAAAGGGAGCAGGGGGAACGGATTGGAAAAGGTAGAGAACTCTGGGGAACACTGCAGAACAGAGAGGAAGCAAAGGGAGCAGGGGGAACGAATTGCAAAAAGTGGGGCCCATGGGGAACACTGGAGGACAGAGCGGAATTAAAGGGAGCAGGGGGAACTGATTAGAAAAAGTGGGGAATCGTGCAGAACACTGTGGGACAGAGGGGAACCAAAGGGAACAGGGGGAACGGATTGGAAAAAGTGGGGAACCATGGGGAATACTGCAGGGCAGAGGAGAACCATAGGGAGCAGGGACTACAGGTTAGAAAATATGTGGAGAATCGTGGGGAACACTGCAGAATAGAGGGGAACCAAAGGGAGCAGGGTGAACGGATTGGAAAAAGTGGGGAAGCGTCGGGAACACTGCAGAACAGAGGGGAACCAAAGGGAGCAGGGGGAACAGATTGGAAAAAGTGGGGAACCGTTTGGAAAAAGTAGGGAACCGTGTGGAACACTGCAGAACAGAGGGGAACCAAAGGGAGCAGGGGAAACGGATAGAAAAAGTGAGGCCCATGGCGAACACTGCATGCCACAGGGGAATCAAAGGGAGCAGGGGGAACCGATTGGAAAAAGTGGGGAACTGTGGGGAACACTGCAGAACAGAGGGGAACCAAAGGTAGCAGGGGGAACGCATTGGAAAAAAGTGGGGAACCATGGGGAACACTGCAGTGCAGAGGGGAACCAAAGGCAGCATGGGGACAGATTAGAAAAAATTTGGAGAACCGTGGGGAAAACTGCAGAACAGAGAGGAACCAAAGGGAGGAGGGGGAACAGCTCGGAAAAGTGGGTACCCGTGGGGAACAATGCAGAACAGGATGAACCAAAGGGAGCCGGGGGAACAGATTGGAAAAAAGTGGGGAACCGTGTGGAAAAATGCAGAACAAAGGGGAACCAAAGGGAGCAGGGGGAACAGATTGGAAAAAGTGGGGATTCGTGGAGAGATCTGCAGAACAGAGGTGAACCAAAGGAAGCAGGGGGAACGGATTGGAAAAAGTGGGGAACTGTGTGGAAAAATGCAGAACAGAGGGGAACCAGAGGTAGCAGTAGAAACAGATTGGAAAAAGTGGGGAACCGTGGGCAACACTTCAGAACAGAGGGGCACCAAAGGGAGCAGAGGGAACGCATTGGAAAAAGTGGGGAACCGTGGGGAACATTGCACGACAGAGGGGAACCAAAGGAAGCAGGGGAAACGGATTGTAAAAAGTTGGGCCGATGGGGAACACTGTAGGACAGAGGGGAATCAAACGGAGCAAGGGGAACTGATTGGAAAAAGTGGGGAACTGTGGGGAACACTGCAGAACCGAGGGCAAACAAAAGAAGCAGGGGGAATGGATTGCAAAAAGTTGGTAACCGTGGAGGACAATGCAGGACAGAGGGGAAACAAACAGAGCAGGGGGAATGGATTGCAAAAAGTTGGTAAGCGTGGAGGACACTGCAGAACAGATGGGAACCAAAGGGAGCAAGGCAAACAGATTGTAAAAAATTGGGGAACCGTGGGGAACGCTGCAGAACAGTGTGAAAAGAAAGCGAGCCGGGGGAATGGTTTGGAAAATGTGGGGAACCGTCGGGAAAACTGCAGAACAGAGTGGAGCCAAAGGAGCAGGGGGAACAGATTGGAAAAATTGGGGAACCGTGGGGGACACTGCAGGGCAGAGGGGAACCAAAGGGAGCATGGGAACAGATTAGAAAAAATTTGGAGAACCGTGGGCAAAACTGCAGAACAGAGCGGAACCAAAGGGAGCAGGAGGAACAGATTGGAAAAAGTTGAGAACAGTGGGCAACACTGCAGAACAGAGGGGAATCAAAGGGTGCAGGGGGAACAGATTGGAAAAAGTGGGGAATCGTGGGGAGTTCTGCAGAACAGTGGGGACCCAAAGGGAGCAGGGGGAAAGGATTCGAAAAAGTGGGGAACAGTGTGGAAAAATGCAGAACAGAGGGGAACCAGAGGTAGCAGGGGAAACAGATTGGAAAAAGTGGGGAACCGTGGGGAACACTGCAGAACAGAGGGGCACCAAAGGGAGCAGTGGGAATGCATTGGAAAAAGTGGCAAACAGTGTGCAAAAATGCAGAACAGTGGGGAACCAAAGGGAGCAGGAGGAACAGATTGGAAAAAGTTGAGAACAGTGGGCAACACTGCAGAACAGAGGGGAATCAAAGGGTGCAGGGGGAACAGATTGGAAAAAGTGGGGAACCGTGAGGAACACTGCAGAACAGAGTTGAACCAAAGGTAGCAGAGGGTAGAGTTCAGAAAAGTGGGGAATCGTGGGGAGTTCTGCAGAACAGAGGTGAACCAAAGGAAGCAGGGGGATCGGATTGGAAAAAGTGGGGAACAGTGTGGAAAAATGCAGAACAGAGGGGAACCAGAGGTAGCAGGGGAAACAGATTGGAAAAAGTGGGGAACCGTGGGGAACACTGCAGAACAGAGGGGCACCAAAGGGAGCAGTGGGAACACATTGGAATAAGTGGGGAACCGTGGGGAACACTGCACGACAGAGGGGAACCAAAGGAAGCAGGGGGAACGGATTGTAAAAAGTTGCGCCGATGGGGAACACTGAAGGACACAGGGGAATCAAAGGGAGCAGGGGGAACTGATTGGAAAAAGTGGGGAACTGTGGGGAACACTGCAGAACAGAGGGCAAACATACGAAACAGGGGGAATTGATTGCAAAGAGTTGGGAACCGTGCAGAACAGGGGAAACCAAAGGGAGCAGGGCAAACAGTTTGTAAAAAAGTGGGGAACCGTAGGGAATGCTGCAGAACAGTATGAAACCAAATAGAGCCGGGGGAATGGTTTGGAAAATGTGGGGAACCGTGGGGAAAACTGCAGAACAGAGTGGAGACAAAGGAGCAGGGGGAACAGTTTGGAAAAAGTGGGGAACAGTGGGGAACACTGCAGAACAGTGAGGAACCAAAGGAAGCAGGGGGAACAGATTGGAAAAAGTGGGGAACCGTGTGGAAAAATGCAGAACAGTGGGGAAACAAACAGAGCAGGGGGAATGGATTGCAAAAAGTTGGGAAGCGTGGAGGACACTGCAGAACAGAGGGGAACCAAAGGGAGCAGGGCGAACAGATTGTAAAATAGTGGGGAACCGTGGGGAACGCTGCAGAACAGTATGAAACCAAAGCGAGCCGGGGGAATGGTTTGGAAAATGTGGGGAATCGTGGGGGACACTGCAGAACAGTGAGGAACCAAAGGGAGCAGGGTGAACAGATTGGAAAAAGTGGGGAACCGTGTAGAAAAATGCACAACAGTGGGGAACCAAAGGGAGCAGGGGGTACAGGATGGAAAAAAATGTGGAGAATCGTGGGGAACACTGCAGAATAGAGGGGAACCAAAGGGAGCAGGGGGAACGGATTGGAAAAAGTGGTGAAGCGTCGGGAACACTGCAGAACAGAGGTGAACCAAAGGGAACAGGGGGAACGGATTGGAAAAAGTGGGGAACCATGGGGGACACTGCAGGGCAGAGGGGATCCATAGGGAGCAGGGGGTACAGGTTGGAAAAATGTGGAGAACCGTGAGGAAAACTGCAGAACAGTGAGGAACCAAAGGGAGCAGGGGGAACAGTTTTGAAAAAGTGGGGAACCGTGTGCAAAAATGCAAAACAGTGGGGAACCAAAGGGAGCAGGAGGAACAGATTGGAAAAAGTTGAGAACAGTGGGCAACACTGCAGAACAGAGGGGAATCAAAGGGTGCAGGGGGAACAGTTTGGAAAAAGTGGGGAACAGTGAGGAACAATGCAGAACAGAGGGGAACCAAAGGGAGCAGGGGGATCGGATTGGAAAAAGTGGGGAACAGTGTGGAAAAATGCAGAACAGAGGGGAACCAGAGGTAGCAGGGGAAACAGATTGGAAAAAGTGGGGAACCGTGGGGAACACTGCAGAACAGAGGGGCACCAAAGGGAGCAGTGGGAATGCATTGGAAAAAGTGTGGAACCGTGTGCAAAAATGCAGAACAGTGGGGAACCAAAGGGAGCAGGAGGAACAGATTGGAAAAAGTTGAGAACAGTGGGCAACACTGCAGAACAGAGGGGAATCAAAGGGTGCAGGGTGAACCGACTGGAAAAAGTGGGGAACTGTGGGGAACACTGCAGAACAGAGGGGAACCAAAGGTAGCAGGGGGAACGGATTGGAAAAGGTGGGGAACCATGGGGGACACTGCAGGGCAGAGGGGAACCAAAGGGAGCATGGGAACAGATTAGAAAAAATTTGGAGAACCATGGGGAAAACTGCAGAACAGAGCGGAAACAAAGGGAGCAGGGGGAACAGATCGGAAAAGTGCAGACCCGTGGGGAACAATGCAAAACAGAGAGGAACCAAAGGGAGAAGGGGGAACAGATTGGAAAAAGTGGGGAATCGTGGGGAGTTCTGCAGAACAGTGGGGACCCAAAGAGAGCAGGGGGAAAGGATTCGAAAAAGTGGATCGTGGGGAACTCTGCAGAAAAGAGGTGGACCAAAGGAAGCAGGGGGAACGGATTGGAAAAAATGGGGAACCGTGTGGAAAAATGTAGAACAGAGGCGAACCAGAGGGAGAAGGGGGAACAGATTAGAAAAAATTTGGAGAACCGTGGGGAACACTGCAGAACAGTGAGGAACCAAAGGGAGCAGGGGGAATGGATTGGAAAAGGTAGAGAACTCTGGGGAACACTGCAGAACAGAGGGGAAGCAAAGGGAGCAGGGGGAACGGATTGCAAAAAGTGGGGCCCATGGGGAACACTGGAGGACAGAGCGGAATCAAAGGGAGCAGGGGGAACTGATTAGAAAAAGTGGGGAATCGTGCAGAACACTGCGGGACAGAGGGGAACCAAAGGGAACTGGGGGAACGGATTGGAAAAAGTGGGGAACCATGGGGAATACTGCAGGGCAGAGGGGAACCATAGGGAGCAGGGGCTACAGGTTGGAAAAAATGTGGAGAATCGTGGGGAACACTGCAGAATAGAGGGGAACCAAAGGGAGCAGGGTGAACGGATTGGAAAAAGTGGGGAAGCGTTGGGAACACTGAAGAACAGAGGGGAACCAAAGGGAGCAGGGGGAACAGATTGGAAAAAGTGGGGAACCGTTTGGAAAAAGTAGGGAACCGTGTGGAACACTGCAGAACAGAGGGGAACCAAAGGGAGCAGGGGAAACGGATAGAAAAAGTGAGGCCCATGGCGAACACTGCATGCCACAGGGGAATCAAAGGGAGCAGGGGGAACCGATTGGAAAAAGTGGGGAACTGTGGGGAACACTGCAGAACAGAGGGGAACCAAAGGTAGCAGGGGGAACGCATTGGAAAATAGTGAGGAACCGTGGGGAACGCTGCAGAACAGTATGAAACAAAAGCGAGCCGGGGGAATGGTTTGGAAAATGTGGGGAACCGTGGGGAAAACTGCAGAACAGAGTGGAACCAAAGGAGCAGGGGGAACAGATTGGAAAAAATGGGGAACTGTGGGGAACACTGCAGAACAGAGCAGAACCAAAGGGAGCAGGGGGAACAGATTGGAAAAAGTGGGGAACCGATTGGAAAAAGTAGGGAACCGTGTGGAAAAATGCAGAAAGGTGGGGAAACAAACAGAGCAGGGGGAATGGATTGCAAAAAGTTGGGAAGCGTGGAGGACACTGCAGAACAGAAGGGAACCAAAGGGAGCAGGGCGAACAGATAGGAAAAAATTGGGGAACTGTGAAAACACTGCATGACAGAGGTGAACCAAAGGGAGCAGGGTGAACAGATTGTAAAAAAGTGGGGAACCGTGGGGAACACTGCAAAACAGTATGAAACCAAAGCGAGCAGGGGGAACAGTTTGGAAAATGTGGGGAACCGTGTGGATCACTGCAGAACAGAGGGGAACCAAAGGGAGCAGGGGAACGCATTGGAAAAAGTGGGGAACCGTGGGGAACACTGCAGAACAGTGTGGAACCAAAGGGAGCAAGGGGAACAGATTGGAAAAAGTGGGGAACCGTGTGGAAAAATGCAGAACAGTGGGGAAACAAACAGAGCAGGGGGAATGGATTGCAAAAAGTTGGGAAGCGTGGAGGACACTGCAGAACAGAGGGGAACCAAAGGGAGCAGGGCGAACAGATTGTAAAATAGTGGGGAACCGTGGGGAACGCTGCAGAACAGTATGAAACCAAAGCGAGCCGGGGGAATGGTTTGGAAAATGTGGGGAATCGTGGGGGACACTGCAGAACAGTGAGGAACCAAAGGGAGCAGGGTGAACAGATTGGAAAAAGTGGGGAACCGTGTAGAAAAATGCACAACAGTGGGGAACCAAAGGGAGCAGGGGGTACAGGATGGAAAAAAATGTGGAGAATCGTGGGGAACACTGCAGAATAGAGGGGAACCAAAGGGAGCAGGGGGAACTGATTGGAAAAAGTGGTGAAGCGTCGGGAACACTGCAGAACAGAGGTGAACCAAAGGGAACAGGGGGAACGGATTGGAAAAAGTGGGGAACCATGGGGGACACTGCAGGGCAGAGGGGATCCATAGGGAGCAGGGGGTACAGGTTGGAAAAATGTGGAGAACCGTGAGGAAAACTGCAGAACAGTGAGGAACCAAAGGGAGCAGGGGGAACAGTTTTGAAAAAGTGGGGAACCGTGTGCAAAAATGCAAAACAGTGGGGAACCAAAGGGAGCAGGAGGAACAGATTGGAAAAAGTTGAGAACAGTGGGCAACACTGCAGAACAGAGGGGAATCAAAGGGTGCAGGGGGAACAGTTTGGAAAAAGTGGGGAACAGTGAGGAACAATGCAGAACAGAGGGGAACCAAAGGGAGCAGGGGGATCGGATTGGAAAAAGTGGGGAACAGTGTGGAAAAATGCAGAACAGAGGGGAACCAGAGGTAGCAGGGGAAACAGATTGGAAAAAGTGGGGAACCGTGGGGAACACTTCAGAACAGAGGGGCACCAAAGGGAGCAGAGGGAACGCATTGGAAAAAGTGGGGAACCGTGGGGAACATTGCACGACAGAGGGGAACCAAAGGAAGCAGGGGAAACGGATTGTAAAAAGTTGGGCCGATGGGGAACACTGTAGGACAGAGGGGAATCAAACGGAGCAAGGGGAACTGATTGGAAAAAGTGGGGAACTGTGGGGAACACTGCAGAACCGAGGGCAAACAAAAGAAGCAGGGGGAATGGATTGCAAAAAGTTTGTAACCGTGGAGGACAATGCAGGACAGAGGGGAAACAAACAGAGCAGGGGGAATGGATTGCAAAAAGTTGGTAAGCGTGGAGGACACTGCAGAACAGATGGGAACCAAAGGGAGCAAGGCAAACAGATTGTAAAAAATTGGGGAACCGTGGGGAACGCTGCAGAACAGTGTGAAAAGAAAGCGAGCCGGGGGAATGGTTTGGAAAATGTGGGGAACCGTCGGGAAAACTGCAGAACAGAGTGGAGCCAAAGGAGCAGGGGGAACAGATTGGAAAAATTGGGGAACCGTGGGGGACACTGCAGGGCAGAGGGGAACCAAAGGGAGCATGGGAACAGATTAGAAAAAATTTGGAGAACCGTGGGCAAAACTGCAGAACAGAGCGGAACCAAAGGGAGCAGGAGGAACAGATTGGAAAAAGTTGAGAACAGTGGGCAACACTGCAGAACAGAGGGGAATCAAAGGGTGCAGGGGGAACAGATTGGAAAAAGTGGGGAATCGTGGGGAGTTCTGCAGAACAGTGGGGACCCAAAGGGAGCAGGGGGAAAGGATTCGAAAAAGTGGGGAACAGTGTGGAAAAATGCAGAACAGAGGGGAACCAGAGGTAGCAGGGGAAACAGATTGGAAAAAGTGGGGAACCGTTGGGAACACTGCAGAACAGAGGGGCACCAAAGGGAGCAGTGGGAATGCATTGGAAAAAGTGGCAAACAGTGTGCAAAAATGCAGAACAGTGGGGAACCAAAGGGAGCAGGAGGAACAGATTGGAAAAAGTTGAGAACAGTGGGCAACACTGCAGAACAGAGGGGAATCAAAGGGTGCAGGGGGAACAGATTGGAAAAAGTGGGGAACCGTGAGGAACACTGCAGAACAGAGTTGAACCAAAGGTAGCAGAGGGTAGAGTTCAGAAAAGTGGGGAATCGTGGGGAGTTCTGCAGAACAGAGGTGAAACAAAGGAAGCAGGGGGATCGGATTGGAAAAAGTGGGGAACAGTGTGGAAAAATGCAGAACAGAGGGGAACCAGAGGTAGCAGGGGAAACAGATTGGAAAAAGTGGGGAACCGTGGGGAACACTGCAGAACAGAGGGGCACCAAAGGGAGCAGTGGGAACACATTGGAATAAGTGGGGAACCGTGGGGAACACTGCACGACAGAGGGGAACCAAAGGAAGCAGGGGGAACGGATTGTAAAAAGTTGCGCCGATGGGGAACACTGAAGGACACAGGGGAATCAAAGGGAGCAGGGGGAACTGATTGGAAAAAGTGGGGAACTGTGGGGAACACTGCAGAACAGAGGGCAAACAAACGAAACAGGGGGAATTGATTGCAAAGAGTTGGGAACCGTGCAGAACAGGGGAAACCAAAGGGAGCAGGGCAAACAGTTTGTAAAAAAGTGGGGAACCGTAGGGAATGCTGCAGAACAGTATGAAACCAAATAGAGCCGGGGGAATGGTTTGGAAAATGTGGGGAACCGTGGGGAAAACTGCAGAACAGAGTGGAGACAAAGGAGCAGGGGGAACAGTTTGGAAAAAGTGGGGAACAGTGGGGAACACTGCAGAACAGTGAGGAACCAAAGGAAGCAGGGGGAACAGATTGGAAAAAGTGGGGAACCGTGTGGAAAAATGCAGAACAGTGGGGAAACAAACAGAGCAGGGGGAATGGATTGCAAAAAGTTGGGAAGCGTGGAGGACACTGCAGAACAGAGGGGAACCAAAGGGAGCAGGGTGAACAGATTGTAAAATAGTGTGGAACCGTGGGGAACGCTGCAGAACAGTATGAAACCAAAGCGAGCCGGGAGAATGGTTTGGAAAATGTGGGGAACCGTGGGGAAAACTGCAGAACAGAGTGGAGCCAAAGGAGCAGGGGGAACAGATTGGTAAAAATGGGGAACTGTGGGGAACACTGCAGAACAGAGCAGAACCAAAGGGAGCAGGGGGAACGAATTGGAAAAGGTGGAGAACTGTGGGGAACAATGCAGAACAGAGGGGAACCAAAGGGAGCAGAGGGAACAGATTGGAAAAAGTGGGGAACCGTGGGGAGCACTGCATGACAGAGGAGAACCAAAGGGATCAGGGGGAACAGATAGGAAAAAATTGGGGAACTGTGAAAACACTGCATGACAGAAGGGAAACAAAGGGAGCAGGAGGTACAGGTTGGAAAAAGTGGGGAACCGTGGAGGACACTGCAGGACAGAGGGGAACCAAAGGGAGCAGGGTGAACAGATTGTAAAATAGTGAGGAACCGTGGGGAACGCTGCAGAACAGTATGAAACAAAAGCGAGCCGGGGGAATGGTTTGGAAAATGTGGGGAACCGTGGGGAAAACTGCAGAACAGAGTGGAACCAAAGGAGCAGGGGGAACAGATTGGAAAAAATGGGGAACTGTGGGGAACACTGCAGAACAGAGCAGAACCAAAGGGAGCAGGGGGAACAGATTGGAAAAAGTGGGGAACCGATTGGAAAAAGTAGGGAACCGTGTGGAAAAATGCAGAAAGGTGGGGAAACAAACAGAGCAGGGGGAATGGATTGCAAAAAGTTGGGAAGCGTGGAGGACACTGCAGAACAGAAGGGAACCAAAGGGAGCAGGGCGAACAGATAGGAAAAAATTGGGGAACTGTGAAAACACTGCATGACAGAGGTGAACCAAAGGGAGCAGGGTGAACAGATTGTAAAAAAGTGGGGAACCGTGGGGAACACTGCAAAACAGTATGAAACCAAAGCGAGCAGGGGGAACAGTTTGGAAAATGTGGGGAACCGTGTGGATCACTGCAGAACAGAGGGGAACCAAAGGGAGCAGGGGAACGCATTGGAAAAAGTGGGGAACCGTGGGGAACACTGCAGAACAGTGTGGAACCAAAGGGAGCAAGGGGAACAGATTGGAAAAAGTGGGGAACCGTGTGGAAAAATGCAGAACAGTGGGGAAACAAACAGAGCAGGGGGAATGGATTGCAAAAAGTTGGGAAGCGTGGAGGACACTGCAGAACAGAGGGGAACCAAAGGGAGCAGGGCGAACAGATTGTAAAATAGTGGGGAACCGTGGGGAACGCTGCAGAACAGTATGAAACCAAAGCGAGCCGGGGGAATGGTTTGGAAAATGTGGGGAATCGTGGGGGACACTGCAGAACAGTGAGGAACCAAAGGGAGCAGGGTGAACAGATTGGAAAAAGTGGGGAACCGTGTAGAAAAATGCACAACAGTGGGGAACCAAAGGGAGCAGGGGGTACAGGATGGAAAAAAATGTGGAGAATCGTGGGGAACACTGCAGAATAGAGGGGAACCAAAGGGAGCAGGGGGAACGGATTGGAAAAAGTGGTGAAGCGTCGGGAACACTGCAGAACAGAGGTGAACCAAAGGGAACAGGGGGAACGGATTGGAAAAAGTGGGGAACCATGGGGGACACTGCAGGGCAGAGGGGATCCATAGGGAGCAGGGGGTACAGGTTGGAAAAATGTGGAGAACCGTGAGGAAAACTGCAGAACAGTGAGGAACCAAAGGGAGCAGGGGGAACAGTTTTGAAAAAGTGGGGAACCGTGTGCAAAAATGCAAAACAGTGGGGAACCAAAGGGAGCAGGAGGAACAGATTGGAAAAAGTTGAGAACAGTGGGCAACACTGCAGAACAGAGGGGAATCAAAGGGTGCAGGGGGAACAGTTTGGAAAAAGTGGGGAACAGTGAGGAACAATGCAGAACAGAGGGGAACCAAAGGGAGCAGGGGGATCGGATTGGAAAAAGTGGGGAACAGTGTGGAAAAATGCAGAACAGAGGGGAACCAGAGGTAGCAGGGGAAACAGATTGGAAAAAGTGGGGAACCGTGGGGAACACTGCAGAACAGAGGGGCACCAAAGGGAGCAGTGGGAATGCATTGGAAAAAGTGTGGAACCGTGTGCAAAAATGCAGAACAGTGGGGAACCAAAGGGAGCAGGAGGAACAGATTGGAAAAAGTTGAGAACAGTGGGCAACACTGCAGAACAGAGGGGAATCAAAGGGTGCAGGGTGAACCGACTGGAAAAAGTGGGGAACTGTGGGGAACACTGCAGAACAGAGGGGAACCAAAGGTAGCAGGGGGAACGGATTGGAAAAGGTGGGGAACCATGGGGGACACTGCAGGGCAGAGGGGAACCAAAGGGAGCATGGGAACAGATTAGAAAAAATTTGGAGAACCATGGGGAAAACTGCAGAACAGAGCGGAAACAAAGGGAGCAGGGGGAACAGATCGGAAAAGTGCAGACCCGTGGGGAACAATGCAAAACAGAGAGGAACCAAAGGGAGAAGGGGGAACAGATTGGAAAAAGTGGGGAATCGTGGGGAGTTCTGCAGAACAGTGGGGACCCAAAGAGAGCAGGGGGAAAGGATTCGAAAAAGTGGATCGTGGGGAACTCTGCAGAAAAGAGGTGGACCAAAGGAAGCAGGGGGAACGGATTGGAAAAAATGGGGAACCGTGTGGAAAAATGTAGAACAGAGGCGAACCAGAGGGAGAAGGGGGAACAGATTAGAAAAAATTTGGAGAACCGTGGGGAACACTGCAGAACAGTGAGGAACCAAAGGGAGCAGGGGGAATGGATTGGAAAAGGTAGAGAACTCTGGGGAACACTGCAGAACAGAGGGGAAGCAAAGGGAGCAGGGGGAACGGATTGCAAAAAGTGGGGCCCATGGGGAACACTGGAGGACAGAGCGGAATCAAAGGGAGCAGGGGGAACTGATTAGAAAAAGTGGGGAATCGTGCAGAACACTGCGGGACAGAGGGGAACCAAAGGGAACTGGGGGAACGGATTGGAAAAAGTGGGGAACCATGGGGAATACTGCAGGGCAGAGGGGAACCATAGGGAGCAGGGGCTACAGGTTGGAAAAAATGTGGAGAATCGTGGGGAACACTGCAGAATAGAGGGGAACCAAAGGGAGCAGGGTGAACGGATTGGAAAAAGTGGGGAAGCGTTGGGAACACTGAAGAACAGAGGGGAAACAAAGGGAGCAGGGGGAACAGATTGGAAAAAGTGGGGAACCGTTTGGAAAAAGTAGGGAACCGTGTGGAACACTGCAGAACAGAGGGGAACCAAAGGGAGCAGGGGAAACGGATAGAAAAAGTGAGGCCCATGGCGAACACTGCATGCCACAGGGGAATCAAAGGGAGCAGGGGGAACCGATTGGAAAAAGTGGGGAACTGTGGGGAACACTGCAGAACAGAGGGGAACCAAAGGTAGCAGGGGGAACGCATTGGAAAATAGTGAGGAACCGTGGGGAACGCTGCAGAACAGTATGAAACAAAAGCGAGCCGGGGGAATGGTTTGGAAAATGTGGGGAACCGTGGGGAAAACTGCAGAACAGAGTGGAACCAAAGGAGCAGGGGGAACAGATTGGAAAAAATGGGGAACTGTGGGGAACACTGCAGAACAGAGCAGAACCAAAGGGAGCAGGGGGAACAGATTGGAAAAAGTGGGGAACCGATTGGAAAAAGTAGGGAACCGTGTGGAAAAATGCAGAAAGTTGGGGAAACAAACAGAGCAGGGGGAATGGATTGCAAAAAGTTGGGAAGCGTGGAGGACACTGCAGAACAGAAGGGAACCAAAGGGAGCAGGGCGAACAGATAGGAAAAAATTGGGGAACTGTGAAAACACTGCATGACAGAGGTGAACCAAAGGGAGCAGGGTGAACAGATTGTAAAAAAGTGGGGAACCGTGGGGAACACTGCAAAACAGTATGAAACCAAAGCGAGCAGGGGGAACAGTTTGGAAAATGTGGGGAACCGTGTGGATCACTGCAGAACAGAGGGGAACCAAAGGGAGCAGGGGAACGCATTGGAAAAAGTGGGGAACCGTGGGGAACACTGCAGAACAGTGTGGAACCAAAGGGAGCAAGGGGAACAGATTGGAAAAAGTGGGGAACCGTGTGGAAAAATGCAGAACAGTGGGGAAACAAACAGAGCAGGGGGAATGGATTGCAAAAAGTTGGGAAGCGTGGAGGACACTGCAGAACAGAGGGGAACCAAAGGGAGCAGGGCGAACAGATTGTAAAATAGTGGGGAACCGTGGGGAACGCTGCAGAACAGTATGAAACCAAAGCGAGCCGGGGGAATGGTTTGGAAAATGTGGGGAATCGTGGGGGACACTGCAGAACAGTGAGGAACCAAAGGGAGCAGGGTGAACAGATTGGAAAAAGTGGGGAACCGTGTAGAAAAATGCACAACAGTGGGGAACCAAAGGGAGCAGGGGGTACAGGATGGAAAAAAATGTGGAGAATCGTGGGGAACACTGCAGAATAGAGGGGAACCAAAGGGAGCAGGGGGAACTGATTGGAAAAAGTGGTGAAGCGTCGGGAACACTGCAGAACAGAGGTGAACCAAAGGGAACAGGGGGAACGGATTGGAAAAAGTGGGGAACCATGGGGGACACTGCAGGGCAGAGGGGATCCATAGGGAGCAGGGGGTACAGGTTGGAAAAATGTGGAGAACCGTGAGGAAAACTGCAGAACAGTGAGGAACCAAAGGGAGCAGGGGGAACAGTTTTGAAAAAGTGGGGAACCGTGTGCAAAAATGCAAAACAGTGGGGAACCAAAGGGAGCAGGAGGAACAGATTGGAAAAAGTTGAGAACAGTGGGCAACACTGCAGAACAGAGGGGAATCAAAGGGTGCAGGGGGAACAGTTTGGAAAAAGTGGGGAACAGTGAGGAACAATGCAGAACAGAGGGGAACCAAAGGGAGCAGGGGGATCGGATTGGAAAAAGTGGGGAACAGTGTGGAAAAATGCAGAACAGAGGGGAACCAGAGGTAGCAGGGGAAACAGATTGGAAAAAGTGGGGAACCGTGGGGAACACTGCAGAACAGAGGGGCACCAAAGGGAGCAGTGGGAATGCATTGGAAAAAGTGTGGAACCGTGTGCAAAAATGCAGAACAGTGGGGAACCAAAGGGAGCAGGAGGAACAGATTGGAAAAAGTTGAGAACAGTGGGCAACACTGCAGAACAGAGGGGAATCAAAGGGTGCAGGGTGAACCGACTGGAAAAAGTGGGGAACTGTGGGGAACACTGCAGAACAGAGGGGAACCAAAGGTAGCAGGGGGAACGGATTGGAAAAGGTGGGGAACCATGGGGGACACTGCAGGGCAGAGGGGAACCAAAGGGAGCATGGGAACAGATTAGAAAAAATTTGGAGAACCATGGGGAAAACTGCAGAACAGAGCGGAAACAAAGGGAGCAGGGGGAACAGATCGGAAAAGTGCAGACCCGTGGGGAACAATGCAAAACAGAGAGGAACCAAAGGGAGAAGGGGGAACAGATTGGAAAAAGTGGGGAATCGTGGGGAGTTCTGCAGAACAGTGGGGACCCAAAGAGAGCAGGGGGAAAGGATTCGAAAAAGTGGATCGTGGGGAACTCTGCAGAAAAGAGGTGGACCAAAGGAAGCAGGGGGAACGGATTGGAAAAAATGGGGAACCGTGTGGAAAAATGTAGAACAGAGGCGAACCAGAGGGAGAAGGGGGAACAGATTAGAAAAAATTTGGAGAACCGTGGGGAACACTGCAGAACAGTGAGGAACCAAAGGGAGCAGGGGGAATGGATTGGAAAAGGTAGAGAACTCTGGGGAACACTGCAGAACAGAGGGGAAGCAAAGGGAGCAGGGGGAACGGATT
This sequence comes from Narcine bancroftii, assembly GCF_036971445.1. Classification (NCBI taxonomy): domain Eukaryota; kingdom Metazoa; phylum Chordata; class Chondrichthyes; order Torpediniformes; family Narcinidae; genus Narcine; species Narcine bancroftii. The sequence continues at coordinate 891,393 of NW_027211847.1, forward strand.
GCAAAAAGTGGGGCCCATGGGGAACACTGGAGGACAGAGCGGAATCAAAGGGAGCAGGGGGAACTGATTAGAAAAAGTGGGGAATCGTGCAGAACACTGCGGGACAGAGGGGAACCAAAGGGAACTGGGGGAACGGATTGGAAAAAGTGGGGAACCATGGGGAATACTGCAGGGCAGAGGGGAACCATAGGGAGCAGGGGCTACAGGTTGGAAAAAATGTGGAGAATCGTGGGGAACACTGCAGAATAGAGGGGAACCAAAGGGAGCAGGGTGAACGGATTGGAAAAAGTGGGGAAGCGTTGGGAACACTGAAGAACAGAGGGGAACCAAAGGGAGCAGGGGGAACAGATTGGAAAAAGTGGGGAACCGTTTGGAAAAAGTAGGGAACCGTGTGGAACACTGCAGAACAGAGGGGAACCAAAGGGAGCAGGGGAAACGGATAGAAAAAGTGAGGCCCATGGCGAACACTGCATGCCACAGGGGAATCAAAGGGAGCAGGGGGAACCGATTGGAAAAAGTGGGGAACTGTGGGGAACACTGCAGAACAGAGGGGAACCAAAGGTAGCAGGGGGAACGCATTGGAAAAAAGTGGGGAACCATGGGGAACACTGCAGTGCAGAGGGGAACCAAAGGCAGCATGGGGACAGATTAGAAAAAATTTGGAGAACCGTGGGGAAAACTGCAGAACAGAGAGGAACCAAAGGGAGGAGGGGGAACAGCTCGGAAAAGTGGGTACCCGTGGGGAACAATGCAGAACAGGAGGAACCAAAGGGAGCCGGGGGAACAGATTGGAAAAAAGTGGGGAACCGTGTGGAAAAATGCAGAACAAAGGGGAACCAAAGGGAGCAGGGGGAACAGATTGGAAAAAGTGGGGATTCGTGGAGAGATCTGCAGAACAGAGGTGAACCAAAGGAAGCAGGGGGAACGGATTGGAAAAAGTGGGGAACTGTGTGGAAAAATGCAGAACAGAGGGGAACCAGAGGTAGCAGTAGAAACAGATTGGAAAAAGTGGGGAACCGTGGGCAACACTTCAGAACAGAGGGGCACCAAAGGGAGCAGAGGGAACGCATTGGAAAAAGTGGGGAACCGTGGGGAACATTGCACGACAGAGGGGAACCAAAGGAAGCAGGGGAAACGGATTGTAAAAAGTTGGGCCGATGGGGAACACTGTAGGACAGAGGGGAATCAAACGGAGCAAGGGGAACTGATTGGAAAAAGTGGGGAACTGTGGGGAACACTGCAGAACCGAGGGCAAACAAAAGAAGCAGGGGGAATGGATTGCAAAAAGTTGGTAACCGTGGAGGACAATGCAGGACAGAGGGGAAACAAACAGAGCAGGGGGAATGGATTGCAAAAAGTTGGTAAGCGTGGAGGACACTGCAGAACAGATGGGAACCAAAGGGAGCAAGGCAAACAGATTGTAAAAAATTGGGGAACCGTGGGGAACGCTGCAGAACAGTGTGAAAAGAAAGCGAGCCGGGGGAATGGTTTGGAAAATGTGGGGAACCGTCGGGAAAACTGCAGAACAGAGTGGAGCCAAAGGAGCAGGGGGAACAGATTGGAAAAATTGGGGAACCGTGGGGGACACTGCAGGGCAGAGGGGAACCAAAGGGAGCATGGGAACAGATTAGAAAAAATTTGGAGAACCGTGGGCAAAACTGCAGAACAGAGCGGAACCAAAGGGAGCAGGAGGAACAGATTGGAAAAAGTTGAGAACAGTGGGCAACACTGCAGAACAGAGGGGAATCAAAGGGTGCAGGGGGAACAGATTGGAAAAAGTGGGGAATCGTGGGGAGTTCTGCAGAACAGTGGGGACCCAAAGGGAGCAGGGGGAAAGGATTCGAAAAAGTGGGGAACAGTGTGGAAAAATGCAGAACAGAGGGGAACCAGAGGTAGCAGGGGAAACAGATTGGAAAAAGTTGGGAACCGTGGGGAACACTGCAGAACAGAGGGGCACCAAAGGGAGCAGTGGGAATGCATTGGAAAAAGTGGCAAACAGTGTGCAAAAATGCAGAACAGTGGGGAACCAAAGGGAGCAGGAGGAACAGATTGGAAAAAGTTGAGAACAGTGGGCAACACTGCAGAACAGAGGGGAATCAAAGGGTGCAGGGGGAACAGATTGGAAAAAGTGGGGAACCGTGAGGAACACTGCAGAACAGAGTTGAACCAAAGGTAGCAGAGGGTAGAGTTCAGAAAAGTGGGGAATCGTGGGGAGTTCTGCAGAACAGAGGTGAACCAAAGGAAGCAGGGGGATCGGATTGGAAAAAGTGGGGAACAGTGTGGAAAAATGCAGAACAGAGGGGAACCAGAGGTAGCAGGGGAAACAGATTGGAAAAAGTGGGGAACCGTGGGGAACACTGCAGAACAGAGGGGCACCAAAGGGAGCAGTGGGAACACATTGGAATAAGTGGGGAACCGTGGGGAACACTGCACGACAGAGGGGAACCAAGGGAAGCAGGGGGAACGGATTGTAAAAAGTTGCGCCGATGGGGAACACTGAAGGACACAGGGGAATCAAAGGGAGCAGGGGGAACTGATTGGAAAAAGTAGGGAACTGTGGGGAACACTGCAGAACAGAGGGCAAACAAACGAAACAGGGGGAATTGATTGCAAAGAGTTGGGAACCGTGCAGAACAGGGGAAACCAAAGGGAGCAGGGCAAACAGTTTGTAAAAAAGTGGGGAACCGTAGGGAATGCTGCAGAACAGTATGAAACCAAATAGAGCCGGGGGAATGGTTTGGAAAATGTGGGGAACCGTGGGGAAAACTGCAGAACAGAGTGGAGACAAAGGAGCAGGGGGAACAGTTTGGAAAAAGTGGGGAACAGTGGGGAACACTGCAGAACAGTGAGGAACCAAAGGAAGCAGGGGGAACAGATTGGAAAAAGTGGGGAACCGTGTGGAAAAATGCAGAACAGTGGGGAAACAAACAGAGCAGGGGGAATGGATTGCAAAAAGTTGGGAAGCGTGGAGGACACTGCAGAACAGAGGGGAACCAAAGGGAGCAGGGTGAACAGATTGTAAAATATTGTGGAACCGTGGGGAACGCTGCAGAACAGTATGAAACCAAAGCGAGCCGGGAGAATGGTTTGGAAAATGTGGGGAACCGTGGGGAAAACTGCAGAACAGAGTGGAGCCAAAGGAGCAGGGGGAACAGATTGGTAAAAATGGGGAACTGTGGGGAACACTGCAGAACAGAGCAGAACCAAAGGGAGCAGGGGGAACGAATTGGAAAAGGTGGAGAACTGTGGGGAACAATGCAGAACAGAGGGGAACCAAAGGGAGCAGAGGGAACAGATTGGAAAAAGTGGGGAACCGTGGGGAGCACTGCATGACAGAGGAGAACCAAAGGGATCAGGGGGAACAGATAGGAAAAAATTGGGGAACTGTGAAAACACTGCATGACAGAAGGGAAACAAAGGGAGCAGGAGGTACAGGTTGGAAAAAGTGGGGAACCGTGGAGGACACTGCAGGACAGAGGGGAACCAAAGGGAGCAGGGTGAACAGATTGTAAAATAGTGAGGAACCGTGGGGAACGCTGCAGAACAGTATGAAACAAAAGCGAGCCGGGGGAATGGTTTGGAAAATGTGGGGAACCGTGGGGAAAACTGCAGAACAGAGTGGAACCAAAGGAGCAGGGGGAACAGATTGGAAAAAATGGGGAACTGTGGGGAACACTGCAGAACAGAGCAGAACCAAAGGGAGCAGGGGGAACAGATTGGAAAAAGTGGGGAACCGATTGGAAAAAGTAGGGAACCGTGTGGAAAAATGCAGAAAGGTGGGGAAACAAACAGAGCAGGGGGAATGGATTGCAAAAAGTTGGGAAGCGTGGAGGACACTGCAGAACAGAAGGGAACCAAAGGGAGCAGGGCGAACAGATAGGAAAAAATTGGGGAACTGTGAAAACACTGCATGACAGAGGTGAACCAAAGGGAGCAGGGTGAACAGATTGTAAAAAAGTGGGGAACCGTGGGGAACACTGCAGAACAGTATGAAACCAAAGCGAGCAGGGGGAACAGTTTGGAAAATGTGGGGAACCGTGTGGATCACTGCAGAACAGAGGGGAACCAAAGGGAGCAGGGGAACGCATTGGAAAAAGTGGGGAACCGTGGGGAACACTGCAGAACAGTGTGGAACCAAAGGGAGCAAGGGGAACAGATTGGAAAAAGTGGGGAACCGTGTGGAAAAATGCAGAACAGTGGGGAAACAAACAGAGCAGGGGGAATGGATTGCAAAAAGTTGGGAAGCGTGGAGGACACTGCAGAACAGAGGGGAACCAAAGGGAGCAGGGCGAACAGATTGTAAAATAGTGGGGAACCGTGGGGAACGCTGCAGAACAGTATGAAACCAAAGCGAGCCGGGGGAATGGTTTGGAAAATGTGGGGAATCGTGGGGGACACTGCAGAACAGTGAGGAACCAAAGGGAGCAGGGTGAACAGATTGGAAAAAGTGGGGAACTGTGTTGAAAAATGCACAACAGTGGGGAACCAAAGGGAGCAGGGGGTACAGGATGGAAAAAAATGTGGAGAATCGTGGGGAACACTGCAGAATAGAGGGGAACCAAAGGGAGCAGGGGGAACGGATTGGAAAAAGTGGTGAAGCGTCGGGAACACTGCAGAACAGAGGCGAACCAAAGGGAACAGGGGGAACGGATTGGAAAAAGTGGGGAACCATGGGGGACACTGCAGGGCAGAGGGGATCCATAGGGAGCAGGGGGTACAGGTTGGAAAAATGTGGAGAACCGTGAGGAAAACTGAAGAACAGTGAGGAACCAAAGGGAGCAGGGGGAACAGTTTTGAAAAAGTGGGGAACCGTGTGCAAAAATGCAAAACAGTGGGGAACCAAAGGGAGCAGGAGGAACAGATTGGAAAAAGTTGAGAACAGTGGGCAACACTGCAGAACAGAGGGGAATCAAAGGGTGCAGGGGGAACAGTTTGGAAAAAGTGGGGAACAGTGAGGAACAATGCAGAACAGAGGGGAACCAAAGGGAGCAGGGGGATCGGATTGGAAAAAGTGGGGAACAGTGTGGAAAAATGCAGAACAGAGGGGAACCAGAGGTAGCAGGGGAAACAGATTGGAAAAAGTGGGGAACCGTGGGGAACACTGCAGAACAGAGGGGCACCAAAGGGAGCAGTGGGAATGCATTGGAAAAAGTGTGGAACCGTGTGCAAAAATGCAGAACAGTGGGGAACCAAAGGGAGCAGGAGGAACAGATTGGAAAAAGTTGAGAACAGTGGGCAACACTGCAGAACAGAGGGGAATCAAAGGGTGCAGGGTGAACCGACTGGAAAAAGTGGGGAACTGTGGGGAACACTGCAGAACAGAGGGGAACCAAAGGTAGCAGGGGGAACGGATTGGAAAAGGTGGGGAACCATGGGGGACACTGCAGGGCAGAGGGGAACCAAAGGGAGCATGGGAACAGATTAGAAAAAATTTGGAGAACCATGGGGAAAACTGCAGAACAGAGCGGAAACAAAGGGAGCAGGGGGAACAGATCGGAAAAGTGCAGACCCGTGGGGAACAATGCAAAACAGAGAGGAACCAAAGGGAGAAGGGGGAACAGATTGGAAAAAGTGGGGAATCGTGGGGAGTTCTGCAGAACAGTGGGGACCCAAAGAGAGCAGGGGGAAAGGATTCGAAAAAGTGGATCGTGGGGAACTCTGCAGAAAAGAGGTGGACCAAAGGAAGCAGGGGGAACGGATTGGAAAAAATGGGGAACCGTGTGGAAAAATGTAGAACAGAGGCGAACCAGAGGGAGAAGGGGGAACAGATTAGAAAAAATTTGGAGAACCGTGGGGAACACTGCAGAACAGTGAGGAACCAAAGGGAGCAGGGGGAACGGATTGGAAAAGGTAGAGAACTCTGGGGAACACTGCAGAACAGAGGGGAAGCAAAGGGAGCAGGGGGAACGGATTGCAAAAAGTGGGGCCCATGGGGAACACTGGAGGACAGAGCGGAATCAAAGGGAGCAGGGGGAACTGATTAGAAAAAGTGGGGAATCGTGCAGAACACTGCGGGACAGAGGGGAACCAAAGGGAACTGGGGGAACGGATTGGAAAAAGTGGGGAACCATGGGGAATACTGCAGGGCAGAGGGGAACCATAGGGAGCAGGGGCTACAGGTTGGAAAAAAGGTGGAGAACCGTGAGGAACACTGCAGAACAGTGAGGAACCAAAGGGAGCAGGGGGAACAGATTGGAAAAAGTGGGGAATCGTGTGGAAAAATGCAGAACAGTGGGGAAACAAACAGAGCAGGGGGAATGGATTGCAAAAAGTTGGGAAGCGTGGAGGACACTGCAGAACTGAGGGGAACCAAAGGGAGCAGGGCGAACAGATTGTAAAATAGTGGGGAACCGTGGGGAACGCTGCAGGACAGTATGAAACCAAAGCGAGCCGGGGGAATGGTTTGTTAAATGTGGGGAACCGTGGGGAACACTGCAGAAAAGAGCAGAACGAAAGGGAGCAGGGGGAAAAGATTGGAAAAAGTGGGGAACCGATTGGAAAAAGTAGGGAACCGTGTGGAAAAATGCAGAAAGGTGGGGAACCAAAGGGAGTAGGGGGAACGGATTGGAAAAAGTGGGGAAGCGTCAGGAACACTGCAGAACAGAGGGGAACCAAAGGGAGCAGAGGGAACGGATTGGAAAAAGTGGGGAACCGTGGGGAACACTGCACGACAGAGTAGAACCAAAGGGATCAGGGGGAACAGATAGGAAAAAATTGGGGAACTTTGAAAACACTGCATGACAGAGGGGAACCAAAGGGAGCAGGAGGTACAGGTTGGAAAAAGTGGGGAACCGTGGAGGACACTGCAGGACAGAGGGGAACCAAAGGGAGCAGGGGGTACAGGATGGAAAAAAATGAGGAGAATCGTGGGGAACACTGCAGAATAAAGGGGAACCAAAGGGAGCAGGGGGAACGGATTGGAAAAAGTGGGGAAGCGTCGGGAACACTGCAGAACAGAGGCGAACCAAAGGGAACAGGGGGAACGGATTGGAAAAAGTGGGGAACCATGGGGGACACTGCAAGGCAGAGGGGAACCATAGGGAGCAGGGGGTACAGGTTGGAAAAATGTGGAGAACTGTGAGGAAAACTGCAGAACAGTGAGGAACCAAAGGGAGCAGGGGGAACAGTTTTGAAAAAGTGGGGAACCGTGTGCAAAAATGCAGAACAGTGGGGAACCAAAGGGAGCAGAAGGAACAGATTGGAAAAAGTTGAGAACAGTGGGCAACACTGCAGAACAGAGGGGAATCAAAGGGTGCAGGGGGAACAGATTGGAAAAAGTGGGGAACCGTGAGGAACACTGCAGAACAGAGGTGAACCAAAGGGAGCAGGGGGTACAGTTCGGAAATGTGGGGAACCGTGGGGAACAATGCAGAACATAAGGGAACCAAAGGGAACAGGGGTAACAGATTGGAAAAAGTTGGGAATCGTGGGGAGTTCTGCAGAACAGAGGTGAACCAAAGGAAGCAGGGGGATCGGATTGGAAAAAGTGGGGAACAGTGTGGAAAAATGCAGAACAGAGGGGAACCAGAGGTAGCAGGGGAAACAGATTGGAAAAAGTGGGGAACCGTGGGGAACACTGCAGAACAGAGGGCAAACAAACGGAACTGGGGGATTCGATTGCAAAAAGTTGGGAACCGCGGAGGACAATGCAGAACAGGGGAAACCAAAGGGAGCAGGGCAAACAGTGTGTAAAAAAGTGGTGAACTGTGGGGAATGCTGCAGAACTATATGAAAACAAAGCGAGCCGGGGGAATGGTTTGGAAAATGTGGGGAAACGTGTGGAAAACTGCAGAACAGAGCGGAACCAAAGGGAGCAGGGGGAACAGATCGGAAAAGTGCCGTTCCGTGGGGAACAATGCAGAACAGAGAGGAACCAAAGGGAGAAGGGGGAACAGATTGGAAAAAGTGGGGAATCGTGGGGAGTTCTGCAGAACAGTGGGGACCCAAAGAGAGCAGGGGGAAAGGATTCGAAAAAGTGGACCGTGGGGAACTCTGCAGAAAACAGGTGGACCAAAGGAAGCAGGGGGAACGGATTGGAAAAAATGTGGAACCGTGTGGAAAAATGTAGAACAGAGGCGAACCAGAGGGAGAAGGGGGAACAGATTAGAAAAAATTTGGAGAACCGTGGGGAACACTGCAGGACAGTGAGGAACCAAAGGGAGCAGGGGGAACGGATTGGAAAAGGTAGAGAACTCTGGGGAACACTGCAGAACAGAGAGGAAGCAAAGGGAGCAGGGGGAACGAATTGCAAAAAGTGGGGCCCATGGGGAACACTGGAGGACAGAGCGGAATTAAAGGGAGCAGGGGGAACTGATTAGAAAAAGTGGGGAATCGTGCAGAACACTGTGGGACAGAGGGGAACCAAAGGGAACAGGGGGAACGGATTGGAAAAAGTGGGGAACCATGGGGAATACTGCAGGGCAGAGGAGAACCATAGGGAGCAGGGACTACAGGTTAGAAAATATGTGGAGAATCGTGGGGAACACTGCAGAATAGAGGGGAACCAAAGGGAGCAGGGTGAACGGATTGGAAAAAGTGGGGAAGCGTCGGGAACACTACAGAACAGAGGGGAACCAAAGGGAGCAGGGGGAACAGATTGGAAAAAGTGGGGAACCGTTTGGAAAAAGTAGGGAACCGTGTGGAACACTGCAGAACAGAGGGGAACCAAAGGGAGCAGGGGAAACGGATAGAAAAAGTGAGGCCCATGGCGAACACTGCATGCCACAGGGGAATCAAAGGGAGCAGGGGGAACCGATTGGAAAAAGTGGGGAACTGTGGGGAACACTGCAGAACAGAGGGGAACCAAAGGTAGCAGGGGGAACGCATTGGAAAAAAGTGGGGAACCATGGGGAACACTGCAGTGCAGAGGGGAACCAAAGGCAGCATGGGGACAGATTAGAAAAAATTTGGAGAACCGTGGGGAAAACTGCAGAACAGAGAGGAACCAAAGGGAGGAGGGGGAACAGCTCGGAAAAGTGGGTACCCGTGGGGAACAATGCAGAACAGGAGGAACCAAAGGGAGCCGGGGGAACAGATTGGAAAAAAGTGGGGAACCGTGTGGAAAAATGCAGAACAAAGGGGAACCAAAGGGAGCAGGGGGAACAGATTGGAAAAAGTGGGGATTCGTGGAGAGATCTGCAGAACAGAGGTGAACCAAAGGAAGCAGGGGGAACGGATTGGAAAAAGTGGGGAACTGTGTGGAAAAATGCAGAACAGAGGGGAACCAGAGGTAGCAGTAGAAACAGATTGGAAAAAGTGGGGAACCGTGGGCAACACTTCAGAACAGAGGGGCACCAAAGGGAGCAGAGGGAACGCATTGGAAAAAGTGGGGAACCGTGGGGAACATTGCACGACAGAGGGGAACCAAAGGAAGCAGGGGAAACGGATTGTAAAAAGTTGGGCCGATGGGGAACACTGTAGGACAGAGGGGAATCAAACGGAGCAAGGGGAACTGATTGGAAAAAGTGGGGAACTGTGGGGAACACTGCAGAACCGAGGGCAAACAAAAGAAGCAGGGGGAATGGATTGCAAAAAGTTGGTAACCGTGGAGGACAATGCAGGACAGAGGGGAAACAAACAGAGCAGGGGGAATGGATTGCAAAAAGTTGGTAAGCGTGGAGGACACTGCAGAACAGATGGGAACCAAAGGGAGCAAGGCAAACAGATTGTAAAAAATTGGGGAACCGTGGGGAACGCTGCAGAACAGTGTGAAAAGAAAGCGAGCAGGGGGAATGGTTTGGAAAATGTGGGGAACCGTCGGGAAAACTGCAGAACAGAGTGGAGCCAAAGGAGCAGGGGGAACAGATTGGAAAAATTGGGGAACCGTGGGGGACACTGCAGGGCAGAGGGGAACCAAAGGGAGCATGGGAACAGATTAGAAAAAATTTGGAGAACCGTGGGCAAAACTGCAGAACAGAGCGGAACCAAAGGGAGCAGGAGGAACAGATTGGAAAAAGTTGAGAACAGTGGGCAACACTGCAGAACAGAGGGGAATCAAAGGGTGCAGGGGGAACAGATTGGAAAAAGTGGGGAATCGTGGGGAGTTCTGCAGAACAGTGGGGACCCAAAGGGAGCAGGGGGAAAGGATTCGAAAAAGTGGGGAACAGTGTGGAAAAATGCAGAACAGAGGGGAACCAGAGGTAGCAGGGGAAACAGATTGGAAAAAGTGGGGAACCGTGGGGAACACTGCAGAACAGAGGGGCACCAAAGGGAGCAGTGGGAATGCATTGGAAAAAGTGGCAAACAGTGTGCAAAAATGCAGAACAGTGGGGAACCAAAGGGAGCAGGAGGAACAGATTGGAAAAAGTTGAGAACAGTGGGCAACACTGCAGAACAGAGGGGAATCAAAGGGTGCAGGGGGAACAGATTGGAAAAAGTGGGGAACCGTGAGGAACACTGCAGAACAGAGTTGAACCAAAGGTAGCAGAGGGTAGAGTTCAGAAAAGTGGGGAATCGTGGGGAGTTCTGCAGAACAGAGGTGAACCAAAGGAAGCAGGGGGATCGGATTGGAAAAAGTGGGGAACAGTGTGGAAAAATGCAGAACAGAGGGGAACCAGAGGTAGCAGGGGAAACAGATTGGAAAAAGTGGGGAACCGTGGGGAACACTGCAGAACAGAGGGGCACCAAAGGGAGCAGTGGGAACACATTGGAATAAGTGGGGAACCGTGGGGAACACTGCACGACAGAGGGGAACCAAGGGAAGCAGGGGGAACGGATTGTAAAAAGTTGCGCCGATGGGGAACACTGAAGGACACAGGGGAATCAAAGGGAGCAGGGGGAACTGATTGGAAAAAGTGGGGAACTGTGGGGAACACTGCAGAACAGAGGGCAAACAAACGAAACAGGGGGAATTGATTGCAAAGAGTTGGGAACCGTGCAGAACAGGGGAAACCAAAGGGAGCAGGGCAAACAGTTTGTAAAAAAGTGGGGAACCGTAGGGAATGCTGCAGAACAGTATGAAACCAAATAGAGCCGGGGGAATGGTTTGGAAAATGTGGGGAACCGTGGGGAAAACTGCAGAACAGAGTGGAGACAAAGGAGCAGGGGGAACAGTTTGGAAAAAGTGGGGAACAGTGGGGAACACTGCAGAACAGTGAGGAACCAAAGGAAGCAGGGGGAACAGATTGGAAAAAGTGGGGAACCGTGTGGAAAAATGCAGAACAGTGGGGAAACAAACAGAGCAGGGGGAATGGATTGCAAAAAGTTGGGAAGCGTGGAGGACACTGCAGAACAGAGGGGAACCAAAGGGAGCAGGGTGAACAGATTGTAAAATAGTGTGGAACCGTGGGGAACGCTGCAGAACAGTATGAAACCAAAGCGAGCCGGGAGAATGGTTTGGAAAATGTGGGGAACCGTGGGGAAAACTGCAGAACAGAGTGGAGCCAAAGGAGCAGGGGGAACAGATTGGTAAAAATGGGGAACTGTGGGGAACACTGCAGAACAGAGCAGAACCAAAGGGAGCAGGGGGAACGAATTGGAAAAGGTAGAGAACTGTGGGGAACAATGCAGAACAGAGGGGAACCAAAGGGAGCAGAGGGAACAGATTGGAAAAAGTGGGGAACCGTGGGGAGCACTGCATGACAGAGGAGAACCAAAGGGATCAGGGGGAACAGATAGGAAAAAATTGGGGAACTGTGAAAACACTGCATGACAGAAGGGAAACAAAGGGAGCAGGAGGTACAGGTTGGAAAAAGTGGGGAACCGTGGAGGACACTGCAGGACAGAGGGGAACCAAAGGGAGCAGGGTGAACAGATTGTAAAATAGTGAGGAACCGTGGGGAACGCTGCAGAACAGTATGAAACAAAAGCGAGCCGGGGGAATGGTTTGGAAAATGTGGGGAACCGTGGGGAAAACTGCAGAACAGAGTGGAACCAAAGGAGCAGGGGGAACAGATTGGAAAAAATGGGGAACTGTGGGGAACACTGCAGAACAGAGCAGAACCAAAGGGAGCAGGGGGAACAGATTGGAAAAAGTGGGGAACCGATTGGAAAAAGTAGGGAACCGTGTGGAAAAATGCAGAAAGGTGGGGAAACAAACAGAGCAGGGGGAATGGATTGCAAAAAGTTGGGAAGCGTGGAGGACACTGCAGAACAGAAGGGAACCAAAGGGAGCAGGGCGAACAGATAGGAAAAAATTGGGGAACTGTGAAAACACTGCATGACAGAGGTGAACCAAAGGGAGCAGGGTGAACAGATTGTAAAAAAGTGGGGAACCGTGGGGAACACTGCAGAACAGTATGAAACCAAAGCGAGCAGGGGGAACAGTTTGGAAAATGTGGGGAACCGTGTGGATCACTGCAGAACAGAGGGGAACCAAATGGAGCAGGGGAACGCATTGGAAAAAGTGGGGAACCGTGGGGAACACTGCAGAACAGTGTGGAACCAAAGGGAGCAAGGGGAACAGATTGGAAAAAGTGGGGAACCGTGTGGAAAAATGCAGAACAGTGGGGAAACAAACAGAGCAGGGGGAATGGATTGCAAAAAGTTGGGAAGCGTGGAGGACACTGCAGAACAGAGGGGAACCAAAGGGAGCAGGGCGAACAGATTGTAAAATAGTGGGGAACCGTGGGGAACGCTGCAGAACAGTATGAAACCAAAGCGAGCCGGGGGAATGGTTTGGAAAATGTGGGGAATCGTGGGGGACACTGCAGAACAGTGAGGAACCAAAGGGAGCAGGGTGAACAGATTGGAAAAAGTGGGGAACTGTGTTGAAAAATGCACAACAGTGGGGAACCAAAGGGAGCAGGGGGTACAGGATGGAAAAAAATGTGGAGAATCGTGGGGAACACTGCAGAATAGAGGGGAACCAAAGGGAGCAGGGGGAACGGATTGGAAAAAGTGGTGAAGCGTCGGGAACACTGCAGAACAGAGGCGAACCAAAGGGAACAGGGGGAACGGATTGGAAAAAGTGGGGAACCATGGGGGACACTGCAGGGCAGAGGGGATCCATAGGGAGCAGGGGGTACAGGTTGGAAAAATGTGGAGAACCGTGAGGAAAACTGAAGAACAGTGAGGAACCAAAGGGAGCAGGGGGAACAGTTTTGAAAAAGTGGGGAACCGTGTGCAAAAATGCAAAACAGTGGGGAACCAAAGGGAGCAGGAGGAACAGATTGGAAAAAGTTGAGAACAGTGGGCAACACTGCAGAACAGAGGGGAATCAAAGGGTGCAGGGGGAACAGTTTGGAAAAAGTGGGGAACAGTGAGGAACAATGCAGAACAGAGGGGAACCAAAGGGAGCAGGGGGATCGGATTGGAAAAAGTGGGGAACAGTGTGGAAAAATGCAGAACAGAGGGGAACCAGAGGTAGCAGGGGAAACAGATTGGAAAAAGTGGGGAACCGTGGGGAACACTGCAGAACAGAGGGGCACCAAAGGGAGCAGTGGGAATGCATTGGAAAAAGTGTGGAACCGTGTGCAAAAATGCAGAACAGTGGGGAACCAAAGGGAGCAGGAGCAACAGATTGGAAAAAGTTGAGAACAGTGGGCAACACTGCAGAACAGAGGGGAATCAAAGGGTGCAGGGTGAACCGACTGGAAAAAGTGGGGAACTGTGGGGAACACTGCAGAACAGAGGGGAACCAAAGGTAGCAGGGGGAACGGATTGGAAAAGGTGGGGAACCATGGGGGACACTGCAGGGCAGAGGGGAACCAAAGGGAGCATGGGAACAGATTAGAAAAAATTTGGAGAACCATGGGGAAAACTGCAGAACAGAGCGGAAACAAAGGGAGCAGGGGGAACAGATCGGAAAAGTGCAGACCCGTGGGGAACAATGCAAAACAGAGAGGAACCAAAGGGAGAAGGGGGAACAGATTGGAAAAAGTGGGGAATCGTGGGGAGTTCTGCAGAACAGTGGGGACCCAAAGAGAGCAGGGGGAAAGGATTCGAAAAAGTGGATCGTGGGGAACTCTGCAGAAAAGAGGTGGACCAAAGGAAGCAGGGGGAACGGATTGGAAAAAATGGGGAACCGTGTGGAAAAATGTAGAACAGAGGCGAACCAGAGGGAGAAGGGGGAACAGATTAGAAAAAATTTGGAGAACCGTGGGGAACACTGCAGAACAGTGAGGAACCAAAGGGAGCAGGGGGAACGGATTGGAAAAGGTAGAGAACTCTGGGGAACACTGCAGAACAGAGGGGCACCAAAGGGAGCAGTGGGAACACATTGGAATAAGTGGGGAACCGTGGGGAACACTGCATGACAGAGGGGAACCAAAGGGAGCAGGGGGATCGGATTGGAAAAAGTGGGGAACAGTGTGGAAAAATGCAGAACAGAGGGGAACCAGAGGTAGCAGGGGAAACAGATTGGAAAAAGTGGGGAACCGTGGGGAACACTGCAGAACAGAGGGGCACCAAAGGGAGCAGTGGGAATGCATTGGAAAAAGTGTGGAACCGTGTGCAAAAATGCAGAACAGTGGGGAACCAAAGGGAGCAGGAGGAACAGATTGGAAAAAGTTGAGAACAGTGGGCAACACTGCAGAACAGAGGGGAATCAAAGGGTGCAGGGTGAACCGACTGGAAAAAGTGGGGAACTGTGGGGAACACTGCAGAACAGAGGGGAACCAAAGGTAGCAGGGGGAATGGATTGGAAAAGGTGGGGAACCATGGGGGACACTGCAGGGCAGAGGGGAACCAAAGGGAGCATGGGAACAGATTAGAAAAAATTTGGAGAACCATGGGGAAAACTGCAGAACAGAGCGGAAACAAAGGGAGCAGGGGGAACAGATCGGAAAAGTGCAGACCCGTGGGGAACAATGCAAAACAGAGAGGAACCAAAGGGAGAAGGGGGAACAGATTGGAAAAAGTGGGGAATCGTGGGGAGTTCTGCAGAACAGTGGGGACCCAAAGAGAGCAGGGGGAAAGGATTCGAAAAAGTGGATCGTGGGGAACTCTGCAGAAAAGAGGTGGACCAAAGGAAGCAGGGGGAACGGATTGGAAAAAATGGGGAACCGTGTGGAAAAATGTAGAACAGAGGCGAACCAGAGGGAGAAGGGGGAACAGATTAGAAAAAATTTGGAGAACCGTGGGGAACACTGCAGAACAGTGAGGAACCAAAGGGAGCAGGGGGAACGGATTGGAAAAGGTAGAGAACTCTGGGGAACACTGCAGAACAGAGGGGCACCAAAGGGAGCAGTGGGAACACATTGGAATAAGTGGGGAACCGTGGGGAACACTGCACGACAGAGGGGAACCAAAGGAAGCAGGGGGAACGGATTGTAAAAAGTTGCGCCGATGGGGAACACTGAAGGACACAGGGGAATCAAAGGGAGCAGGGGGAACTGATTGGAAAAAGTGGGGAACTGTGGGGAACACTGCAGAACAGAGGGCAAACAAACGAAACAGGGGGAATTGATTGCAAAGAGTTGGGAACCGTGCAGAACAGGGGAAACCAAAGGGAGCAGGGCAAACAGTTTGTAAAAAAGTGGGGAACCGTAGGGAATGCTGCAGAACAGTATGAAACCAAATAGAGCCGGGGGAATGGTTTGGAAAATGTGGGGAACCGTGGGGAAAACTGCAGAACAGAGTGGAGACAAAGGAGCAGGGGGAACAGTTTGGAAAAAGTGGGGAACAGTGGGGAACACTGCAGAACAGTGAGGAACCAAAGGAAGCAGGGGGAACAGATTGGAAAAAGTGGGGAACCGTGTGGAAAAATGCAGAACAGTGGGGAAACAAACAGAGCAGGGGGAATGGATTGCAAAAAGTTGGGAAGCGTGGAGGACACTGCAGAACAGAGGGGAACCAAAGGGAGCAGGGTGAACAGATTGTAAAATAGTGTGGAACCGTGGGGAACGCTGCAGAACAGTATGAAACCAAAGCGAGCCGGGAGAATGGTTTGGAAAATGTGGGGAACCGTGGGGAAAACTGCAGAACAGAGTGGAGCCAAAGGAGCAGGGGGAACAGATTGGTAAAAATGGGGAACTGTGGGGAACACTGCAGAACAGAGCAGAACCAAAGGGAGCAGGGGGAACGAATTGGAAAAGGTGGAGAACTGTGGGGAACAATGCAGAACAGAGGGGAACCAAAGGGAGCAGAGGGAACAGATTGGAAAAAGTGGGGAACCGTGGGGAGCACTGCATGACAGAGGAGAACCAAAGGGATCAGGGGGAACAGATAGGAAAAAATTGGGGAACTGTGAAAACACTGCATGACAGAAGGGAAACAAAGGGAGCAGGAGGTACAGGTTGGAAAAAGTGGGGAACCGTGGAGGACACTGCAGGACAGAGGGGAACCAAAGGGAGCAGGGTGAACAGATTGTAAAATAGTGAGGAACCGTGGGGAACGCTGCAGAACAGTATGAAACAAAAGCGAGCCGGGGGAATGGTTTGGAAAATGTGGGGAACCGTGGGGAAAACTGCAGAACAGAGTGGAACCAAAGGAGCAGGGGGAACAGATTGGAAAAAATGGGGAACTGTGGGGAACACTGCAGAACAGAGCAGAACCAAAGGGAGCAGGGGGAACAGATTGGAAAAAGTGGGGAACCGATTGGAAAAAGTATGGAACCGTGTGGAAAAATGCAGAAAGGTGGGGAAACAAACAGAGCAGGGGGAATGGATTGCAAAAAGTTGGGAAGCGTGGAGGACACTGCAGAACAGAAGGGAACCAAAGGGAGCAGGGCGAACAGATAGGAAAAAATTGGGGAACTGTGAAAACACTGCATGACAGAGGTGAACCAAAGGGAGCAGGGTGAACAGATTGTAAAAAAGTGGGGAACCGTGGGGAACACTGCAGAACAGTATGAAACCAAAGCGAGCAGGGGGAACAGTTTGGAAAATGTGGGGAACCGTGTGGATCACTGCAGAACAGAGGGGAACCAAAGGGAGCAGGGGAACGCATTGGAAAAAGTGGGGAACCGTGGGGAACACTGCAGAACAGTGTGGAACCAAAGGGAGCAAGGGGAACAGATTGGAAAAAGTGGGGAACCGTGTGGAAAAATGCAGAACAGTGGGGAAACAAACAGAGCAGGGTGAACAGATTGTAAAATAGTTTGGAACCGTGGGGAACGCTGCAGAACAGTATGAAACCAAAGCGAGCCGGGAGAATGGTTTGGAAAATGTGGGGAACCGTGGGGAAAACTGCAGAACAGAGTGGAGCCAAAGGAGCAGGGGGAACAGATTGGTAAAAATGGGGAACTGTGGGGAACACTGCAGAACAGAGGGGCACCAAAGGGAGCAGTGGGAATGCATTGGAAAAAGTGTGGAACCGTGTGCAAAAATGCAGAACAGTGGGGAACCAAAGGGAGCAGGAGCAACAGATTGGAAAAAGTTGAGAACAGTGGGCAACACTGCAGAACAGAGGGGAATCAAAGGGTGCAGGGTGAACCGACTGGAAAAAGTGGGGAACTGTGGGGAACACTGCAGAACAGAGGGGAACCAAAGGTAGCAGGGGGAACGGATTGGAAAAGGTGGGGAACCATGGGGGACACTGCAGGGCAGAGGGGAACCAAAGGGAGCATGGGAACAGATTAGAAAAAATTTGGAGAACCATGGGGAAAACTGCAGAACAGAGCGGAAACAAAGGGAGCAGGGGGAACAGATCGGAAAAGTGCAGACCCGTGGGGAACAATGCAAAACAGAGAGGAACCAAAGGGAGAAGGGGGAACAGATTGGAAAAAGTGGGGAATCGTGGGGAGTTCTGCAGAACAGTGGGGACCCAAAGAGAGCAGGGGGAAAGGATTCGAAAAAGTGGATCGTGGGGAACTCTGCAGAAAAGAGGTGGACCAAAGGAAGCAGGGGGAACGGATTGGAAAAAATGGGGAACCGTGTGGAAAAATGTAGAACAGAGGCGAACCAGAGGGAGAAGGGGGAACAGATTAGAAAAAATTTGGAGAACCGTGGGGAACACTGCAGAACAGTGAGGAACCAAAGGGAGCAGGGGGAACGGATTGGAAAAGGTAGAGAACTCTGGGGAACACTGCAGAACAGAGGGGCACCAAAGGGAGCAGTGGGAACACATTGGAATAAGTGGGGAACCGTGGGGAACACTGCATGACAGAGGGGAACCAAAGGGAGCAGGGGGATCGGATTGGAAAAAGTGGGGAACAGTGTGGAAAAATGCAGAACAGAGGGGAACCAGAGGTAGCAGGGGAAACAGATTGGAAAAAGTGGGGAACCGTGGGGAACACTGCAGAACAGAGGGGCACCAAAGGGAGCAGTGGGAATGCATTGGAAAAAGTGTGGAACCGTGTGCAAAAATGCAGAACAGTGGGGAACCAAAGGGAGCAGGAGGAACAGATTGGAAAAAGTTGAGAACAGTGGGCAACACTGCAGAACAGAGGGGAATCAAAGGGTGCAGGGTGAACCGACTGGAAAAAGTGGGGAACTGTGGGGAACACTGCAGAACAGAGGGGAACCAAAGGTAGCAGGGGGAATGGATTGGAAAAGGTGGGGAACCATGGGGGACACTGCAGGGCAGAGGGGAACCAAAGGGAGCATGGGAACAGATTAGAAAAAATTTGGAGAACCATGGGGAAAACTGCAGAACAGAGCGGAAACAAAGGGAGCAGGGGGAACAGATCGGAAAAGTGCAGACCCGTGGGGAACAATGCAAAACAGAGAGGAACCAAAGGGAGAAGGGGGAACAGATTGGAAAAAGTGGGGAATCGTGGGGAGTTCTGCAGAACAGTGGGGACCCAAAGAGAGCAGGGGGAAAGGATTCGAAAAAGTGGATCGTGGGGAACTCTGCAGAAAAGAGGTGGACCAAAGGAAGCAGGGGGAACGGATTGGAAAAAATGGGGAACCGTGTGGAAAAATGTAGAACAGAGGCGAACCAGAGGGAGAAGGGGGAACAGATTAGAAAAAATTTGGAGAACCGTGGGGAACACTGCAGAACAGTGAGGAACCAAAGGGAGCAGGGGGAACGGATTGGAAAAGGTAGAGAACTCTGGGGAACACTGCAGAACAGAGGGGCACCAAAGGGAGCAGTGGGAACACATTGGAATAAGTGGGGAACCGTGGGGAACACTGCACGACAGAGGGGAACCAAAGGAAGCAGGGGGAACGGATTGTAAAAAGTTGCGCCGATGGGGAACACTGAAGGACACAGGGGAATCAAAGGGAGCAGGGGGAACTGATTGGAAAAAGTGGGGAACTGTGGGGAACACTGCAGAACAGAGGGCAAACAAACGAAACAGGGGGAATTGATTGCAAAGAGTTGGGAACCGTGCAGAACAGGGGAAACCAAAGGGAGCAGGGCAAACAGTTTGTAAAAAAGTGGGGAACCGTAGGGAATGCTGCAGAACAGTATGAAACCAAATAGAGCCGGGGGAATGGTTTGGAAAATGTGGGGAACCGTGGGGAAAACTGCAGAACAGAGTGGAGACAAAGGAGCAGGGGGAACAGTTTGGAAAAAGTGGGGAACAGTGGGGAACACTGCAGAACAGTGAGGAACCAAAGGAAGCAGGGGGAACAGATTGGAAAAAGTGGGGAACCGTGTGGAAAAATGCAGAACAGTGGGGAAACAAACAGAGCAGGGGGAATGGATTGCAAAAAGTTGGGAAGCGTGGAGGACACTGCAGAACAGAGGGGAACCAAAGGGAGCAGGGTGAACAGATTGTAAAATAGTGTGGAACCGTGGGGAACGCTGCAGAACAGTATGAAACCAAAGCGAGCCGGGAGAATGGTTTGGAAAATGTGGGGAACCGTGGGGAAAACTGCAGAACAGAGTGGAGCCAAAGGAGCAGGGGGAACAGATTGGTAAAAATGGGGAACTGTGGGGAACACTGCAGAACAGAGCAGAACCAAAGGGAGCAGGGGGAACGAATTGGAAAAGGTGGAGAACTGTGGGGAACAATGCAGAACAGAGGGGAACCAAAGGGAGCAGAGGGAACAGATTGGAAAAAGTGGGGAACCGTGGGGAGCACTGCATGACAGAGGAGAACCAAAGGGATCAGGGGGAACAGATAGGAAAAAATTGGGGAACTGTGAAAACACTGCATGACAGAAGGGAAACAAAGGGAGCAGGAGGTACAGGTTGGAAAAAGTGGGGAACCGTGGAGGACACTGCAGGACAGAGGGGAACCAAAGGGAGCAGGGTGAACAGATTGTAAAATAGTGAGGAACCGTGGGGAACGCTGCAGAACAGTATGAAACAAAAGCGAGCCGGGGGAATGGTTTGGAAAATGTGGGGAACCGTGGGGAAAACTGCAGAACAGAGTGGAACCAAAGGAGCAGGGGGAACAGATTGGAAAAAATGGGGAACTGTGGGGAACACTGCAGAACAGAGCAGAACCAAAGGGAGCAGGGGGAACAGATTGGAAAAAGTGGGGAACCGATTGGAAAAAGTATGGAACCGTGTGGAAAAATGCAGAAAGGTGGGGAAACAAACAGAGCAGGGGGAATGGATTGCAAAAAGTTGGGAAGCGTGGAGGACACTGCAGAACAGAAGGGAACCAAAGGGAGCAGGGCGAACAGATAGGAAAAAATTGGGGAACTGTGAAAACACTGCATGACAGAGGTGAACCAAAGGGAGCAGGGTGAACAGATTGTAAAAAAGTGGGGAACCGTGGGGAACACTGCAGAACAGTATGAAACCAAAGCGAGCAGGGGGAACAGTTTGGAAAATGTGGGGAACCGTGTGGATCACTGCAGAACAGAGGGGAACCAAAGGGAGCAGGGGAACGCATTGGAAAAAGTGGGGAACCGTGGGGAACACTGCAGAACAGTGTGGAACCAAAGGGAGCAAGGGGAACAGATTGGAAAAAGTGGGGAACCGTGTGGAAAAATGCAGAACAGTGGGGAAACAAACAGAGCAGGGTGAACAGATTGTAAAATAGTGTGGAACCGTGGGGAACGCTGCAGAACAGTATGAAACCAAAGCGAGCCGGGAGAATGGTTTGGAAAATGTGGGGAACCGTGGGGAAAACTGCAGAACAGAGTGGAGCCAAAGGAGCAGGGGGAACAGATTGGTAAAAATGGGGAACTGTGGGGAACACTGCAGAACAGAGGGGCACCAAAGGGAGCAGTGGGAATGCATTGGAAAAAGTGTGGAACCGTGTGCAAAAATGCAGAACAGTGGGGAACCAAAGGGAGCAGGAGCAACAGATTGGAAAAAGTTGAGAACAGTGGGCAACACTGCAGAACAGAGGGGAATCAAAGGGTGCAGGGTGAACCCACTGGAAAAAGTGGGGAACTGTGGGGAACACTGCAGAACAGAGGGGAACCAAAGGTAGCAGGGGGAACGGATTGGAAAAGGTGGGGAACCATGGGGGACACTGCAGGGCAGAGGGGAACCAAAGGGAGCATGGGAACAGATTAGAAAAAATTTGGAGAACCATGGGGAAAACTGCAGAACAGAGCGGAAACAAAGGGAGCAGGGGGAACAGATCGGAAAAGTGCAGACCCGTGGGGAACAATGCAAAACAGAGAGGAACCAAAGGGAGAAGGGGGAACAGATTGGAAAAAGTGGGGAATCGTGGGGAGTTCTGCAGAACAGTGGGGACCCAAAGAGAGCAGGGGGAAAGGATTCGAAAAAGTGGATCGTGGGGAACTCTGCAGAAAAGAGGTGGACCAAACGAAGCAGGGGGAACGGATTGGAAAAAATGGGGAACCGTGTGGAAAAATGTAGAACAGAGGCGAACCAGAGGGAGAAGGGGGAACAGATTAGAAAAAATTTGGAGAACCGTGGGGAACACTGCAGAACAGTGAGGAACCAAAGGGAGCAGGGGGAACGGATTGGAAAAGGTAGAGAACTCTGGGGAACACTGCAGAACAGAGGGGCACCAAAGGGAGCAGTGGGAACACATTGGAATAAGTGGGGAACCGTGGGGAACACTGCATGACAGAGGGGAACCAAAGGGAGCAGGGGGATCGGATTGGAAAAAGTGGGGAACAGTGTGGAAAAATGCAGAACAGAGGGGAACCAGAGGTAGCAGGGGAAACAGATTGGAAAAAGTGGGGAACCGTGGGGAACACTGCAGAACAGAGGGGCACCAAAGGGAGCAGTGGGAATGCATTGGAAAAAGTGTGGAACCGTGTGCAAAAATGCAGAACAGTGGGGAACCAAAGGGAGCAGGAGGAACAGATTGGAAAAAGTTGAGAACAGTGGGCAACACTGCAGAACAGAGGGGAATCAAAGGGTGCAGGGTGAACCGACTGGAAAAAGTGGGGAACTGTGGGGAACACTGCAGAACAGAGGGGAACCAAAGGTAGCAGGGGGAATGGATTGGAAAAGGTGGGGAACCATGGGGGACACTGCAGGGCAGAGGGGAACCAAAGGGAGCATGGGAACAGATTAGAAAAAATTTGGAGAACCATGGGGAAAACTGCAGAACAGAGCGGAAACAAAGGGAGCAGGGGGAACAGATCGGAAAAGTGCAGACCCGTGGGGAACAATGCAAAACAGAGAGGAACCAAAGGGAGAAGGGGGAACAGATTGGAAAAAGTGGGGAATCGTGGGGAGTTCTGCAGAACAGTGGGGACCCAAAGAGAGCAGGGGGAAAGGATTCGAAAAAGTGGATCGTGGGGAACTCTGCAGAAAAGAGGTGGACCAAAGGAAGCAGGGGGAACGGATTGGAAAAAATGGGGAACCGTGTGGAAAAATGTAGAACAGAGGCGAACCAGAGGGAGAAGGGGGAACAGATTAGAAAAAATTTGGAGAACCGTGGGGAACACTGCAGAACAGTGAGGAACCAAAGGGAGCAGGGGGAACGGATTGGAAAAGGTAGAGAACTCTGGGGAACACTGCAGAACAGAGGGGCACCAAAGGGAGCAGTGGGAACACATTGGAATAAGTGGGGAACCGTGGGGAACACTGCACGACAGAGGGGAACCAAAGGAAGCAGGGGGAACGGATTGTAAAAAGTTGCGCCGATGGGGAACACTGAAGGACACAGGGGAATCAAAGGGAGCAGGGGGAACTGATTGGAAAAAGTGGGGAACTGTGGGGAACACTGCAGAACAGAGGGCAAACAAACGAAACAGGGGGAATTGATTGCAAAGAGTTGGGAACCGTGCAGAACAGGGGAAACCAAAGGGAGCAGGGCAAACAGTTTGTAAAAAAGTGGGGAACCGTAGGGAATGCTGCAGAACAGTATGAAACCAAATAGAGCCGGGGGAATGGTTTGGAAAATGTGGGGAACCGTGGGGAAAACTGCAGAACAGAGTGGAGACAAAGGAGCAGGGGGAACAGTTTGGAAAAAGTGGGGAACAGTGGGGAACACTGCAGAACAGTGAGGAACCAAAGGAAGCAGGGGGAACAGATTGGAAAAAGTGGGGAACCGTGTGGAAAAATGCAGAACAGTGGGGAAACAAACAGAGCAGGGGGAATGGATTGCAAAAAGTTGGGAAGCGTGGAGGACACTGCAGAACAGAGGGGAACCAAAGGGAGCAGGGTGAACAGATTGTAAAATAGTGTGGAACCGTGGGGAACGCTGCAGAACAGTATGAAACCGAAGCGAGCCGGGAGAATGGTTTGGAAAATGTGGGGAACCGTGGGGAAAACTGCAGAACAGAGTGGAGCCAAAGGAGCTGGGGGAACAGATTGGTAAAAATGGGGAACTGTGGGGAACACTGCAGAACAGAGCAGAACCAAAGGGAGCAGGGGGAACGAATTGGAAAAGGTGGAGAACTGTGGGGAACAATGCAGAACAGAGGGGAACCAAAGGGAGCAGAGGGAACAGATTGGAAAAAGTGGGGAACCGTGGGGAGCACTGCATGACAGAGGAGAACCAAAGGGATCAGGGGGAACAGATAGGAAAAAATTGGGGAACTGTGAAAACACTGCATGACAGAAGGGAAACAAAGGGAGCAGGAGGTACAGGTTGGAAAAAGTGGGGAACCGTGGAGGACACTGCAGGACAGAGGGGAACCAAAGGGAGCAGGGTGAACAGATTGTAAAATAGTGAGGAACCGTGGGGAACGCTGCAGAACAGTATGAAACAAAAGCGAGCCGGGGGAATGGTTTGAAAATGTGGGGAACCGTGGGGAAAACTGCAGAACAGAGTGGAACCAAAGGAGCAGGGGGAACAGATTGGAAAAAATGGGGAACTGTGGGGAACACTGCAGAACAGAGCAGAACCAAAGGGAGCAGGGGGAACAGATTGGAAAAAGTGGGGAACCGATTGGAAAAAGTAGGGAACCGTGTGGAAAAATGCAGAAAGGTGGGGAAACAAACAGAGCAGGGGGAATGGATTGCAAAAAGTTGGGAAGCGTGGAGGACACTGCAGAACAGAAGGGAACCAAAGGGAGCAGGGCGAACAGATAGGAAAAAATTGGGGAACTGTGAAAACACTGCATGACAGAGGTGAACCAAAGGGAGCAGGGTGAACAGATTGTAAAAAAGTGGGGAACCGTGGGGAACACTGCAGAACAGTATGAAACCAAA
Source organism: Narcine bancroftii (assembly GCF_036971445.1). Classification (NCBI taxonomy): domain Eukaryota; kingdom Metazoa; phylum Chordata; class Chondrichthyes; order Torpediniformes; family Narcinidae; genus Narcine; species Narcine bancroftii. Next base: position 915,705 of record NW_027211847.1, read on the forward strand.
GCGAGCAGGGGGAACAGTTTGGAAAATGTGGGGAACCGTGTGGATCACTGCAGAACAGAGGGGAACCAAAGGGAGCAGGGGAACGCATTGGAAAAAGTGGGGAACCGTGGGGAACACTGCAGAACAGTGTGGAACCAAAGGGAGCAAGGGGAACAGATTGGAAAAAGTGGGGAACCGTGTGGAAAAATGCAGAACAGTGGGGAAACAAAGGGAGCAGGGTGAACAGATTGTAAAATAGTGTGGAACCGTGGGGAACGCTGCAGAACAGTATGAAACCAAAGCGAGCCGGGAGAATGGTTTGGAAAATGTGGGGAACCGTGGGGAAAACTGCAGAACAGAGTGGAGCCAAAGGAGCAGGGGGAACAGATTGGTAAAAATGGGGAACTGTGGGGAACACTGCAGAACAGAGCAGAACCAAAGGGAGCAGGGGGAACGAATTGGAAAAGGTGGAGAACTGTGGGGAACAATGCAGAACAGAGGGGAACCAAAGGGAGCAGAGGGAACAGATTGGAAAAAGTGGGGAACCGTGGGGAGCACTGCATGACAGAGGAGAACCAAAGGGATCAGGGGGAACAGATAGGAAAAAATTGGGGAACTGTGAAAACACTGCATGACAGAAGGGAAACAAAGGGAGCAGGAGGTACAGGTTGGAAAAAGTGGGGAACCGTGGAGGACACTGCAGGACAGAGGGGAACCAAAGGGAGCAGGGTGAACAGATTGTAAAATAGTGAGGAACCGTGGGGAACGCTGCAGAACAGTATGAAACAAAAGCGAGCCGGGGGAATGGTTTGGAAAATGTGGGGAACCGTGGGGAAAACTGCAGAACAGAGTGGAACCAAAGGAGCAGGGGGAACAGATTGGAAAAAATGGGGAACTGTGGGGAACACTGCAGAACAGAGCAGAACCAAAGGGAGCAGGGGGAACAGATTGGAAAAAGTGGGGAACCGATTGGAAAAAGTAGGGAACCGTGTGGAAAAATGCAGAAAGGTGGGGAAACAAACAGAGCAGGGGGAATGGATTGCAAAAAGTTGGGAAGCGTGGAGGACACTGCAGAACAGAAGGGAACCAAAGGGAGCAGGGCGAACAGATAGGAAAAAATTGGGGAACTGTGAAAACACTGCATGACAGAGGTGAACCAAAGGGAGCAGGGTGAACAGATTGTAAAAAAGTGGGGAACCGTGGGGAACACTGCAGAACAGTATGAAACCAAAGCGAGCAGGGGGAACAGTTTGGAAAATGTGGGGAACCGTGTGGATCACTGCAGAACAGAGGGGAACCAAAGGGAGCAGGGGAACGCATTGGAAAAAGTGGGGAACCGTGGGGAACACTGCAGAACAGTGTGGAACCAAAGGGAGCAAGGGGAACAGATTGGAAAAAGTGGGGAACCGTGTGGAAAAATGCAGAACAGTGGGGAAACAAACAGAGCAGGGGGAATGGATTGCAAAAAGTTGGGAAGCGTGGAGGACACTGCAGAACAGAGGGGAACCAAAGGGAGCAGGGTGAACAGATTGTAAAATAGTGTGGAACCGTGGGGAACGCTGCAGAACAGTATGAAACCAAAGCGAGCCGGGAGAATGGTTTGGAAAATGTGGGGAACCGTGGGGAAAACTGCAGAACAGAGTGGAGCCAAAGGAGCAGGGGGAACAGATTGGTAAAAATGGGGAACTGTGGGGAACACTGCAGAACAGAGCAGAACCAAAGGGAGCAGGGGGAACGAATTGGAAAAGGTGGAGAACTGTGGGGAACAATGCAGAACAGAGGGGAACCAAAGGGAGCAGAGGGAACAGATTGGAAAAAGTGGGGAACCGTGGGGAGCACTGCATGACAGAGGAGAACCAAAGGGATCAGGGGGAACAGATAGGAAAAAATTGGGGAACTGTGAAAACACTGCATGACAGAAGGGAAACAAAGGGAGCAGGAGGTACAGGTTGGAAAAAGTGGGGAACCGTGGAGGACACTGCAGGACAGAGGGGAACCAAAGGGAGCAGGGTGAACAGATTGTAAAATAGTGAGGAACCGTGGGGAACGCTGCAGAACAGTATGAAACAAAAGCGAGCCGGGGGAATGGTTTGGAAAATGTGGGGAACCGTGGGGAAAACTGCAGAACAGAGTGGAACCAAAGGAGCAGGGGGAACAGATTGGAAAAAATGGGGAACTGTGGGGAACACTGCAGAACAGAGCAGAACCAAAGGGAGCAGGGGGAACAGATTGGAAAAAGTGGGGAACCGATTGGAAAAAGTATGGAACCGTGTGGAAAAATGCAGAAAGGTGGGGAAACAAACAGAGCAGGGGGAATGGATTGCAAAAAGTTGGGAAGCGTGGAGGACACTGCAGAACAGAAGGGAACCAAAGGGAGCAGGGCGAACAGATAGGAAAAAATTGGGGAACTGTGAAAACACTGCATGACAGAGGTGAACCAAAGGGAGCAGGGTGAACAGATTGTAAAAAAGTGGGGAACCGTGGGGAACACTGCAGAACAGTATGAAACCAAAGCGAGCAGGGGGAACAGTTTGGAAAATGTGGGGAACCGTGTGGATCACTGCAGAACAGAGGGGAACCAAAGGGAGCAGGGGAACGCATTGGAAAAAGTGGGGAACCGTGGGGAACACTGCAGAACAGTGTGGAACCAAAGGGAGCAAGGGGAACAGATTGGAAAAAGTGGGGAACCGTGTGGAAAAATGCAGAACAGTGGGGAAACAAACAGAGCAGGGTGAACAGATTGTAAAATAGTGTGGAACCGTGGGGAACGCTGCAGAACAGTATGAAACCAAAGCGAGCCGGGAGAATGGTTTGGAAAATGTGGGGAACCGTGGGGAAAACTGCAGAACAGAGTGGAGCCAAAGGAGCAGGGGGAACAGATTGGTAAAAATGGGGAACTGTGGGGAACACTGCAGAACAGAGGGGCACCAAAGGGAGCAGTGGGAATGCATTGGAAAAAGTGTGGAACCGTGTGCAAAAATGCAGAACAGTGGGGAACCAAAGGGAGCAGGAGCAACAGATTGGAAAAAGTTGAGAACAGTGGGCAACACTGCAGAACAGAGGGGAATCAAAGGGTGCAGGGTGAACCCACTGGAAAAAGTGGGGAACTGTGGGGAACACTGCAGAACAGAGGGGAACCAAAGGTAGCAGGGGGAACGGATTGGAAAAGGTGGGGAACCATGGGGGACACTGCAGGGCAGAGGGGAACCAAAGGGAGCATGGGAACAGATTAGAAAAAATTTGGAGAACCATGGGGAAAACTGCAGAACAGAGCGGAAACAAAGGGAGCAGGGGGAACAGATCGGAAAAGTGCAGACCCGTGGGGAACAATGCAAAACAGAGAGGAACCAAAGGGAGAAGGGGGAACAGATTGGAAAAAGTGGGGAATCGTGGGGAGTTCTGCAGAACAGTGGGGACCCAAAGAGAGCAGGGGGAAAGGATTCGAAAAAGTGGATCGTGGGGAACTCTGCAGAAAAGAGGTGGACCAAACGAAGCAGGGGGAACGGATTGGAAAAAATGGGGAACCGTGTGGAAAAATGTAGAACAGAGGCGAACCAGAGGGAGAAGGGGGAACAGATTAGAAAAAATTTGGAGAACCGTGGGGAACACTGCAGAACAGTGAGGAACCAAAGGGAGCAGGGGGAACGGATTGGAAAAGGTAGAGAACTCTGGGGAACACTGCAGAACAGAGGGGCACCAAAGGGAGCAGTGGGAACACATTGGAATAAGTGGGGAACCGTGGGGAACACTGCATGACAGAGGGGAACCAAAGGGAGCAGGGGGATCGGATTGGAAAAAGTGGGGAACAGTGTGGAAAAATGCAGAACAGAGGGGAACCAGAGGTAGCAGGGGAAACAGATTGGAAAAAGTGGGGAACCGTGGGGAACACTGCAGAACAGAGGGGCACCAAAGGGAGCAGTGGGAATGCATTGGAAAAAGTGTGGAACCGTGTGCAAAAATGCAGAACAGTGGGGAACCAAAGGGAGCAGGAGGAACAGATTGGAAAAAGTTGAGAACAGTGGGCAACACTGCAGAACAGAGGGGAATCAAAGGGTGCAGGGTGAACCGACTGGAAAAAGTGGGGAACTGTGGGGAACACTGCAGAACAGAGGGGAACCAAAGGTAGCAGGGGGAATGGATTGGAAAAGGTGGGGAACCATGGGGGACACTGCAGGGCAGAGGGGAACCAAAGGGAGCATGGGAACAGATTAGAAAAAATTTGGAGAACCATGGGGAAAACTGCAGAACAGAGCGGAAACAAAGGGAGCAGGGGGAACAGATCGGAAAAGTGCAGACCCGTGGGGAACAATGCAAAACAGAGAGGAACCAAAGGGAGAAGGGGGAACAGATTGGAAAAAGTGGGGAATCGTGGGGAGTTCTGCAGAACAGTGGGGACCCAAAGAGAGCAGGGGGAAAGGATTCGAAAAAGTGGATCGTGGGGAACTCTGCAGAAAAGAGGTGGACCAAAGGAAGCAGGGGGAACGGATTGGAAAAAATGGGGAACCGTGTGGAAAAATGTAGAACAGAGGCGAACCAGAGGGAGAAGGGGGAACAGATTAGAAAAAATTTGGAGAACCGTGGGGAACACTGCAGAACAGTGAGGAACCAAAGGGAGCAGGGGGAACGGATTGGAAAAGGTAGAGAACTCTGGGGAACACTGCAGAACAGAGGGGCACCAAAGGGAGCAGTGGGAACACATTGGAATAAGTGGGGAACCGTGGGGAACACTGCACGACAGAGGGGAACCAAAGGAAGCAGGGGGAACGGATTGTAAAAAGTTGCGCCGATGGGGAACACTGAAGGACACAGGGGAATCAAAGGGAGCAGGGGGAACTGATTGGAAAAAGTGGGGAACTGTGGGGAACACTGCAGAACAGAGGGCAAACAAACGAAACAGGGGGAATTGATTGCAAAGAGTTGGGAACCGTGCAGAACAGGGGAAACCAAAGGGAGCAGGGCAAACAGTTTGTAAAAAAGTGGGGAACCGTAGGGAATGCTGCAGAACAGTATGAAACCAAATAGAGCCGGGGGAATGGTTTGGAAAATGTGGGGAACCGTGGGGAAAACTGCAGAACAGAGTGGAGACAAAGGAGCAGGGGGAACAGTTTGGAAAAAGTGGGGAACAGTGGGGAACACTGCAGAACAGTGAGGAACCAAAGGAAGCAGGGGGAACAGATTGGAAAAAGTGGGGAACCGTGTGGAAAAATGCAGAACAGTGGGGAAACAAACAGAGCAGGGGGAATGGATTGCAAAAAGTTGGGAAGCGTGGAGGACACTGCAGAACAGAGGGGAACCAAAGGGAGCAGGGTGAACAGATTGTAAAATAGTGTGGAACCGTGGGGAACGCTGCAGAACAGTATGAAACCAAAGCGAGCCGGGAGAATGGTTTGGAAAATGTGGGGAACCGTGGGGAAAACTGCAGAACAGAGTGGAGCCAAAGGAGCTGGGGGAACAGATTGGTAAAAATGGGGAACTGTGGGGAACACTGCAGAACAGAGCAGAACCAAAGGGAGCAGGGGGAACGAATTGGAAAAGGTGGAGAACTGTGGGGAACAATGCAGAACAGAGGGGAACCAAAGGGAGCAGAGGGAACAGATTGGAAAAAGTGGGGAACCGTGGGGAGCACTGCATGACAGAGGAGAACCAAAGGGATCAGGGGGAACAGATAGGAAAAAATTGGGGAACTGTGAAAACACTGCATGACAGAAGGGAAACAAAGGGAGCAGGAGGTACAGGTTGGAAAAAGTGGGGAACCGTGGAGGACACTGCAGGACAGAGGGGAACCAAAGGGAGCAGGGTGAACAGATTGTAAAATAGTGAGGAACCGTGGGGAACGCTGCAGAACAGTATGAAACAAAAGCGAGCCGGGGGAATGGTTTGGAAAATGTGGGGAACCGTGGGGAAAACTGCAGAACAGAGTGGAACCAAAGGAGCAGGGGGAACAGATTGGAAAAAATGGGGAACTGTGGGGAACACTGCAGAACAGAGCAGAACCAAAGGGAGCAGGGGGAACAGATTGGAAAAAGTGGGGAACCGATTGGAAAAAGTAGGGAACCGTGTGGAAAAATGCAGAAAGGTGGGGAAACAAACAGAGCAGGGGGAATGGATTGCAAAAAGTTGGGAAGCGTGGAGGACACTGCAGAACAGAAGGGAACCAAAGGGAGCAGGGCGAACAGATAGGAAAAAATTGGGGAACTGTGAAAACACTGCATGACAGAGGTGAACCAAAGGGAGCAGGGTGAACAGATTGTAAAAAAGTGGGGAACCGTGGGGAACACTGCAGAACAGTATGAAACCAAAGCGAGCAGGGGGAACAGTTTGGAAAATGTGGGGAACCGTGTGGATCACTGCAGAACAGAGGGGAACCAAAGGGAGCAGGGGAACGCATTGGAAAAAGTGGGGAACCGTGGGGAACACTGCAGAACAGTGTGGAACCAAAGGGAGCAAGGGGAACAGATTGGAAAAAGTGGGGAACCGTGTGGAAAAATGCAGAACAGTGGGGAAACAAAGGGAGCAGGGTGAACAGATTGTAAAATAGTGTGGAACCGTGGGGAACGCTGCAGAACAGTATGAAACCAAAGCGAGCCGGGAGAATGGTTTGGAAAATGTGGGGAACCGTGGGGAAAACTGCAGAACAGAGTGGAGCCAAAGGAGCAGGGGGAACAGATTGGTAAAAATGGGGAACTGTGGGGAACACTGCAGAACAGAGCAGAACCAAAGGGAGCAGGGGGAACGAATTGGAAAAGGTGGAGAACTGTGGGGAACAATGCAGAACAGAGGGGAACCAAAGGGAGCAGAGGGAACAGATTGGAAAAAGTGGGGAACCGTGGGGAGCACTGCATGACAGAGGAGAACCAAAGGGATCAGGGGGAACAGATAGGAAAAAATTGGGGAACTGTGAAAACACTGCATGACAGAAGGGAAACAAAGGGAGCAGGAGGTACAGGTTGGAAAAAGTGGGGAACCGTGGAGGACACTGCAGGACAGAGGGGAACCAAAGGGAGCAGGGTGAACAGATTGTAAAATAGTGAGGAACCGTGGGGAACGCTGCAGAACAGTATGAAACAAAAGCGAGCCGGGGGAATGGTTTGGAAAATGTGGGGAACCGTGGGGAAAACTGCAGAACAGAGTGGAACCAAAGGAGCAGGGGGAACAGATTGGAAAAAATGGGGAACTGTGGGGAACACTGCAGAACAGAGCAGAACCAAAGGGAGCAGGGGGAACAGATTGGAAAAAGTGGGGAACCGATTGGAAAAAGTAGGGAACCGTGTGGAAAAATGCAGAAAGGTGGGGAAACAAACAGAGCAGGGGGAATGGATTGCAAAAAGTTGGGAAGCGTGGAGGACACTGCAGAACAGAAGGGAACCAAAGGGAGCAGGGCGAACAGATAGGAAAAAATTGGGGAACTGTGAAAACACTGCATGACAGAGGTGAACCAAAGGGAGCAGGGTGAACAGATTGTAAAAAAGTGGGGAACCGTGGGGAACACTGCAGAACAGTATGAAACCAAAGCGAGCAGGGGGAACAGTTTGGAAAATGTGGGGAACCGTGTGGATCACTGCAGAACAGAGGGGAACCAAAGGGAGCAGGGGAACGCATTGGAAAAAGTGGGGAACCGTGGGGAACACTGCAGAACAGTGTGGAACCAAAGGGAGCAAGGGGAACAGATTGGAAAAAGTGGGGAACCGTGTGGAAAAATGCAGAACAGTGGGGAAACAAACAGAGCAGGGGGAATGGATTGCAAAAAGTTGGGAAGCGTGGAGGACACTGCAGAACAGAGGGGAACCAAAGGGAGCAGGGCGAACAGATTGTAAAATAGTGGGGAACCGTGGGGAACGCTGCAGAACAGTATGAAACCAAAGCGAGCCGGGGGAATGGTTTGGAAAATGTGGGGAATCGTGGGGGACTCTGCAGAACAGTGAGGAACCAAAGGGAGCAGGGTGAACAGATTGGAAAAAGTGGGGAACTGTGTTGAAAAATGCACAACAGTGGGGAACCAAAGGGAGCAGGGGGTACAGGATGGAAAAAAATGTGGAGAATCGTGGGGAACACTGCAGAATAGAGGGGAACCAAAGGGAGCAGGGGGAACGGATTGGAAAAAGTGGTGAAGCGTCGGGAACACTGCAGAACAGAGGCGAACCAAAGGGAACAGGGGGAACGGATTGGAAAAAGTGGGGAACCATGGGGGACACTGCAGGGCAGAGGGGATCCATAGGGAGCAGGGGGTACAGGTTGGAAAAATGTGGAGAACCGTGAGGAAAACTGAAGAACAGTGAGGAACCAAAGGGAGCAGGGGGAACAGTTTTGAAAAAGTGGGGAACCGTATGCAAAAATGCAAAACAGTGGGGAACCAAAGGGAGCAGGAGGAACAGATTGGAAAAAGTTGAGAACAGTGGGCAACACTGCAGAACAGAGGGGAATCAAAGGGTGCAGGGGGAACAGTTTGGAAAAAGTGGGGAACAGTGAGGAACAATGCAGAACAGAGGGGAACCAAAGGGAGCAGGGGGATCGGATTGGAAAAAGTGGGGAACAGTGTGGAAAAATGCAGAACAGAGGGGAACCAGAGGTAGCAGGGGAAACAGATTGGAAAAAGTGGGGAACCGTGGGGAACACTGCAGAACAGAGGGGCACCAAAGGGAGCAGTGGGAATGCATTGGAAAAAGTGTGGAACCGTGTGCAAAAATGCAGAACAGTGGGGAACCAAAGGGAGCAGGAGGAACAGATTGGAAAAAGTTGAGAACAGTGGGCAACACTGCAGAACAGAGGGGAATCAAAGGGTGCAGGGTGAACCGACTGGAAAAAGTGGGGAACTGTGGGGAACACTGCAGAACAGAGGGGAACCAAAGGTAGCAGGGGGAACGGATTGGAAAAGGTGGGGAACCATGGGGGACACTGCAGGGCAGAGGGGAACCAAAGGGAGCATGGGAACAGATTAGAAAAAATTTGGAGAACCATGGGGAAAACTGCAGAACAGAGCGGAAACAAAGGGAGCAGGGGGAACAGATCGGAAAAGTGCAGACCCGTGGGGAACAATGCAAAACAGAGAGGAACCAAAGGGAGAAGGGGGAACAGATTGGAAAAAGTGGGGAATCGTGGGGAGTTCTGCAGAACAGTGGGGACCCAAAGAGAGCAGGGGGAAAGGATTCGAAAAAGTGGATCGTGGGGAACTCTGCAGAAAAGAGGTGGACCAAAGGAAGCAGGGGGAACGGATTGGAAAAAATGGGGAACCGTGTGGAAAAATGTAGAACAGAGGCGAACCAGAGGGAGAAGGGGGAACAGATTAGAAAAAATTTGGAGAACCGTGGGGAACACTGCAGAACAGTGAGGAACCAAAGGGAGCAGGGGGAACGGATTGGAAAAGGTAGAGAACTCTGGGGAACACTGCAGAACAGAGGGGAAGCAAAGGGAGCAGGGGGAACGGATTGCAAAAAGTGGGGCCCATGGGGAACACTGGAGGACAGAGCGGAATCAAAGGGAGCAGGGGGAACTGATTAGAAAAAGTGGGGAATCGTGCAGAACACTGCGGGACAGAGGGGAACCAAAGGGAACTGGGGGAACGGATTGGAAAAAGTGGGGAACCATGGGGAATACTGCAGGGCAGAGGGGAACCATAGGGAGCAGGGGCTACAGGTTGGAAAAAAGGTGGAGAACCGTGAGGAACACTGCAGAACAGTGAGGAACCAAAGGGAGCAGGGGAAACAGATTGGAAAAAGTGGGGAATCGTGTGGAAAAATGCAGAACAGTGGGGAAACAAACAGAGCAGGGGGAATGGATTGCAAAAAGTTGGGAAGCGTGGAGGACACTGCAGAACAGAGGGGAACCAAAGGGAGCAGGGCGAACAGATTGTAAAATAGTGGGGAACCGTGGGGAACGCTGCAGGACAGTATGAAACCAAAGCGAGCCGGGGGAATGGTTTGTTAAATGTGGGGAACCGTGGGGAACACTGCAGAAAAGAGCAGAACGAAAGGGAGCAGGGGGAAAAGATTGGAAAAAGTGGGGAACCGATTGGAAAAAGTAGGGAACCGTGTGGAAAAATGCAGAAAGGTGGGGAACCAAAGGGAGTAGGGGGAACGGATTGGAAAAAGTGGGGAAGCGTCAGGAACACTGCAGAACAGAGGGGAACCAAAGGGAGCAGAGGGAACGGATTGGAAAAAGTGGGGAACCGTGGGGAACACTGCACGACAGAGTAGAACCAAAGGGATCAGGGGGAACAGATAGGAAAAAATTGGGGAACTGTGAAAACACTGCATGACAGAGGGGAACCAAAGGGAGCAGGAGGTACAGGTTGGAAAAAGTGGGGAACCGTGGAGGACACTGCAGGACAGAGGGGAACCAAAGGGAGCAGGGGGTACAGGATGGAAAAAAATGAGGAGAATCGTGGGGAACACTGCAGAATAAAGGGGAACCAAAGGGAGCAGGGGGAACGGATTGGAAAAAGTGGGGAACCGTGGGGAACGCTGCAGAACAGTATGAAACCAAAGCGAGCCGGGGGAATGGTTTGGAAAATGTGGGGAATCGTGGGGGACACTGCAGAACAGTGAGGAACCAAAGGGAGCAGGGTGAACAGATTGGAAAAAGTGGGGAACTGTGTTGAAAAATGCACAACAGTGGGGAACCAAAGGGAGCAGGGGGTACAGGATGGAAAAAAATGTGGAGAATCGTGGGGAACACTGCAGAATAGAGGGGAACCAAAGGGAGCAGGGGGAACGGATTGGAAAAAGTGGTGAAGCGTCGGGAACACTGCAGAACAGAGGCGAACCAAAGGGAACAGGGGGAACGGATTGGAAAAAGTGGGGAACCATGGGGGACACTGCAGGGCAGAGGGGATCCATAGGGAGCAGGGGGTACAGGTTGGAAAAATGTGGAGAACCGTGAGGAAAACTGAAGAACAGTGAGGAACCAAAGGGAGCAGGGGGAACAGTTTTGAAAAAGTGGGGAACCGTGTGCAAAAATGCAAAACAGTGGGGAACCAAAGGGAGCAGGAGGAACAGATTGGAAAAAGTTGAGAACAGTGGGCAACACTGCAGAACAGAGGGGAATCAAAGGGTGCAGGGGGAACAGTTTGGAAAAAGTGGGGAACAGTGAGGAACAATGCAGAACAGAGGGGAACCAAAGGGAGCAGGGGGATCGGATTCGAAAAAGTGGGGAACAGTGTGGAAAAATGCAGAACAGAGGGGAACCAGAGGTAGCAGGGGAAACAGATTGGAAAAAGTGGGGAACCGTGGGGAACACTGCAGAACAGAGGGGCACCAAAGGGAGCAGTGGGAATGCATTGGAAAAAGTGTGGAACCGTGTGCAAAAATGCAGAACAGTGGGGAACCAAAGGGAGCAGGAGGAACAGATTGGAAAAAGTTGAGAACAGTGGGCAACACTGCAGAACAGAGGGGAATCAAAGGGTGCAGGGGGAACCGACTGGAAAAAGTGGGGAACTGTGGGGAACACTGCAGAACAGAGGGGAACCAAAGGTAGCAGGGGGAACGGATTGGAAAAGGTGGGGAACCATGGGGGACACTGCAGGGCAGAGGGGAACCAAAGGGAGCATGGGAACAGATTAGAAAAAATTTGGAGAACCATGGGGAAAACTGCAGAACAGAGCGGAAACAAAGGGAGCAGGGGGAACAGATCGGAAAAGTGCAGACCCGTGGGGAACAATGCAAAACAGAGAGGAACCAAAGGGAGAAGGGGGAACAGATTGGAAAAAGTGGGGAATCGTGGGGAGTTCTGCAGAACAGTGGGGACCCAAAGAGAGCAGGGGGAAAGGATTCGAAAAAGTGGATCGTGGGGAACTCTGCAGAAAAGAGGTGGACCAAAGGAAGCAGGGGGAACGGATTGGAAAAAATGGGGAACCGTGTGGAAAAATGTAGAACAGAGGCGAACCAGAGGGAGAAGGGGGAACAGATTAGAAAAAATTTGGAGAACCGTGGGGAACACTGCAGAACAGTGAGGAACCAAAGGGAGCAGGGGGAACGGATTGGAAAAGGTAGAGAACTCTGGGGAACACTGCAGAACAGAGGGGAAGCAAAGGGAGCAGGGGGAACGGATTGCAAAAAGTGGGGCCCATGGGGAACACTGGAGGACAGAGCGGAATCAAAGGGAGCAGGGGGAACTGATTAGAAAAAGTGGGGAATCGTGCAGAACACTGCGGGACAGAGGGGAACCAAAGGGAACTGGGGGAACGGATTGGAAAAAGTGGGGAACCATGGGGAATACTGCAGGGCAGAGGGGAACCATAGGGAGCAGGGGCTACAGGTTGGAAAAAAGGTGGAGAACCGTGAGGAACACTGCAGAACAGTGAGGAACCAAAGGGAGCAGGGGGAACAGATTGGAAAAAGTGGGGAATCGTGTGGAAAAATGCAGAACAGTGGGGAAACAAACAGAGCAGGGGGAATGGATTGCAAAAAGTTGGGAAGCGTGGAGGACACTGCAGAACAGAGGGGAACCAAAGGGAGCAGGGCGAACAGATTGTAAAATAGTGGGGAACCGTGGGGAACGCTGCAGGACAGTATGAAACCAAAGCGAGCCGGGGGAATGGTTTGTTAAATGTGGGGAACCGTGGGGAACACTGCAGAAAAGAGCAGAACGAAAGGGAGCAGGGGGAAAAGATTGGAAAAAGTGGGGAACCGATTGGAAAAAGTAGGGAACCGTGTGGAAAAATGCAGAAAGGTGGGGAACCAAAGGGAGTAGGGGGAACGGATTGGAAAAAGTGGGGAAGCGTCAGGAACACTGCAGAACAGAGGGGAACCAAAGGGAGCAGAGGGAACGGATTGGAAAAAGTGGGGAACCGTGGGGAACACTGCACGACAGAGTAGAACCAAAGGGATCAGGGGGAACAGATAGGAAAAAATTGGGGAACTTTGAAAACACTGCATGACAGAGGGGAACCAAAGGGAGCAGGAGGTACAGGTTGGAAAAAGTGGGGAACCGTGGAGGACACTGCAGGACAGAGGGGAACCAAAGGGAGCAGGGGGTACAGGATGGAAAAAAATGAGGAGAATCGTGGGGAACACTGCAGAATAAAGGGGAACCAAAGGGAGCAGGGGGAACGGATTGGAAAAAGTGGGGAAGCGTCGGGAACACTGCAGAACAGAGGCGAACCAAAGGGAACAGGGGGAACGGATTGGAAAAAGTGGGGAACCATGGGGGACACTGCAAGGCAGAGGGGAACCATAGGGAGCAGGGGGTACAGGTTGGAAAAATGTGGAGAACTGTGAGGAAAACTGCAGAACAGTGAGGAACCAAAGGGAGCAGGGGGAACAGTTTTGAAAAAGTGGGGAACCGTGTGCAAAAATGCAGAACAGTGGGGAACGAAAGGGAGCAGAAGGAACAGATTGGAAAAAGTTGAGAACAGTGGGCAACACTGCAGAACAGAGGGGAATCAAAGGGTGCAGGGGGAACAGATTGGAAAAAGTGGGGAACCGTGAGGAACACTGCAGAACAGAGGTGAACCAAAGGGAGCAGGGGGTACAGTTCGGAAATGTGGGGAACCGTGGGGAACAATGCAGAACATAGGGGAACCAAAGGGAACAGGGGTAACAGATTGGAAAAAGTGGGGAATCGTGGGGAGTTCTGCAGAACAGAGGTGAACCAAAGGAAGCAGGGGGATCGGATTGGAAAAAGTGGGGAACAGTGTGGAAAAATGCAGAACAGAGGGGAACCAGAGGTAGCAGGGGAAACAGATTGGAAAAAGTGGGGAACCGTGGGGAACACTGCAGAACAGAGGGCAAACAAACGGAACTGGGGGATTCGATTGCAAAAAGTTGGGAACCGCGGAGGACAATGCAGAACAGGGGAAACCAAAGGGAGCAGGGCAAACAGTGTGTAAAAAAGTGGGGAACTGTGGGGAATGCTGCAGAACTATATGAAAACAAAGCGAGCCGGGGGAATGGTTTGGAAAATGTGGGGAAACGTGTGGAAAACTGCAGAACAGAGCGGAACCAAAGGGAGCAGGGGGAACAGATCGGAAAAGTGCCGTTCCGTGGGGAACAATGCAGAACAGAGAGGAACCAAAGGGAGAAGGGGGAACAGATTGGAAAAAGTGGGGAATCGTGGGGAGTTCTGCAGAACAGTGGGGACCCAAAGAGAGCAGGGGGAAAGGATTCGAAAAAGTGGACCGTGGGGAACTCTGCAGAAAACAGGTGGACCAAAGGAAGCAGGGGGAACGGATTGGAAAAAATGTGGAACCGTGTGGAAAAATGTAGAACAGAGGCGAACCAGAGGGAGAAGGGGGAACAGATTAGAAAAAATTTGGAGAACCGTGGGGAACACTGCAGGACAGTGAGGAACCAAAGGGAGCAGGGGGAACGGATTGGAAAAGGTAGAGAACTCTGGGGAACACTGCAGAACAGAGAGGAAGCAAAGGGAGCAGGGGGAACGAATTGCAAAAAGTGGGGCCCATGGGGAACACTGGAGGACAGAGCGGAATTAAAGGGAGCAGGGGGAACTGATTAGAAAAAGTGGGGAATCGTGCAGAACACTGTGGGACAGAGGGGAACCAAAGGGAACAGGGGGAACGGATTGGAAAAAGTGGGGAACCATGGGGAATACTGCAGGGCAGAGGAGAACCATAGGGAGCAGGGACTACAGGTTAGAAAATATGTGGAGAATCGTGGGGAACACTGCAGAATAGAGGGGAACCAAAGGGAGCAGGGTGAACGGATTGGAAAAAGTGGGGAAGCGTCGGGAACACTGCAGAACAGAGTGGAACCAAAGGGAGCAGGGGGAACAGATTGGAAAAAGTGGGGAACCGTTTGGAAAAAGTTGGGAACCGTGTGGAACACTGCAGAACAGAGGGGAACCAAAGGGAGCAGGGGAAACGGATAGAAAAAGTGAGGCCCATGGCGAACACTGCATGCCACAGGGGAATCAAAGGGAGCAGGGGGAACCGATTGGAAAAAGTGGGGAACTGTGGGGAACACTGCAGAACAGAGGGGAACCAAAGGTAGCAGGGGGAACGCATTGGAAAAAAGTGGGGAACCATGGGGAACACTGCAGTGCAGAGGGGAACCAAAGGCAGCATGGGGACAGATTAGAAAAAATTTGGAGAACCGTGGGGAAAACTGCAGAACAGAGAGGAACCAAAGGGAGGAGGGGGAACAGCTCGGAAAAGTGGGTACCCGTGGGGAACAATGCAGAACAGGAGGAACCAAAGGGAGCAGGGGGAACAGATTGGAAAAAAGTGGGGAACCGTGTGGAAAAATGCAGAACAAAGGGGAACCAAAGGGAGCAGGGGGAACAGATTGGAAAAAGTGGGGATTCGTGGAGAGATCTGCAGAACAGAGGTGAACCAAAGGAAGCAGGGGGAACGGATTGGAAAAAGTGGGGAACTGTGTGGAAAAATGCAGAACAGAGGGGAACCAGAGGTAGCAGTAGAAACAGATTGGAAAAAGTGGGGAACCGTGGGCAACACTTCAGAACAGAGGGGCACCAAAGGGAGCAGAGGGAACGCATTGGAAAAAGTGGGGAACCGTGGGGAACATTGCACGACAGAGGGGAACCAAAGGAAGCAGGGGAAACGGATTGTAAAAAGTTGGGCCGATGGGGAACACTGTAGGACAGAGGGGAATCAAACGGAGCAAGGGGAACTGATTGGAAAAAGTGGGGAACTGTGGGGAACACTGCAGAACCGAGGGCAAACAAAAGAAGCAGGGGGAATGGATTGCAAAAAGTTGGTAACCGTGGAGGACAATGCAGGACAGAGGGGAAACAAACAGAGCAGGGGGAATGGATTGCAAAAAGTTGGTAAGCGTGGAGGACACTGCAGAACAGATGGGAACCAAAGGGAGCAAGGCAAACAGATTGTAAAAAATTGGGGAACCGTGGGGAACGCTGCAGAACAGTGTGAAAAGAAAGCGAGCAGGGGGAATGGTTTGGAAAATGTGGGGAACCGTCGGGAAAACTGCAGAACAGAGTGGAGCCAAAGGAGCAGGGGGAACAGATTGGAAAAATTGGGGAACCGTGGGGGACACTGCAGGGCAGAGGGGAACCAAAGGGAGCATGGGAACAGATTAGAAAAAATTTGGAGAACCGTGGGCAAAACTGCAGAACAGAGCGGAACCAAAGGGAGCAGGAGGAACAGATTGGAAAAAGTTGAGAACAGTGGGCAACACTGCAGAACAGAGGGGAATCAAAGGGTGCAGGGGGAACAGATTGGAAAAAGTGGGGAATCGTGGGGAGTTCTGCAGAACAGTGGGGACCCAAAGGGAGCAGGGGGAAAGGATTCGAAAAAGTGGGGAACAGTGTGGAAAAATGCAGAACAGAGGGGAACCAGAGGTAGCAGGGGAAACAGATTGGAAAAAGTGGGGAACCGTGGGGAACACTGCAGAACAGAGGGGCACCAAAGGGAGCAGTGGGAATGCATTGGAAAAAGTGGCAAACAGTGTGCAAAAATGCAGAACAGTGGGGAACCAAAGGGAGCAGGAGGAACAGATTGGAAAAAGTTGAGAACAGTGGGCAACACTGCAGAACAGAGGGGAATCAAAGGGTGCAGGGGGAACAGATTGGAAAAAGTGGGGAACCGTGAGGAACACTGCAGAACAGAGTTGAACCAAAGGTAGCAGAGGGTAGAGTTCAGAAAAGTGGGGAATCGTGGGGAGTTCTGCAGAACAGAGGTGAACCAAAGGAAGCAGGGGGATCGGATTGGAAAAAGTGGGGAACAGTGTGGAAAAATGCAGAACAGAGGGGAACCAGAGGTAGCAGGGGAAACAGATTGGAAAAAGTGGGGAACCGTGGGGAACACTGCAGAACAGAGGGGCACCAAAGGGAGCAGTGGGAACACATTGGAATAAGTGGGGAACCGTGGGGAACACTGCACGACAGAGGGGAACCAAGGGAAGCAGGGGGAACGGATTGTAAAAAGTTGCGCCGATGGGGAACACTGAAGGACACAGGGGAATCAAAGGGAGCAGGGGGAACTGATTGGAAAAAGTGGGGAACTGTGGGGAACACTGCAGAACAGAGGGCAAACAAACGAAACAGGGGGAATTGATTGCAAAGAGTTGGGAACCGTGCAGAACAGGGGAAACCAAAGGGAGCAGGGCAAACAGTTTGTAAAAAAGTGGGGAACCGTAGGGAATGCTGCAGAACAGTATGAAACCAAATAGAGCCGGGGGAATGGTTTGGAAAATGTGGGGAACCGTGGGGAAAACTGCAGAACAGAGTGGAGACAAAGGAGCAGGGGGAACAGTTTGGAAAAAGTGGGGAACAGTGGGGAACACTGCAGAACAGTGAGGAACCAAAGGAAGCAGGGGGAACAGATTGGAAAAAGTGGGGAACCGTGTGGAAAAATGCAGAACAGTGGGGAAACAAACAGAGCAGGGGGAATGGATTGCAAAAAGTTGGGAAGCGTGGAGGACACTGCAGAACAGAGGGGAACCAAAGGGAGCAGGGTGAACAGATTGTAAAATAGTGTGGAACCGTGGGGAACGCTGCAGAACAGTATGAAACCAAAGCGAGCCGGGAGAATGGTTTGGAAAATGTGGGGAACCGTGGGGAAAACTGCAGAACAGAGTGGAGCCAAAGGAGCAGGGGGAACAGATTGGTAAAAATGGGGAACTGTGGGGAACACTGCAGAACAGAGCAGAACCAAAGGGAGCAGGGGGAACGAATTGGAAAAGGTGGAGAACTGTGGGGAACAATGCAGAACAGAGGGGAACCAAAGGGAGCAGAGGGAACAGATTGGAAAAAGTGGGGAACCGTGGGGAGCACTGCATGACAGAGGAGAACCAAAGGGATCAGGGGGAACAGATAGGAAAAAATTGGGGAACTGTGAAAACACTGCATGACAGAAGGGAAACAAAGGGAGCAGGAGGTACAGGTTGGAAAAAGTGGGGAACCGTGGAGGACACTGCAGGACAGAGGGGAACCAAAGGGAGCAGGGTGAACAGATTGTAAAATAGTGAGGAACCGTGGGGAACGCTGCAGAACAGTATGAAACAAAAGCGAGCCGGGGGAATGGTTTGGAAAATGTGGGGAACCGTGGGGAAAACTGCAGAACAGAGTGGAACCAAAGGAGCAGGGGGAACAGATTGGAAAAAATGGGGAACTGTGGGGAACACTGCAGAACAGAGCAGAACCAAAGGGAGCAGGGGGAACAGATTGGAAAAAGTGGGGAACCGATTGGAAAAAGTAGGGAACCGTGTGGAAAAATGCAGAAAGGTGGGGAAACAAACAGAGCAGGGGGAATGGATTGCAAAAAGTTGGGAAGCGTGGAGGACACTGCAGAACAGAAGGGAACCAAAGGGAGCAGGGCGAACAGATAGGAAAAAATTGGGGAACTGTGAAAACACTGCATGACAGAGGTGAACCAAAGGGAGCAGGGTGAACAGATTGTAAAAAAGTGGGGAACCGTGGGGAACACTGCAGAACAGTATGAAACCAAAGCGAGCAGGGGGAACAGTTTGGAAAATGTGGGGAACCGTGTGGATCACTGCAGAACAGAGGGGAACCAAAGGGAGCAGGGGAACGCATTGGAAAAAGTGGGGAACCGTGGGGAACACTGCAGAACAGTGTGGAACCAAAGGGAGCAAGGGGAACAGATTGGAAAAAGTGGGGAACCGTGTGGAAAAATGCAGAACAGTGGGGAAACAAACAGAGCAGGGGGAATGGATTGCAAAAAGTTGGGAAGCGTGGAGGACACTGCAGAACAGAGGGGAACCAAAGGGAGCAGGGCGAACAGATTGTAAAATAGTGGGGAACCGTGGGGAACGCTGCAGAACAGTATGAAACCAAAGCGAGCCGGGGGAATGGTTTGGAAAATGTGGGGAATCGTGGGGGACACTGCAGAACAGTGAGGAACCAAAGGGAGCAGGGTGAACAGATTGGAAAAAGTGGGGAACTGTGTTGAAAAATGCACAACAGTGGGGAACCAAAGGGAGCAGGGGGTACAGGATGGAAAAAAATGTGGAGAATCGTGGGGAACACTGCAGAATAGAGGGGAACCAAAGGGAGCAGGGGGAACGGATTGGAAAAAGTGGTGAAGCGTCGGGAACACTGCAGAACAGAGGCGAACCAAAGGGAACAGGGGGAACGGATTGGAAAAAGTGGGGAACCATGGGGGACACTGCAGGGCAGAGGGGATCCATAGGGAGCAGGGGGTACAGGTTGGAAAAATGTGGAGAACCGTGAGGAAAACTGAAGAACAGTGAGGAACCAAAGGGAGCAGGGGGAACAGTTTTGAAAAAGTGGGGAACCGTGTGCAAAAATGCAAAACAGTGGGGAACCAAAGGGAGCAGGAGGAACAGATTGGAAAAAGTTGAGAACAGTGGGCAACACTGCAGAACAGAGGGGAATCAAAGGGTGCAGGGGGAACAGTTTGGAAAAAGTGGGGAACAGTGAGGAACAATGCAGAACAGAGGGGAACCAAAGGGAGCAGGGGGATCGGATTGGAAAAAGTGGGGAACAGTGTGGAAAAATGCAGAACAGAGGGGAACCAGAGGTAGCAGGGGAAACAGATTGGAAAAAGTGGGGAACCGTGGGGAACACTGCAGAACAGAGGGGC